>NC_058419.1:57888995-58091610 GCF_002201575.2 Neomonachus schauinslandi
GAAGAAGAAGAAGAAGAAGAAGAAGAAGAAGAAGAAGAAGAAGAAGAGGAAGAGGAAGAAGAAGAAGAAGAAGAAAAGAAGAAGAAGAAGAAGAAGAAGAAGAAGAAGAGATCCATAGCCCTGCCCTACTCCCAGAGGCCCAGAATTGAGCTACCATGGGTGGGAGCAATTCTTTTGTCATCAGGAAGTTTTGAGGAGCAGGCATCAATTGGCAGAGTGGAGAAAGTGGCGGCAAGGTGGGAAGGGCAGCAGCTGGCTCTGCCATGCATCTCAGGCTGGGGTCCACATCATCATCCCCCCTTCCCTCTTGGCACAGGGTAGGGGGGAAGGGGTGAGGCCAATGATCTCCAACAGTGCTTTATCCATATGCTCGAGAGGGTTCTGGAGAAAATCCCTCCCTGTGTGCTTTATCTGAGTCTCTGCCCCCAGATCTCCAGCTTTTGAAAGTGGCCTGGAAAGGGAAATTATTTTCCTTTCAAAGAAGGATATGTAATAATAATTTTACCCATGCCAGAATGTAGAGATTTAAGCATGAAACCAGACTAATGGGCCCAACCCATGAACCACTACATTCTGTGGGACGTAGTCTCTCAGGGGTAAGGCAGGGTTTTTCCACATCTTGTCTCATAACCCACTGTTGGGATATAGGGTGCTGAGGACTGTCTCAAGCAATGGGTTGTGACAGTAGCCACAGGATTGTTGGGGGAACAGCTGAAGACCTACTGCTCTGAAGCTGACTTCCACCCCATTCTGGGCTGATAGAATTTTATTTATTTGCTCCCATGGATAACCACACCTCGGGCCCTGCTTTCTCCAGGATGCCGACGGCACTAGCTGTGTGCAAATGACGTATCTTGTGCATTTGTTTTTGTAATATAAATATTCTGGTTTTGTAAAAAAAAAGAAAGAAAGAAAGTGAAGGGGTGGAGAATGATTATGGACTTCAAAAGAAACCTGGGGTAGCAATCCTCATATCAGACAAATTAGATTTTAAACCAAAGACTGTAGTAAGAGATGAGGAAGGACACTATATCCTACTTAAAGGGTCTATCCAACAAGAAGATATAACAGTTGTAAATATTTATGCACCCAACATGGGAGCATCCAATTATATAAACCAATTAATAACCAAAGTAAAGAAACGCCCTGATACATTACTAGTAGGGGACTTCAACACCCTCCTCACAGCACTGGACAGATCATCTAAGAAGATCAACAAAGAAACAAGGGCTTTGAATGACACACTGGACCAGATGGACTTAACAGATATATACACAGAATGTTGCATCCTAAAACAACAGAATACTCATAATTTTCCAGAATAGACCACATACTGGGTCACAAATCAGGTCTCAACTGGTACCAAAAGATTAAGATTATTCCTTGCACATTTTCAGAACATAATGCTTTGAAACTGGAACTCATTCACAAGAGGAAATTTGGAAGGAACTCAAACACTTGAAGGTTAAAGAGCATCCTGCTAAAAAATGAATGGGTCAACCAGGAAATTAAAGAAATGAGTGTTCCCATTGCCCTACATTCTCTTCAAAAATTGTTACTGTTTGTTATTTGCTGTTTGAGTATTAGTAATATCCAGCAATACTGAAAATAGTCTGGGGTGGCCCCTTCCCCTCCTCCTAGAGATGAAGTTTAATCACAGCCACAGCTACTGTGGAAGGTGTCTTATGGCCCCATCTTCCCAGAAGGGCTGGACACAACTCCAGGAAGATTTGTGGACCACAACATTTGAGCTAAGAGGTGGGTGGGCATAGCCAATAGTGTGTAGAGCAAAGTCAGTTGCATAGTTGATCAAGGAACTTTGGGTTTGAGTCAACTTGAATTAAGACAACAAAATTATTTACCAGTTTTAGAGATGCTTTTCTCATTACACCTGGGCAGAGAATCTACGTTGTATCCCTACTCATCACTGAATACAGCCTATAGCTTCTTTGACTAGGGATCCTTACCATAGCACATAAGAAGCTGTATAACTACTTAATATCCCTACATACAGTGGCACTAAAATGGAGAGCACAGCCTGTGGCTTCCCTCACCTGCAGAACAAAACCAGTGGCCTTACCTGACCAGGGAAGTTGGTGTACACTCTGGCCTGATTAAGATCCCTAAACAATGAGCTATACAGGCCCTGGATCCCACCCTGCTGCCCTACCAGGCCAAGGAAGTTAATTCATAGCCCCACTTACTATATTAATATAGTAGTCAGTTCTAACCATCTAATAGGACTGACCAGAAAATCCAGGCAACCATGAAGCCCATACTAGAGCCTTACTTAGGTACAGAACCAAGCCAGCAGTCCTATCTAACTCTTTTCAGCCAGCAGCATACTCTGCCATCTCTGTCCTCAGAGCTCAAGCAGTTGCCTCACCAAAAATAGGCCATAATTGCAAGCCACAACTGTCCCAGGACATTCTCAGCAGATACAATCAAAATCCCAAGCTGAGCTACCTGGTGAAGAACTGTCTCTGCCAAAGTAAAATAGTAAAGTTGGAAGATGAACCTGGTTACTCAAATGAGCAGACACCAATGTAAGGAATCAAGGATCACGGAAATCCAAGTAAATACAACACCACCAAAGGAAACTAATAAAGTTCCAATAATTAGCCCTAAAGAAACGGAGACCTGTGAACTATCAGACAAATAATTCAGAATAATGCTCTCACTGTAGTTTAATGAACTGCAAGAAAACAACCAGACAACTAAACAAAATTAGGAAAACAATGCATAAACAAAACAAGAAATTTGAAAAGGAAATGGCAACCATCAATAAGCACCAAACAGAAATCCTAGAGTTAAAAAATAACTGAAGAATTCAACAAAGAGTTTCAAAATAGACCTGATCATACAGAATAAAAAATCAGTAACCTGAAGGATAGGACACTGGAAATTGCCCAGAGGAACAAATAGGAAAAGGAATGAAAAAGGGTGGAGAAAGGCTGTGGGAATTATGGGACACAATGAAAAGAAACAATATTTGCATTATGAAAATTCCAGAAAGAAAAGAGAAAGAAATAGGTAATAGAAAGTATACTTGAAGCAATAATGGCTGAAAAATTCCAAAGCCTGGAATAGAAATGGACATCCAGATCCATGAGGCCCAAAGGATCCCAAATAGGTTCAACCAAAATAGGGCTACACCAAGACACTATAAGTTGTCAAAAATCAAAGGAAAATAAAGAATTTTAAGAGCATCAAGAGGAAAGAGAGAAATTACATTCAAGGGAACCCCCATAAGACTATCAGTGGATTTCTTAACAGAAACTTTTTAGGTCAGGAAAGAATGGGATGATATATTCGAATTGAAAAAAAAACTACCTGTCAACCAAGAATTCTATATCCAGTGAACTTGTCCTTCAGAAATGAAGGAAGGATAAAGACTTTCTTACACAAACAAAAGCTGAAGAAATTTATTACCACTAGACCTGCCTTACAAGAAATGTTAAAGGGAGTTCTTTAAGTGGAAGTAAAAGAATGTTAATTAATATCATAAAAACAGAAAAAATGTAGCATATATCTCCCTGGTGATGGTACATATATAGTCATAATTTAGTTCTGCAATATGGTAATAGTGGTGCATAATTCACTTATAACTCTAGTCTAATTTTTTCAAAAAAAGAACATGGTAAAAATAATCATAACAACATTAATCTGTTATTACTTACACAATATTAAAAAAACTGTAAATTATAACAGCAACAACCTCAAATGTGAGGGTGAAGAGAAGTGAAAAGTGTAAAGTTTATGAATCCTATAGAAGTTAAGTTGTTGTCAGTTTAAAATAGGGTGTTATAAGTTTAAGATATTTTATGTAAGCTTCATGGTAACCACCAAAGAAAATCCTATGGTATTACATAAAAGAACACAATAAAGAAGCCAAAGCATACATAGTGATACCAAAAGACATAACACAAAGACAGCATGATAAGAAACAAGGAAAAACAGATCTTACAAAACAACCAGAAAACAATTAAGAAAATGACAATAGTAAGTCCTTACCTGTCAGTAATTATTTTAAGCATGAACTGATTAAATTTTGCAATTAAAAGACAGAGAATGGATGATGGATATAAAAAATCCAACAATATGCTTCCTACAAAAGACTCACTTTCACCTTTTTTAACACACATAGGCTGAGAGTGAAGTGATGGAAGAAGACATTTTAAACAAATGATAACCAGAACCAAAAAACAAAAAGCAGAGATATATTTATATCAGACAAAATTCATTTTTAAGAAATGGTAAAAAGAGTCAAAGAAGTTTATTATGTAATGATAAAGTGGTCAATCCATCAAGAAGATATAGCAATTATAAGTATTTATGCACCCAACATTGGAGCACCTAAATGTATAAAGCAAAAAATAACAGAACAAACTGGAGAAATAAACAGTAATACAATAATAGTTGGGAACTTTAATACTCCACTCACAACAATGGACAGATGATTCCAACAGAAAATCAACAAGGAAACTGTGGATTTGTACAACACTATAGACCAAATGGGTCTAACAGAATATGGAACATTCTATCCAACAACTGCAGAATGCGCATTCTTCTCAGGTGCACATGAAATGTTTTTTTGTTTTGTTTTGTTTTTTGTTTTTTTTTGTGTTGTTTGTTTGTTTATTTGTTTTGTTTTTAGGATAGATCATATGTTAGGCCACAAAACAATCTTAGCAAATTCAAGAAAACTGAAATCATACCCAGTATCTTCTCTGACCACAAAGACATTAAACTAGAAATCAGTAACAAGAAGAAAACTGGAATATTCACACACACATAAAATTAAACAATCCTATCCTAAACAGCCAATGGATCAAGGAATAACTTAAAGGGGAAATAAAAAAGTTTCTTGAGAAAATTGAAAATGGAAACACAGCATAACAGAACTTGTAGGGTACAGCAAAAGCAGTTCTAGGAGGGAAGTGTATAGCAATAAATGCCTGCATTGAAAAACAAGAAAGATCTTAAAAAAACAATCCAACTCTATGCCTTAAGGAATTAGAAAAAGAAAAACAAGCTGACCCCAAAGTTAGAAGAAAGGAAATAATAAAGATTACAGCAGAAATAAAAGAAATAGATAACAGAAAAATGATGGAAAATAAAAGCAAACTAAGAGTTGGTTCTTTCAAAAGATAAAGTTCACAAATCTTTAGTTAGATTAACCAAGGGAAAAAAAGAAAGGACCCAAATTAACAAAATGAAAAAGGAGACATTACAACTGATAATACAAAAATTCAAAGGATAATAAGAAGCTACTATGAACAACTATATGCCAAAAAAGTGAACAAACTAGAAGAAATGAAAAAAATTCTTGGATAAACTTACAAGTTTTATCTCACTTGGTTGAAAAATCTAGGACTTACCAATATTGAATGAGGAGAAAATAGAAAGTCTGAATAGACCAATTACTAGTAAAGAGATTGAATCAGTAATAAGAAATCTCACGGGGCGCCTGGGTGGCTCAGTTGGTTAAGCGACTGCCTTCGGCTCAGGTCATGATCCTGGAGTCCCTGGATCGAGTCCCGCATCGGGCTCCCTGCTCGGCAGGGAGCCTGCTTCTCCCTCTGACCCTACTCTCTCTCTCTCTCTCTCTCTCTCTCATTCTCTCTGGCTCAAATAAATAAATAAAATCTTTAAAAAAAAAATTTAAAAAAAAAAAAAAAGAAATCTCACAACAAAGTAAAGCCCAGGACCCAAAAGCCTCACTGGTGAATTTTGCCAAAAATTTAAGAATTAACACCAATCCTTCTCAAACTCTTCCAAAAAATCAAAGAGGAAGGAATAATCCCAAAATCATTTTATGAGGCTAGCATTATTTTGATACCAAATCACAAAACAACACTATTAGGAAAAAAAACAAAAAACAAAAAAAACTACAGGCCAATATCCCAGATAAATATAGATGCAAAAATTCTCAACAAATTACCAACAAACCAAATTCAGAAGCACATTGAAAGTATCATTCACCATAATAAATTGAGATTTATCCCTGAAATGCAAGGATGTTTCAACATATGCAAATCAATCAATGTGGTAGGTCACATTAATAGAATGAAGGAAAAGAATCTTATAATCATCTCAATAGACACAGAGAAAACATTTAACAACATTTAACATCTATTCATGATAAAAATTCAACAAGCTAGGTATAGAAAGACCATATTTCAACATAATAAAGGCCATATATAAGTCCACAGCTAACGTTATACTTAATGGTGAAGAATTTAAAACTTTTCCTCTAAAACCAGGAACAAGACAAAGATACCCATTCTTACCACTCCTATTCTGAAGTCCTAGCTGGAGCAATCACACAAGAAAAAGAAATAAAAAGCTATCAGAATTGGAAAGGAAGGGGGATGCCTGGGTAGCTCAGTCAGTTGAGCATCTGCCTTCTGCTCAGGTCATGATCCCAGAGTCCTGGGATTGAGCCCCATGTCAGGCTCCCTGCTCAGCAGGAAGTCTGCTTTTCTCCTTCTGCCCCTCCTCCTACTCTACGCTCTCTCTCTCTCAAATAATTAAATAAAATCTTTTAAAAAAAGAATTGGAAAGGAAGAAGTAAAATTGTTCTTATGTGTAGGTGAAATGATTTTATATGTTAGAAACTCCTGAAGGCCCAACAAACTGTTAGATCCAATCAATGAATTCAGTATAGTTTATTAATTATAATTATATATATATTATATATATATATAATTATATAATTATAATTATAATTAACACACAAAATCAGTAGCATTTCTATACCCTAAAAATGAATTTTCTGAAAAAGAGATAAATCAGTTCCATTTACAATAGCATCAGAAACAATAAAATACTTAGGAATTGGGGCACCTGGATTGGTTAAGCGTGCAACTCTTGATTTTGGCTCAAGGCATGATCTCAGGGTCTTGAGATCACGCCCCATGTCAGGCTATGTACTCAGTGGGGAGTCTGTTTCTCTCCCGTTCCCTCTACCCTTCCCCCCCACTCATGCTCTCTCTCTTTCTCTCTCAAATAAAAAAAAAATAAGTCTTTAAAAATTTTTAACTAAGGAGGTGAAAGAACTCTACTCTGAAAACTATAAGACAATGATATAAGAAATAGAAGACACAAATAAGGGGCGCCTGGGTGGCTTAGTCATTAAGCATCCGCCTTTGGCTCAGGTCATGATCCCAGGGTCCTGGGATTGAGCCCAGCATGGGGCTACCTGCTCGGCAGGAAGCCTGCTTCTCCCTTTCCCACTCCCCCTGCTTGTGTTCCCTCTCTCACTGTGTGTCTCTCTGTCAAATAAATAAATAAAATTTAAAAAAAAGAAAACACAAATAAATTAAAAGGTATCTCATGTTCATGGATTGGAAGCATTAACATCGTTAATATGTCAGTAATACCAAAAGTCATCTATAGATTAAATGCAATTCCTGTCAAGTTTTCATTATATAATGTTAGGCGAGCAAAGCAGTTTAAAAACACTACCCTAGACATTGGGATATAAGATGTGAACAGAACAGATATGTTTTCTTTCTTCTTGGAGAAATGGGGAAAATAAACATAAAACAACTACATACAAAAGTGGTATCATTTATGACAAAGAAGTGAAGGGTGCTTCCAGATGATATAACAGGAAAGGTTTTCCAAAACAAATGTTGCAGGCTGAAGGAATAGCATGTATGAGGGCCCTGAAGCAGAAAAGAACATGGTGCATTCCATTTCATTTGAAAATTTCAATATGACCAAAATACACAAAATAAGGGGTAGAATGAGATAAGAGGAGGCTTAATATGTAGGTGGGTACTAGATCATGTAGTCTCTGTTATACCTTATAAAGTACCTACTGGGTACTGAGGGTAAAAGACATTAAACCTTATTCTCTAGGAATTTACCATCAAGTAGGGGGACATGAAAACCATCTGATTTTTTATAATACAAAGAAAAATACACAGTGAAAGAAGTACATATAGGTGTGGTATGTATATTCAGGAGAGACAGATCTCATTCCTCCTGGCTGGGGTTGAGGGTAAAGAAATATTTCCTGAAAGAGTTGGCATTTGGCATTTGAGACAAACCTTAATAAATGAGAAGGATTTGCCAAAGGTAGAAATTGAGGAAAAGATTTACCAGGGGAAGGAGAGTTATGAGTATAAGCATAATTATAAGGAAGGAAACCAGGGAGGCTTTTTCAGGAAATGATGAGATGTATATTTAGACTAAAGTGTCATCTATTTATAATAATAACTACCATTCATTGAGTGTCAGACATTCTTCTGAGTATTGTATGTGTATTAATTAATCCTAACAAAGATCTTAAGAGGTTGGTACTATTATGCTAATTTTACAAATTAGAAAACCAAGGCCTATGGTAATTCTCCAACTTTCCACTCTTTAAATGGGGGAGATAGGATTCAAACCCGAGGATATCTAATTCCAGATCTCTTGTATATAACTGATTATGCAACCTAACATATTAAAAAGTAAAGATAGAAGATTAAGCAGGAAGGTAGGTGGGGCTAAGAAAACAGAAGAAAGCTTTTCTGTCAGTATGCAGAGAATTTTGTTAGAGAATGGAGATCCACAGAAATTCTGTAAACATCAGAGACATAAATAGAGCTATGCTTTAAGAAGTTGGACTTGGCCAGCAGTGTACAGGGAAAAAGGTGGATTAGAGTGGGGCTACTCAAAGTGTGATCCCAGAACTGGCAACATCAAAAAAATAAAAATAAAAATAAAAATAAATTAAAAAAAAGAACTGGCAACGTCAACACTGATTTACTAGTTACAAATTCTTACCCCCCTCCAGACCTACTGAATCAGAAACTGAACAAAATCCTAAAGTTTCTGTTTTATAAGCTTTTCATGTGATTCTAATACACACTAAAGTTTGTGAACTACTAGATAGGAAAGAGGAAAGGCCAGTGGTAAAAAACAACAACAACAACACACAAAAAAACCAAAAAAAAAAAACAGTTTGAGACAACAGTAATGATTTAAGTGAAATATATTAAAGTCTGGTTAAGATAATTGCAAGGGAAAAAATGGATTTGAGGTTCCTCATGGCTCTAGAATTTACTGAATTCAATCACTTATTGGATGTTGATAGCAGGGAGATGAGAAATAAAATAGAAACAGAAAAGTCAGGACTTACTAGTTTGAGAGAAAGATAATTTTGTTTTTTAATACATTCTTCTTAATTCCACCAAAAGGAATTTTTCAAAGCTGATAGCTTACCATCCATACTCTCCAAGCCTAATTTAAACAAACAAATAAATAGATTTCTGCTTGTGGCATGTAACAATTTGTTTGGAGGAAGTTTCTTTTAGCTATAAATTAGATTTTGTCCATTTCCAACAGGTACAGAATTCATGTTAAAGCTCCAATGATGATAGTTGTAATCACTCACATAAAACCACCAAAATGCATGGAAACAGCTCATTAACTTTAATTGGATAACCATTAATAAAAACGGACTCTAACTTCTAATTCCCAGCCCTATGTACTCAGGAATGATATTATTTATATATCAGAAGGACACACTTATAGCATTAATCTCAACTATTTGTACTCTTATTCTACTAATAAGTAAATTCTTTCTCCTCCCTATCAGGAGCCCTCCTTGCTCCTGATTTCAAATGATTATAAAAGTTTTGGGAAGAAATACCTTGCATGATGCCTTCCACATACTGGGGCAAGGGCTATAAATGTTAAAACAGTGTTTTCTAGCTACTTTTTTTCCAAGAATGCACAATGAGATCTCTGTGTAATTTAGATCCCTATAGAATTATCTGTTAAGTAAAATATAAATAAAATATAAATAACAGTAGAGAGTCCTTACTATATGACTGAAACTTACTAAACAGAGCTATTCTAACTATCACAATAAATAAATACTGGGATTGGAATAAAATACCACAGGGTATCAGAAGCAGATACAACCTGTTCATCTTTTTTTCTCACCTCACCTTTTTATATCAGTTACTGACTTGGATATATTTAGGACAGCTGTCGCATTTCCAGATATTCTCTTATTGATTAAGTATGATAAACCATGTTTCTATTCCTCTTCCTACAGTCAATTCAAAACTAAAAGAAGAAACAGGCTCTATAAGACCCTTAATTAATCATCCCCTTTTAATTTTTGTTAGTTGGTCTACTCAAATAGGTTTACCTTTCTTTCTCTCACTCTCCCATAGCTTTCCTGCCAACAGGTGAGAATATTTTTTGTGAATAAAGGCAAGATGATATATCCATGAGCCTGGATGAGATATGGTATAAGATGAGCTTGTACAGTAATCCTACCATGTAAGATGCAGAAAACTCCTTCTAGTTTCATTATAAAACTGAGTATTGCTTAAGGCCTGCATTTGAGTCCTAGTTCTACCACTAAATAACTATGACTTTACATAAACTTCTTTCCCTCTTTTGGCCTCAATCTTCTAATGTGAAAAAAGCAGATGACTCTTCAGGGTCTTTTGTGGTTCCATACAAATTTTAGTATTATTTGTTCTAGTTCTGTGAAAAGTGATGTTGCTATTTTGATAGGAATTGCATTAAATCTACAGATTGCTTTGGATAGTATGGACATTTTAACAATACTGGTTCTTCTAATCCATGAGCATGGAATATCTTTCCATTTGTTTGTGTCATCTTCAATTTCTATCATCAATCTTGTGTAGTTTTTGGAGTACAGGTCTTTCATCTTCTTTGTTAAGTTTATTCCTAGGTATTACAACAACATAGCTGGACCTAGAGGGTATAACGCTAAGTGAAATAAGTCAGAGAAAAACAAATACCATATGATTTCACTCATATATGTGGAATTTAAGAAACAAAGCAAAGAAAAAAAAGAGACAAACTATAGACTCTTTTTTAAAATTTTAATTCTGTTTTATTTTATTTTTTACCATACACTTTTAAATACAGAGAACAAACGTGGTTGCCAAAGGGAAGGTGCATGGGGGGATAGATGACATTAGATAAAAGGGATTAAGAATACTGTCGCTGCACACTGAAAATAATACACTCAGACTTGATACTGAATGGATGTGCAGGACTGTCTCCAGAGGAGAAGAGTGAATTGCACCAGTTTAGACATGGTTTTTATTCAGAAAATTATCTGGAGGTTTCATCAACAAATTCAAAGCAAGGAAGGAGTAAAACAAAGGGGAGCTATTACTTTTAAACATTAACTACTAAATCATGCATAGGATATGTGCAATTACTCAGAAAGTACATATAGAAAAAAGATTGGCTATAATTATCCCTGCCCCCTAGAGCCTCATAAGGGTCATGAGAGCTTTGTCTCAAATACCAATACTTGCAGGGGGTTGAGGCAAAGCTGATGCTGACGTTTCAGCAAATGCCTTAGACTCATGCCCAGAGGTTCAAATCATATTTTCTTTTTCTTTTTTAAAATATTTTATTTATTCATCTGAGAGAAAATGAGAGTGAGAGAGAACATGAGAGGGGAGAGGGTCAGAGGGAGAAGCAGACTCCCTGCTGAGCTGGGAGCCCGATGTGGGACTTAATCCCGGGACTCCACGTTCGTGACCTGAGCCAAAGGCAGTCACTTAACCAACTGAGCCACCCAGGTGCCCCAAATCATATTTTCTAAAATTAACTCCACAGAATACACTTATCATGATGAGCACTCAGTAATGTATAGAATTATACTGTACACCTAAAGCTAATATAACCCTGTATATTGATTATACTTCAATAAAAAATAAAATATGGAAAAAGGAAAACAAACAAACAAACTGGGGCATCTGGGTGGCTCAGTTGGTTAAGCGACTGCCTTCGGCTCGGGTCATGATCCCAGGGTCCTGGGATCGAGCCCGACATCGGGCTCCCTGTTCCACGGGGAACCTGCTTCCCCTCTCCCTCTGCCTGCTGCTCTGCCTACTTATGCTCACTCTCTGTGTGTCAAATAAATAAATAAAATCTTTAAAAACAAACAAACTAACTAAAAGCACATGATTGGACTAGACAATCTCTAAAGTCCCTTGCTGCTCTAAAGATGTATTATGAGAAACCCATTTTGAGTACTTAATTACATTCATTCAAATAAGCTGGTAACTATACATTATTTATATTGCCTTAGAAAGCAGAGTATGGGGGTGCCTGGGTGGCTCAGTCCATTAAGCGTGTGCCTTCACCTGAGGTCATGATCCCGGAGTCCCAGATAGAACCCTGCAACCAGGCTCCCTCAGCCAGGGGTCTACTTCTCCCTCTACCCCTCATCCCGCTCCTGTTCTCTCTCTCTCACTCTCTCTCTCTCAAATAGATAAATAAAATCTTTTAAAAAAAGAAAAGAAGGGGCACCTGGGTGGCTCAGTTGTTAAGCGTCTGCCTTCGGCTCAGGTCATGATCCCAGGGTCCTGGGATCGAGCCCCACATCGGGCTCCCTGCTCGGCAGGAAGCCTGCTTCTCCTCCCAGTCTCCCTGCTTATGTTCCCTCTCTCACTGTGTCTCTCTCTGTCAAATAAATAAATAAATAAAATCTTTAAAAAAAAAAAAGAAAAGAAAGCAGAGTATGTGGAGGCAGTATAGGAGAGTAGTTAAAACATGAGCTTTGAAATCACACTACTGCTTCCAGGCTTGATTCATCATGTACTAGCTGGGTAAACTTGAACAAATTATCAAACTTCTCACAGCCCTTGTTTCCTTATCTATTTAATTGAGACACTGATTAAACCTGTCAGAAAGGGCTGTTGTTAAAATTAAAATAATAGTGATTCTCAATGCATATTAGATATCATTGTTATTAAAAAATGTAATTTTAGAAAATTTTCAAATTCCAGTTTTGTCATTTACTACTGACTTAAACTCTGTATTTACATTTCCTCAAAATTGAAGGTACTAATAAAAATAGTGCCTACTTTGTATACATTATTAATATTCCCCCTAAAGCTGGTTCTTTTTCTGCTTATGGATATATGGAGGATTATGTTTCCCCACCCTCTTTATTTTAGACATGATTACATGAGTAGTTCTGGTCAATGAAATGGGAGCAAATTTGGCAGGTTTTTCCCAATCTAACTTTGCCTAATTAGACTGACACATCCACCTAATATAGTGGTTCCCTCCAATTAAAAAAAGGGAAGGTATTAAATTACCTAGCACAGTTTCTAACCATAATGGATACTTGTAATTCTTTGTAGCTGCTCTGCATCTTGAACAACTGTTTATGTTTTGGCAATTCTTCACTTTATGAGGCATATCCCACCTCCCACTATTGAAACTGAAAATACCAGATATTCCCTTTACCAACTTCCCTTGCAAGTAAAGCTCGAGAATATTAAGACTCTATCAGTCAAAATCGCCTACTTTGAATGGAAGCTAGAAATGTGAGGACACTGGAGTCATTCAGAAGTAATTTTGGTGATGGGTGATGGCAGTAGAAGTAACTATGTCCAATTACTGGAATCAGTGGTGGTATAAGTTTTAGTGATAGTTTCCAGAGTCAATGATCTCATCAGTGCAAACTGTGAAAGCTTCAAGTTTGTTTCTCTGGTCCCATTAGACTGTGAGTGTATGAACTACCCTTCTATGCCTAATTTAGTCATAGTCATTTTCTCTTTCTTGCAGCCCCAAACCCTAATACATATACTAAGTCTTCAATATAAATTATCTATTATTATTTCCTGCTGCTATTAGATAAAGGCAGACACTTTGCTTTGTCTTTGTCTCCACAGAACCTAGCACAGTGCCAATGATAGGGTCAGTAGTCAAAGAATCAGTATAAGGTTTAATAAATCAAAGCACAAATGCTTTTTGGGAATTCGATAGACTTCTCTTTACCTCCACCTCAATTCTAAAGCTGTTTGCCTTTTGTGATAATCTATTCCTCCTTCTACAACAATTTTTCACAATGGAACATTAACCATCAGGACTGATATGAAATGTGCTATTTATCTATATTTTGTGTGAATATTTTCTTTTGTATTACAGCATGATTTTAGGGAATCCTTTTTCATGTTAAAAGAACAGTAATGAGATTAAAATAGAGTTGTAAGAACAAGCTTTTGATTCTGATCATCACAAACCAATTTTCAGTTTTAATCTATTCATCTGGATTTGTTTTTATTTGGTGAGATGGCTTTGCTACATCCCCATATAGCATTTCTACTGAATATCTCTTTGCCCAACAACCATTTCCTGGCAGTCCTTGAAAGCAGAGCTTCTGTTTTTGCTTTTGAATATATGACTTTGCATCAATCTCCCCAAACCTATTCACATGCAAATACAGGGTAGTCAGCATAATAAATTGTATAAAGCAAACACTTGATATAATCTTGTTGAGAGACCCTTGCCATTTTGACCCCATTACACTTTCACTTCTGTTGTATGTCAAGGGTACACATATTCTGAAAATGCTCAGCTCTGCTGATGGAAAATCATCTGGTGCTCTGCTTTTTTCCACTCTCATTTGGTGATATCTGTGTTCAGCTGCAAGCTTCTGAGTAGTGTCCTGAATTTAATAAAAAAATAAATGTATGGAACATTGATTTGGCCTACAATATTAGCCAGAAAGAAATAAATGCACTTACATACAGATATTATATCAAGTGCAAAAAATAATAATAAATCCTTGAATATATGTGTAGCTATTTCTTCATGTAAAAACAAAAACAAAAACTGATGGATACTCTTTCTACAGCAACATAATATAAACATATAATGCAAACATGCATAAGGCCAGCTCTAGCTTGACAAAAAGTGTAAAAAGTCTTATACTATGCATGATCTTTCATCTAGTAATTCTTTCTTTCTTTCTTTCTTTCTTTCTTTCTTTCTTTCTTTCTTTCTTTGACAGAGAGAGATACAGCGAGAGAGGGAACACAAGCAGGGGGAATGGGAGAGAGAGAAGCAGGCTTCCCACGGAGCAGGGGAGTCCGTCCGATGTGGGGCTTGATGTGGGGCTTGATCCCAGGACTCTGGGATCATGACCTGAGCCGAAGGCAGATGCTTAACAACTGAGCCACCCAGGCGCCCCTCATCTAGCAGTTCTTCTCCTAGGGATTTATACTAAGAAAATAATCAGAGATTTATGCAAAAAATAATGCATAATGATTTTCATTATAATATTATTTATAATAGTGAAAAATTAGAAACAATCAAAATGTCCAGCAATGGAAAATTGTTTTAAGTAAATTATAC
Source organism: Neomonachus schauinslandi (assembly GCF_002201575.2). Classification (NCBI taxonomy): domain Eukaryota; kingdom Metazoa; phylum Chordata; class Mammalia; order Carnivora; family Phocidae; genus Neomonachus; species Neomonachus schauinslandi. The sequence continues at coordinate 57,904,146 of NC_058419.1, forward strand.
TAACGCTATATAAAGGTAAGGTATATACTGCCTTTAAAAATCATATTGTTGGAGAATATTTGTTGACATGGGAAAAAAAAATCCAGTGCTAAGTTAAAAATTTAGGGGTCAAAAATATGTACAATATGATACCACTTTAGAATATATATAGAAATGTAGTTATGCAACGCAACTATAGAAAGAGAAATTAGAGAAATGATTCCATTTACAATAGCACCAAAAACCATAAGATATCTTGGAATAAACCTAACCAAAGAGGTAAAGGATCTATACTCTAGGAACTACAAAACACTCATGAAAGAAATTGAAGAAGACACAAAAAGATGGAAAAATATTCCATGCTCATGGATCGGAAGAATAAACATTGTTAAAATGTCTATGCTACCCAGAGCAATCTATACCTTCAATGCCATCCCGATCAAAATTCCAATGACATTTTTCAAAGTGCTGGAACAAACAATCCTAAAATTTGTATGGAATCAGAAAAGACCCCGAATCGCCAAGGAAATGTTGAAAAAGAAAAACAAAGCTGGGGACATCATGTTGCCTGATTTCAAGCTATATTACAAGCTGTGATCACCAAGGCAGCATGGTACTGGCCCAAAAACAGACATATAGACCAATGGAACAGAATAGAGAACCCAGATATGGACCCTTAACTCTATGGTCAAATAATCCTTGACAAAGCAGGAAAAAACATGTAATGGAAAAAAGACAGTCTCTTCAATAAATGGTGCTGGGAAAATTGGACAGCCACATGCAGAAGAATGAAACTCGACCATTCTCTAACACCATTCACAAAGATAAACTCAAAGTGGATGAAAAACTTCAATGTGAGACAGGAATCCATCAAAATCCTAGAGGAAAACATAGGCAGTAACCTCTTTGACATCAGCCACAGCAACTTCTTTCAAGATACATCTCCAAAAGCTAGTGAAACAAAAGCAAAAATGAACTTTTGGGATTTCATCAAGATAAAAGGCTTCTGCACAGCAAAGGAAACAGTCAACAAAACAGAAAAGCAACCCACGGAATGGGAGAAGATATTTGCAAATGACGCTACAGATAAAGGGCTGGTATCCAAGATCTATAAAGAACTTCTCAAACTCAACACCCCCCCCCCAAAATAATCAAGTCAAAAAGTGGGCAGAAGAGATGAACAGACACTTCTCTGAAGAAGACATACAAATGGCTAACAGACACATGAAAAAATGTTCATCATCATTAGCCATGAGGGAAATCCAAATCAAAACCACACTGAGATACCACCTTACACCAGTTAGAATGGCAAAAATCGACAGGGAAAGAAACAACAAATGTTGGAAAGGTTGTGGAGAAAGGGGAACCCTGTTACACTGTTGGTGGGAATGCAAGTTGGTACAGCCACTTTGGAAAACAGTGTGGAGGTGCCTCAAAAATTTAAAAATAGAGATACCCTATGACCCAGGAATTGCACTCCTCGGTATTTACCCCAAAGACACAGATGTAGTGAAAAGAAGGGCCATATGCACCCCAATGTTCCTGGCAGCAATGTCCACAATAGCCAAACTGTGGAAAGAGCCGGGATGCCCTTCAACAGAAGAATGGATAAAGAAGATGTGGTCCATATATACAATGGAATATTACTCAGCCATCAGAAAAGATGAATACCCAACTTTTACATCAACATGGATGGGACTGGAGGAGATTATGCTAAGTGAAATAAGTCAAGCAGAGAAAGTCAATTATCATATGGTTTCCCTTATTTGTGGAACATAAGGAATAACATGGAGGGCATTAGGAGAAGGAAGGGAAAAATGGTGGGGGGGGAATTGGAGGGAGAGATGAACCATGAGAGACTATGGACCTGAGAAACAAACAGGGTTTTAGAGGGGTGGGGGGAGGGGGGATCGGTTAGCCCGGTGATGGGTATTAAGGAGGGCACGTACTGCATGGAGCACTGGGTGTTATACGAAAACAGTGGATCATGGATCAGTACATCAAAAACTAATGATGTATTGTATGGTGACTAACATAACATAATAAAATTTAAAAAAAAAGGCAGTTTAAAAAAAAAGAAATGTAGTTATGAATGTAACTAAAGATATATATATGTATATATATATATATGCAAAAATGTTAACAATGATTATCTCTGGGTGGTAGTATTACATATAATGTTTTGGTCCTTGTACTCTTTACTGTTTTAACAATTTTCTGCATTTGATATATATTTACTTTTCTACTTAGAAAAAATTGTTAAAAAAGGATCAGTTATGATAAGACCATAAAAGAGTTTGCTGTTATAGCAATTCATATTGCATACACATTGTCTATTAAAAAATAAGGTAGTCCTTTTGAAAGTTGCTGGTGTGATATAACTTCTATTTGTTTGGATATATGGAGTTAACCTGCATTGTATTTGAGAATGAAGGGAATCATATTGTGTTGTTTAAACTGAGACTGAAACCAATTCCTGGAGGTGGAATAAACAGTTTAGAAGCAACATTGTTGATACTCAATCCTGATTAATTCTGTTTTGCCTGATCCTTTAAGCCCATGAATGGGGGTTGTGTACTTCCTTAAAAACTCTCTGGAAATCAGATCAGACTCAATAGTCAGCTTCATGCCTTAATTTTGTACCTTTTAGAGACTTCATAAGTCTCAGGGTCAGTGACTAAGTGTAGCTATGGCTGCAGGATGAATAAGTCATTTCAGGAGCTGATTAGAATTAGAGCCAGAGCCAGGATCTGGGACAGAATTATAAGGAGCCTGTTTTCTGCAGTACAATCAGACCAAATACACATGTTGCCTAGACACCTGAGAGGATAAGGTTCATAGTGTCACAGTATATGTAGTCTAGAACGTACAGATGATGAGATTCATGGTTTTAGGAATTTATAGTCTTAATTAAATCCCAAGGAAATGATGGCTCACAACAATTTCATCAACTATGGATACCAGATTGATCTAGAAAATAGAAGTGAACCAGATATGTGTTTAACTACTATATATTTATTTCTGGCCTAAAAGCAGTAGAAAATTTCCACTGTTGAAAAGTCAAAATAACATTGGCAGCTATGCTAGCTTCCACTGTTGAGACAATATCTGGTTACCTGAATTACAAACTAATTTTTAAAAAAAAAACAAATACAACAAAAATAGACCTAAAAACTGAGATGTTTAAATGTCTGATGTAGAGAGGAAAGCACACAAGCACACTTGTAATAGCTATATGAGTATGAATTACCTTAATTCTGGATTATCTGTCTACAGTACCAGACTTCCAAATCTTTTTCAGTATTCAAGGTGGGTAAGTTTACATTTTGTTAGCTGTTAGTGAAAGCCTACTTTTTTTCTTTTCTTTCTTTCTTTCTTTTTTTTTTTTTGATAAAGACCAATCATCCAACACTGAATAAGTATATCTGAGACACTGAGAAATCTCTCTTTTGTTAAGACCATATTAAAAGAGTGCCCAAATATTCAATTCATTCCTTCATATTTTTCACAATGGCAGTCTTGTATGTAGCACTGAACACCTGGTGCTCTTTTTAAAAAAGATTTATGTATGTATGTATGTATGTATGTATGTATGTATGTATTTATTTATTTGAGAGAGCGAGAAAGGGCAGAGGGGAAGAGGGAGAGAATCTTCAAGCAGACTCCCCCTGAGCATGGAGCTTGACGTGGGGCTTGATCTCAGGACCCATGAGATCATCATCTGAGCTGAAACCAAGAATCCCACACTTAACTAACTGTGCCACCTCGTGCTCTTTACAAAGACAAACACCGGGTGCTTGGATGGCTCAGCCGGTTAAGCGGCTGCTTTCAGCTCAGGTCGTGATCCCGGGGTCCTGGGATGTGGGACTCCCTGTTCAGCGGGGAGCCTGCTTCTCCCTCTCCCTCTGTCTGCTGCTCCCCCTGCTTGTGCTCTCTCTCTCTCTCAAATAAATAAATAAAATCTTAAAAAAATTAAAAAATAAAAAGACAAATACCATATGATCTCACTCACATGTGGAATTTACTAAACAAAACAGATGAACATAGGGGAAGAGAAGGAAAAATAAAATAAGATGAAAATTGAGAGGAAGGCAAACCATAAGAGACAGTGAACTCTAGGAAACAAACTGAGGGTTGCTGGAGGGGAGTGGGGGGCGGGGAAGGTACAAATGGGTGATAGGCATTAAAGAGGGCACCTTATGTAATGAGCACTGGGTGTTATTTGCAACTAATGAATCACTAAATTCTACCTCTAAAACTAATAATACAGTATATGTTAATTAAATTGAATTTAAATAACAATTTTTAAAATAATAAAAAAATTTAAAAAATAAAAAACATTTCAAATGCATTAGGAAACTTCTCAATCGGCTGTAAGTTGTTCAGAAAGGCATACAAAACATCCCCTTGCAGTCTTTGCAAAAAAAATATCTTGTGAAAGATAACCAATAGCAGTGGTTGCAATTAAGATAAAGTGATGGCTACCTTATCTGACCTGGGTAAAATGCAAACAAAACAAAACAAACAAACAAAAACTCCCCAACTGGCCAAATAAACAAAAAGCCACAGTAAAATAAATGATTTTAAAAATTGAGAAAGAAATTTAGTTCTTGTGGGATTGTTATTGACAGATACCCCAGAATGAGCAATTCTGTCAAGACAAATCATGTTAGTGTACTTCCAAGACTGCTAAAAAATCAGGCCACATTTGCCTGCAGTGGGTAGACATGATATAAAGTTTCAAAAACAACAATAGCATACAGGCCTAGTATAAATTCATGCATACATTTTTATTGGATTACAGTAAAAACCTAGATTTGTCATCTGCCCTTTCTACCATACCATATTCTTTTATACTACCAATATAAGAATCTTGAAGACAGATACAATCTCAACTTCTATAAGGCTCAGATCTGAATTATATACATTAGTCTTCTGTGTTTCCATTGCAAATATGTCTTATTTTTAGCACTACTTATATGGTATCACAGTTAGACTGCTCTCTTATAGAGTTATTGTGAAAATAAAATACATTTAATGCATAGCATAAAGTAGGCATTCTGTAACTGATATCTCTTATTATATTGATGAAGTAGGCTTCTATCTATATGGATATTGAATGGTCTCAAAAAAGGCCTCTTATTCTCCAAAATATCTCTCCCGTGGTCTTTTCACTGGTGTCTTTCCTGTCTTCTTTCTTTTTTACTTCATTCCTTCCTTCCCTCTTTCCTTCCATCCTTCTTTCTCATGTACTGTCAAAATACCTATTAGGCAGATGTTGCTTTTGCTTGCTTATCATAACCCTGTGACATCTCTTCCTTTTTCCTTACTAACAGAAGCCTTATTTTGTCCATGGTCGTAATGTGCCAGCTAAAAACAACTCTCATTTCCCAATTTCCCTGTAGCTGCATTAAATAATTAGGAGTACCCATGAGACATAACTCTGATCAGTGAAATGTATGAGGAAGTCTCTGGAAAGGGCATACCTTCCTGATTTGAAAGGTAAAACCTACCTAAGGCAGAGTCCTACACCATTTTGCCCCTTCACACTCCCGTTTTTTTGTGCCAACATTTCAATCGTGAGACCCAGAGATACAGTAGTTATCTCAAAATCATGAGGCAACCAGCATGAGAGCAAAAGGCTATATTGCTAAGAATGGTACTTAGAAAATTGGAAAGAATCCAGGTTTTTGATGGCATCGTAGTAATAACCTTAGACTGCTGACCCCAAGCTTACCTCTTTAAGCTTTTATGGAAAGATTTTTTTATTTATAGCAGAGTACATTTTAAAATGTTTTATTCTATTTGAGTATAGTTGACACACAATGTTACATGAATTCCAGGTGTATAGCATAATGATTCAACTTCTCTATAGGTTATGCTATGCTCACCATCTGTCACTGTACAACACTATTACAATATCATTAACTATATTCCTGATGCTTTGTCTTTTATTACCATGACTTATTCATTCCATAACTAGAAGCCCATATCTCCCATTTTCCTTCCTTTGTTCTGCCCATCTCCACTCCCCTTCCCTCTGGTAGCCATCAGCTTGTTGTCTGTATTTACATGTCTGATTCTGCTTGTTGTTTATTTGTTTTGGTTTTTAGGTTCCACATGAGTGAAATCATATGGTATTTGTCTTTCTCAGTCTTACTAATTTCACTTAGCATTTACCCTATATGTACACCATGTTGTTGCCAATGGCAAGATTTCATTATTTTTTATGGCTGAATGATATATATCATATATATATATGTATTTATCACATCTTTCATATCCATTTGTCTACTGATGTACACTTAGGTTGCTTCCATGTCTTGGCTACTCTAAGTAATGTTGCAATAAACATAGGGATGCATATATCTTTTTAAATTAGTGCTTTTGTTTTCTTTGGATAAATAGTAGTGGAATTATTGGATCATATAGTATTTCTATTTTTAACTTTTTGAAGAACCTCCATACTGTTTTCCACAGTGGCTGTACCATTTACATTTCCACCAACAGTGCACAAGTGTTCCTTTTTCTCCACATCCTTGCCAACACTTGTTTCTTTTCTTTTTGACATTAGCCATTCTGACAGGTGTAAGGTGATATCTCATTGTGGTTTTAATTTGCATATCCCTGATGATTAGGGATGTAGAGCATCTTATCATGTGTCTGTTGGTCATCTGTATGCTTTCTTTGGAAAAAAAGCTTATTCAGATCTTCTGTCCATTTTTTTTTTAATTTTTAAAAAGATTTTTATTTATTTATTTGACAGAGAGAGAGAGAGGAAGCAGGGGGAGGGGCAGAGGGAGAAGCAGGCTCCCCGCCGAGCAGGGAACCCAAAGTGAGACTCAATCCCAGGACCCTGGGATCATGACCTGAGCCGAAGGCAGATACTTAACCAACTGAGCCACCCAGGTGCCCTGCCCATTTTTAAATCATATTGTTTGGTTTTTTGGTGTTGAGGTATATAAGTTTTATATATTTTGGATATTAACCCCTTATCAAATATATCATTCAGCAGAGTGCATTTTTAATTGATATATCAATCTTCCTATGTGGAATAACATATTATCAGTCATCTCTAGTCTGTCTAATCGTTTGGATTATAAAAGATTCACAGAGAATTTTATAATGAGGAGAGTCAAAGGAGAAGCTCAGAACATCATTTAGGCAGAACAGATCTGGATGAATGCTAGGAGACAGTACAAGGGTACTGGGTCCTTATAGAAGGAAGATGTTTTATTTCAGATAGAAGGCATAGAAGACAAGCATAGGATACCCAGCAATTTGTTCAGACACCACGTCTGTTAAGAATATCAGAACTCCTGAAAATTTTCTTAGCACATTTTGCTATGACTCTTGTTCATAGAATATTCAATAGAATAAAACCAGTGGGAGTTACAATTTTATACAGTAGATGAAGAGCTCGTTGTTACAAATGTCTTCTGGGATTATTCTCAATATTGATTTTTCCCCTATAAACTAACATTTGCTTCTTTATTTATTATAGTAAATCCTAAAATGCTTCACTCCCCAAGGATGTACAGATATCACAAAATCAACCATTAAGTGCTTAAGTAATATGGCCCCATTTCCACCCCCAGGCAGTTCTGAGTTTTGTAATGTATAGTCACTGGCCATTTAACCTAACACCAAGTAGACAACATACTTAGAAATGGGATAAAATACTAGAAGTAAGAGCCATAAATCATTCTTAAGGGGGAAAAAAAGCCTTTCTGTTTAATCAGAGATTTTGAGACTAGAAAGAGATATCCTGCACTGATTTCCATGATCAACATATTGTCTTATTTGGCTGGGTGAATTGATCCACTTTGTATTATTTGTTTCAAAGTATTAGTGGACTGCAAGTTTATGGTCACATTAACTTAGAAAATTTACAAATTTACATGGAAATGCTTTCAAAACTTGAGTTCTCAACAGATATAAGAGTATCATTATTATTTTAATTACCTATCATGTAGTATATATAACATATTTTCCATCAGTGATGCACAAATAAAGTAAAAATGTGTATGCAAACACTGAGTAAAGCTTTATTTTCATATATTTGTTCATAGGTGGGGAAAACACAAAAATACAAACTTTATTGTCTTTAGATTTCTGAGAGAGCATGCTATGTGGAGGGAGACACAACCAAACTCACTACTAATTAGCTAAATGACCTTAAATAAGTGAGTTAACTTTACTGAACCTCCATTTTCTTTTCTGTAAAATGGGGATAATATTTTCTGTGAGGATTGAATGATTGACATAACGAATATACAACAGCAAACACACAGCCTGGTACTTAATATCACCATTGAAATATTTGAGGAATATAGGTATTTTGTGTTGAGTTGTGTCTTCCCCCTCCAAAAAAAAAGGTATGTTGAAGTCTGAATCCCAAGTCTTTTTGAATTTATTAGTCTCTCTTTCAGAAATAGTGTCATTATAGATGTAATTAGTTAAGATGAGTTCATACTGGAGTAGAGTGGGCCCTTAATCCAATATGACTGATATTTTTATAAGAAGATAACCGTATTAAGACAAAGATATGTACAGAGAACATCATATGATGACAAAGGTAGAAACTGGAGTTATGCAGCTTTAAGCCAAAAAATACCAAAGATTGCCAGCAAACCACCAGAAGTTAAGAAGAGGCAAGGAAAGATTTTCTTATAGATTTCAGAGGGAGCATGGCCCTACTGACACATTGATTTCAGACTTCTAGCTTTCTGAACTGTGAGACAATAAATTGCTGTTGGAACAAGACACCCAAGTTGTGGTACTTTGTTTAGAAGTCCTAGGAAACTAATACAGTGGGTTTCTTTTTTACAAACCATTTATCAATTTAACTTTGGACTAATCATCCTCTTAGAAAATAAATATATTTCCTACTATGTATCATGAACTGCTGGGTGTGGGGGATATATTAGTGAACAAGAACAAAGACAGTCTCAATTCACACCAATTATATAATCTTGTGGAGTAAATGGACATTAATCAAATAATCACACAAAATAATGGATAATGTGTATTCAGTGTGTACAGAGTACAGATTTCAATGCAAAAACACAAGTGCATATGAAATAAAATTTATTTTTATATGACAGAACTTAATTTTTACCATGAGCCCTCATTCCACCAACTGTTTCCTCATCATCCAGGGTTGAATCTGAGTGTCAGGGTTGGGTTAGGGGTTATGTAGTATGTAGGTATCAGTAATAGAAGGTGATATCCAGATGGGTCTTCATTTATCCAGGTTAGCATCTAAGACATAGATAATTTCTGTTATCTTTTCTTCACAAGCCCAAACTCCATGAGATTCAGTTTTATCTCAGCTAGCTATGTCCCTCTCAGGTACACAAGGAGCTTCTTGCCCCATCAGGCTCTCTGCTCAGCAGGAAGCCTGCTTCTCCCTCTCCCACTCCCCCTGCTTGTGTTCCCTCTCTCACTGTGTCCCTCTCTGTCAAATAAATAAATAAATCTTAAAATAAAAAGGGATATGGAGAAAAGAGAACCCTTGTGTACTGTTGGTGGGAATGTAAATTGTTGTAGACCCTGTGGATAAACAGTATGGAAAGTTCCTCAAAATATTAAAAATAGAATTACCATATGATCCAGCCATTCCACTTTTTGGTATTCAAGGAAAACAAAAACAATAATTCAGACACATGCACCCCCATATTCATTGCAGCATTATTTGCAATAGTCAAGATACAGGAAATGATTACTTATTGATGAATGAATGGATAAAAATTGTAGTGTATATGAATACACACACACACAATGGAACACTACTGAGACATAAAAAAGAATGAAATCTTGTTATTTGCTACAACATGGATAGGCCTTGGGGGCATTATGCTGAGTGAAATAAGTTAGACAGAGAAGGAGACATACTGTATGACCTCACTTATATGTGGATTCAAAAAAAACCACAATGAAGTTCAAAAATACTGAGAACAATTGGTGGTTACCAGAGGTGGGGGATTTGGGTGGTCAAAATGGGTGAAGGGTTTAAAAGGTACAAACTTTCAGTTATAAAATAAGTCATGGGGTTGCAGTGTTTTTATCTCACAGAGTTGAAGAATGAATCTTGCTGACACAAAAAGGTGAAGTGAAAGTTTATTAAGTGAAGGTGAGAACAGAAAGGAAAGAAAAAAGCTCTCTAGAGTGAGAGGGGTCATAAACAGGTTGCCACTGAGGGCTTTTATGGTGGGTCTTTTATAGAAAACTGACCAGGGAACTTGATAACTTTCAGTGGTCAATTTGTAACTATTATGAAAATATCTCGACTACATTTAAGACAAACAAGGTGGATTCCTTATGTTCCCTTCTCTCTGGTTTTGCAGGCTTCAGCATTTCTCCACATCTGGGATTTCTGTGAGCCCCGTCATGTAGGCCCCTGTGTGAGCCTAGTCAGGGGAGTCAGGGGCCTCCTATCTCTCCCTGCCTATACCTTAACCCTTTCCTTACTCAATGGGAATGTAATGTAAAACATGGTGACTATAGTTAATAACAATAAGGTAAATTGATTTATCTGCCTTTTGGGAGAAATACCGTATGAGGAAGCTGCTAACTGTATGGTGTTGTGGGAACAATCAAGGTCCAAAAAATTTGGCTTTGAATAACAACTATTCTACCACTTACTGTGTGGGCTTAGTTAAAAGGCCCTTAAACATTGTGATTATAATACATATGTTCATATTTTAAGTGGGAGTGATAACATTCCCTTACCTCTGGGTTTTTATGAGTATCAAATAAGATAAGGTATATGATTGTGAAACATTACTGGGATTTCAGTGCCTATTGACTAAATCTTTTAAATTAAAACCATAGATTGTCTGAGGGTTGCAGAAAGAGAGATGGGTGGGGGGATGGGGTAACCGGGTGACGGGCATTAAGGAGGGCACGTGATGTGATGAGCACTGGGTGTTTTACATAACTGATGAATCATTGAACATTACATCAAAAACTAATGATGTATTATGTATTGGCTAACTGAATTTAAATTAAAAAGTTTTAAAAAAGAAACAATAGATTGTGAGAATTTTAAGGGCCCCAAGAGATTACATAGTTCAACAGCTATATTTAACTCATAGATGATTGGGGCACAGGGAAGTTATATGATTTGTCCAACTGGTTTGTGGCAAAGTTGGAATTCGAATGCTTCTGACTTGCAGTCATGATCCTATTCAGTTTGCTGCATGGACTCACTTACCATTTTGGTTAGCTGAATCCTGCTGCACAAAGAGTGTCTGACAATGATATGGTTACTATTGGCATTTCATGGAAGAATTTTCTATGTCAGAGAGAGAGAAGCAATGGGGCGACTAAGTATTTTAAAAGGTCAAGGAGGATAGTAAAACTTCCAGTGTTGCCGAGCATATATTCCCTCAAAAATATTTGCCTTCAGTAACTAAGTAACACATTTTTAACACATTTTTCCAGACCCAAATTTGGTTTACTCCCAAATTAATTATTAGGAGTTAAATACAGATGAGGTTTTTCTTGTTTGTTTCCTGTACTTGGAAAATATTTTTTAAGGTGAAGTTTTCTTGTCTCCTTTGTTGACACTTACCAAAAACACCAAAAAGCTTCAGACTAATTTTCTTTAAATCAATGTTATCTGGATTTTTTTTTTAAAAAAAAACTAACTTTTCTTCTAACTTCTGAATCAATCTTTTTTTTTTCTAAAGATTTATTTATTTATTTGAGAGAGAGAGAATGAGAGAGAGTACATGAGAGGGGGGAGGGTCAGAGGGAGAAGCAGGCTCCCCGCCGAGCAGGGAGCCCCATGCGGGACTCGATCCAGAGACTCCAGGATCATGACCTGAGCCGAAGGCAGTCGCTTAACCAACTGAGCCACCCAGGCGCCCCGTGAATCAATCTTCTGAGCTGAATTTTCTTAAGTGTCCAGGGCTGAAATATAAACCCCTGAGGAGCTTAAGTTGAATAAAATTGCTGGTAGAGTTATACTGGTGGTTGTGGGTGTAATAAAATGGTTCTATGGTTTTTGAAGGGGTAGGGAAAGAATTAGTAAAGAAAGGTGTTATAACCTGAGTAACACCTCACTGTCTTTTATATAGGAGTTTAAGTCTGAATCAGTTACCTGCATGTGCCAGTGACAACATCAGAAAAAAAGCATCATGCTGCTATGACGGCAGGGAGGAATTGGAAATTGAATTTTCTTCTACAGATCTTTGCTTTGCAATGACCACAGCAGTAAGTTCTGTGATAATAGCAATCTTATTGTGAGCCAGCCTAGAGAAATCATTACAACAAAGTCAGGTCTATATGATTCTCAGACCCCAGCTCTAGGCATCTTAGGAAAAAAAAAATTGTCATTCCCCAGAATGTTTGAAGATCCAATTTTTGATAAATTTTGCATTATATTTCAAAAATACAAAACTACAAAATGACTAAGATCAGTTTCAGGTGGCATTGGGCTACATAACATATAATCAAATAACACCTTTTTTTCTAGCATCATATTCTCAAAAATAGAGGCTTACTTAAATGTGACACAGAAGATATTGGAAAGCTTGCCAGTGGATAGCATATCATCTCATTACATATACAGTATAAGTATCTATCACTTTTCTGTAAAGGTGAAATTGACAAAAATAAGTTCTGAAGTCAAAAATATACCTTTAAAGTTGAGACTGTTACGTTAAGATTGATCATGTGATATATGTTTTGTTAGTGTGTTTACCGAGTCCAAAATGATAAAAGGCATTTTTTGTGATTTAAACTATCAAATTAAAATGTGGAAACCATACCTACAACTATAAACCTGAAAAAGGACTGAAACTTGGTCTTCTCCAAATACTTGTTTGAAATGTCTCATTCTCTGCTGGTAGCGATGAGACAAAATAATTTGGATCTGAATTAAATGACTCTGTTTCAAACCTGGTCTATGTTACTCATTAACTACCTGGCACTATAAGCAACTCAATTAACAACTCTAAAACTCACTTCTGGCCTAGTAAAATAAGAATGCAATATCCACTTCACACAGTTATTAAAAGACCAAAGGAAAACTTCAAAACCCAAGGAAAATTCTAAACAGCTTAGTAGATTTTATTGTTTTTTAATTTTTAAAATTTATTTTTATTTTTATTTTTGAAATTTAAATTCAGATTAGTTAAGATATAGTGTATTATCAGTTTCAGGAGTAGAATTTAGTGATTCATCACTTACATATAACGCCCAGTGCTCATTCCAACAAGTGCCACCCTTAATGCCCATCACCCATTTAGCCAATCTCCTACCCACCTCCCCTCCAGCCACCCTCAGTTTGTTCTCTACAGTTAAGAGTCACTTATGGTTTGCCTCCCTCTCTGTTTTTATCTTATTTTATGTTACCTTCCCTTCCATATCTTCATCTGTTTTTTTAAAATTCCACATATAAGTAAATCATATGGTATCTGTCTTTCTCTGACTGATTTATTTCACTTCCATAATCCACTCTAGTTCCACCCACGTTGTTGCAAATGGCAAGATTTCATTCTTTTTGGTGGGTAATATTCAATTATATATATATAAATACATATACCTATGTATATATATAAATAATATATACCACATCTTCTTTATCAGTTGTATATATATACAATTGAATATATATATATATACATCCCACATCTTCTTTATCCTTTCATCAGCTGATGGACATTTGAATTCCTCCCATAATTTGGCTACTGTTGTTAGTGCCACTATAAACATTGGGGAGCATGTGCCCCCATCAAATCACTATTTTGTATCCTTTGGATAAATACCTAATAGTGCAATTACTGGGTCAAAATAGTTCTATTTTTGGCTTTTTGAGGAACTTCCATACTCTTTTCCAGAGTGGCTGCACCCGTTTACGTTCCCACCAACGGTGCAAAATGATCCTTCTGTCCCTGCATCCTTACCAGCATCTGTTGTTTCCTGTGTGGTTAATTTTAGTGATTCTGAGAGGTGTGAAGTGGTATCACATTGTGGTTTTGACTTGTAATTCCCTGATGAGCATCGTTTCATGCGTCTGTTGGCCATCTGGATGTCTTCATTGGAAAAATGTTTCTTCATGTCTTCTGTCCATTTATTAACTAGATTAATTTTTTTTGGTGGTGAGTTTGATAAGTTCTTATAGATTTTGGATTCTAACCTTTTGTCAGATATGTCATTTCAAATATCTTCTCCCATTCTGTAGGCTGCTTTTTACTTTAGCTGATTATTTCCTTTGCTGTGCAGATGCTTTTTATCTTGATGACATCCCAATAGTTCATCTTTACTTTTGTTTCCCTTGCCTTCAGAGATGTGTCTAGTAAGATGTTGCTGTGGCTGAAGTCAAATAAATTGCTGCCTATATTCTACTCTAGGATTTTGATGGTTTCCTGTCTTAGTTTTAGGTCTTTCATCCATTTTGAATTTATTTTTATGTATGGTGTAAGAAAGTGGTCCAGTTTCATTATTCTGCATGTCACTGTCCAGTATTCCCAATACAATTATTTGAAGAAACTGTCTTTTTTCCATTGGATATTCTTTTCTGCTTTGTCAAAGATTTGTTGACTGTATAGTTGTGGGTCCATTTCAGGGTTTTCTCCTCTGTTCCCTTGATCTATGTGTCTGTTTTTGTACCAGTACCAGATTGTCTTGTTGACTACAGTTTTGTAATACAACTTGAAGTCTGGAATTGTGATGCTTCCCATTTTGCTTTCCTTTTTCAACATTACTTTGGCTATTTGAGGTCTTTTCTGGTTCCATACAAATTTTAGAATTGTTTAGAATTTGTTCTAGGTCTGTGAAAAATGCTGGTGGTATTTTGATAGGGATTGCATTAAATGTGTAGATTGCTCTGGGAGGTATAGTCATTTTAACAATGTTAGTTCTTCCAGTCCATGAGCATGGAATGATTTTCCATTTCTTTGTGTATTCTTCAATTTCTTTCATAAGTGGGAAGACATCTACAGTTTTTAGAGTATAGATCTTTAACCCCTTTCATTAAGTTTATTCCTAGGTATCTTAGTTTTTGGTGTACTTACAAATTGGATTGATTCCTTGATTTCTCTTTTTGCTTCTTCATTGTTGATGTATAGAAATGCAACAGATTTCTGTACATTGATTTTATATCTTATGACTTCGCTGAGTTTATGGACAAGTTCTAACAATTTTTTGGTGGAGTCTTTTGAGTTTAATACACAGTATCATGTCATCTGCAAAGAGTGAAAGTTTAACATCTTCCTTGCCAATTTGGATGCCTTTTATTTCTTTTTGTTTTCTGGTTGTGGACGCTAGGACTTCCAGTACTATGTTGAACAACAGTGGTGAGAATAGGCATCCCTGTCATGTTCCTGATCTTAGGGGAAAAGCTCTCATTTTTTCCCAATGGCGAGGATGATATTAGGTGTGGATCTGTTGTATATGGCCTTTATGATGTTTAGGTATGTTCCCTCTATCCCCATGTTCTTGAGGGTTTTTATTAAGAAAGGATGCTGTATTTTGTCAAATGCTTTTCCTGTGTCTATTGAGAGGATCATATGGTTCTTATCCTTTCCTTTTTTTAATGTATGCTGTGTGTATCATGTTGATTGATTTGCAGATACTGAACCACCCCTGAAGCCCAGGAATATATCCCACTTGATCATGGTGAATAATTATTTTAATGTACTGTTGGATTCAATTAGCTAGTATAGTTTTATCTCTGGCGAGAAGCTGAGATTCAAAACTCCAAATCTTAAAGGTCCAGCAAGGCACAGGAGTAGTCTCCTCCCCTGCAGGAGAGCCTCGCAGTGCTGTGCCTGGCACTCTTTGTCCCAGAAAAGCAGCCACATGACTGTACGGGTGCCTGGAGTCTATGGGGAAGTACAACAAAAAGCTGTAACCAGGTTATCTGCCCTCTGTATGTGCCCCTGTCCTCTGCTATCGAACAGCCACTCAGTGGTGCCTGGTAGGTCTTTTGTCCTTGGAGAGGCAATATAACCTCTTCCAGATGTTCTCCAGGAAAGGGAACATTCTCTTCCCATGCGACCCAGGGATCTGCACACCAAGACTTCTTGCACAAATCCTACACACTGCCCTCTCTCCTTTTTCCCTCTCTCTCTGACTTTTCTATGCAAAAAGAGTTCTGTCCCCTCTGTGGTTCCATGGCGTTTTTCTCCTCCAATTCACATCTCCAAACCTTGCATCTGCCTCATTCTCTCCCTCCAGTTGTGCAGATTGTTTTGTTAATCCTCAGATTTGTTTCCTAGTTGCTCAAAATGATTTGATATTGATCTAGCTATGTTTGAGGGACAAAGCAAGCCTACGGTTCCCATATTATGCCCTCTTAATTCATGAAGCACAGCTTAGTACATTTTAAAGAGAATATTCTTATCCATGTATGGGGAAAAGATGGGCAAATTATTCAAGAAAAACTGTTATGACAATTATTTGAAAAAACAATTTTAATTCCTATCTTACTTCATATACCAAAATAAATTTTAAATAAATTTAAGACCTAAATATAAACTTTTAAACTATAAAACACCAAAGAAGATATAAATAAATAATATACAATCTGATCTATAACAGTAAAGATATTTCTAGGAATTAAAACAGAAAAGTAAAAGATGATTAATGGATTCAATAACACCAGAAACAGAAGCAAGTCATAGACTGGAAAAAATATTTGCAATATATACTATAGGTAAAGAATAAATATCCAAAAGAAAGAGTTCTTATAAGCCAATTAAATTATGACTATTGATTTTGAAAAAATGAGCTAAGATAAATAAGAAATTTACAAAAGATTCTTTTTAATTGCAACAATCAAGAAAGGCAAGATAAAATGATATGCCATTTTTCCTTTATAGGTTTGGCAAATAATAATAATAATAGAGTCAAAAAAAGGTAAAATGAAAGGCCTACCGCTGGTCATATCATAAACTGTTAAAATTTTTCTGAAAAAAAAATCTGGCAATATGTATTAAACATGTTAAAAATGTGCATAATCTTTGATCCATGAATTCAAATAATTTTGCCTAAAGGTATTCATTGCAATATTGTAATGTCACAATATTTGAAGACAACCAACATATTTAGAAATAGGGATTGATTAAATCATGGTAGGCTATACAATTTAATAATATGCAGTAATTAAAAGTCATATTGTAGAGAAAAGTTCATTTTATGTTGAGTGAGAAATTGTAAAATAGAATTTCAATATAATTCAAATTTAGTTATATGCAAATACAAATTCACATACACACATACTTGATCTGCACAAAATTTATCAATTTTTTGCATTGTGATTTTTTTTGTAAGTTGTAAATGAACGTGTGTTAATCAGAAAAGAAGTACATATTATTTTTAAAGCCCCTAATTTTGAATCAAAATATAAATATTTAAATTAAAAAATTGGGCGCCTGGGTGGCTCAGTTGGTTAAGCGACTGCCTTCGGCTCAGGTCATGATCCTGGAGTCCCGGGATCGAGTCCCGCATCGGGCTCCCTGCTCAGCAGGGAGTCTGCTTCTCCCTCTGACCCTCCCCCCTCTCATGTGCTCTCTCTCTCTCATTCTCTCTCTCAAATAAATAAATAAAATCTTTAAAAAAAATAAATTAAAAAATTATAAGAACCTTCAAAATAATTCATATGAAACATTTAGCATATAGTTAGTGCTGTGTAAATGTTAATTACTGTCATTACTATTATCATCATTGATATTCAGCAAAAATATTTAAAGTTATTTGTACTTACAACATATCACTTTCTCAAGATTCAAACATTGTGCTGAAAAGATATTTAAAGGTATTCTAGCTTAATCTCCTTGTTTTATGAGTGAGATGTGCATTGTTGATATGGCTTACTTAGAGGAATACAGTTAGTTTATGGAAAGCTGGGGTCCAAATCCAAAATTTCTTCATTTGATCCATACATATGTTTTTATATTAGGATGACATTTGTTTTAGATCTCACTAAAGGGACTGTTAAAACAAGACATGACCTTAATAACTTAGCAAGTTCTGGGACCCTGAAAAATCACATGATGGAACACTATGGTCTGGGCCCCATTGGAACATCTGTATGAAGCTGAAGGTATTGGGTTTTTGAAAGCCAGAACTTTTTGCATAATAACTCAATGTAATGAAGAATGAATGAAGTGGTCAGCATCAGAGAAACATTGACTCATTTATTCAACAAATATTTATTAAGTGGTTACTCTATGCTAAACAATGTACAAGGTACTAGGGAAATTAATGTTAAACACTTTGCAAAGGGTGTCTTTGCTCATGTAGCTTTCAGTCCAGGATAGAAAGAAAGCCTTTTAGTCCTATCTAGAACAGAATTCAGGAAACAATCAAACTTCCATTTCTGTTAAACCTTTCAAACATACTCAGTTTTTCTATCTTCAATGCTTGATACCTTTATACATTTAATTTTTAAAAAAGATTTTATTTATTATTTTTTAAGAGAAAGAGAGAGAAAGCAGGGGTAGGGGTGGAGGGAGAGGGACAGAGAGAATCTCAAATAGACTCCACGCTGAGCACAGAGACAGACACAGGGCTTGATCGCATAACCGTGAGATAATGGCCTGAGCCAAAATCAAGAGTCAGATGCTTAACTGACTGAGCCACCCAGGCACCTGTATATATTTAATTTTGACTGGAGTTTAGCCCCTGAATTATGAACCGATACTTTCCTATTCTCGCTTCTGGTCCTTGTGGTAGAGGATGTGGCCCATACCTCTGAGTGTCATGGCATTTAACCCTAAGCATGACCCTCTAACCCAGAACAGAGCTTTTTAAGGGGGAGTAATTATTCATAAATTTGCTAATGCTGATTCTTTATTAAGTATCTAGGCTATTGAGCTTTAATGAACAAATTTTAAAATGTTTTCAAACTCATTCTCTCTCTGCAACTCGGTATATTGAAAGCATTTAAAGACTTAGGTACCTTTTGCTGTATCATATAGTAACTGTATTTTTAATTTTTTAAGGAACCCCCATACTGTTTTCCATGGTGGCTGCACCGTTTTACAATCCCACCAACAGTGTATAAGGGCTCCAGTTTCTCCAAATGCGTGCCAACACTTGTTATCTTTTGGATTTTTGGTAATAGCCATCCTAACAGGTGTGAGGTGATATCTCATTAATGATATTGAGCATCTTTTTTATTCACTTGTTAGCCATGTGCATGTCTTCTCTATAGAAGTCTCTTTTCAAATCCTTTGCCCATTTTTAACCAGGTTATTTCTTTTTAAAAATTGAATTATATGAGTTACTTATATATTTTGGATGTTAACGCCTTATCAGATATATGGTATATAAATGTTTTCTCCCATTCCATAGGTTGGCTTTTTACTCTGCTGATTATTTCCTTAGATGTGCAAGGTTTTTTTTAGTTTGATTTAGTCTCACTTGTTTATTTTTGCTATTGTTGCTTGTGCTTTTAGTGTTATATCCAAGAAATCATTACCTAGACAAATGCCAAAAAGCATTCCCCCTATGTTTACTTCTGGGATTTTTACAACTTCAGGTCTTAGTTTAATTCTTTAATCCATTTTGAGCTGATTTTGTGTATGGTATGAGATAAGGGTCCAATTTAATTATTTGCAAGTGCATATCCAGTTTTTCCAACATATGATCCAGGAATCCCGCTTCTGGATATATATATATCTCCCAAAGTATTAAAATCAGGATCTCAAAGAGATATCTGCACTCCCATGTTCACTGCAGCTTTATTAAAAATAGCCAAAACATGGAAACAAATTAAATGTCCATCAAAGGATGAATGGATGAAGAAAATTTGGTATATATACAGAGATGTTTTTTTTTTGAATTTTATTTTATTGTGTAATGTTAGTCATCATACAATACATCATTAGTTTTTGATGTAGTGATCCACGATTCATTTTTTTTTTTTTTTTTGTATAACACCCAGTGCTCCATGCAGTATGGACCCTCCTTAATACCCATCACCAAGCTAACCCATCCCTCCCCATCCAAAACACTCAGTTTGTTTCTCAGAGTCCATAATGTCTCATGGTTCATCTCTCCCTCCGATTTCCCCCCCCTTCATTTTTCCCTTCCTTCTCCTTATGTCCTCCATGCTATTCCTTATGTTCCACAAATAAGGGAAACCATATGATAATTGACTTTCTCTGCTTGACTTATTTCACTTAGCATAATCTCCTCCAGTCCCATCCATATTGATGTAAAAGTTGGGTATTCATCCTTTCTGATGGCTGAGGAATATTCCATTGTATATATGGACCACATCTTCTTATCCATTCATCTGTTGAAGAGCATCTCAGCACTTTCCACAGTTTAGCTATTGCGGATATTGCTGCTAGGAATATTGGGGTGCATATGACCCTTCTTTTCACTACATCTGTGTCTTTGGGGTAAATACCCAAGAGTGCAATTGCTGGGTCATAGGGTAGCTCTATTTTTAATTTTCTGAGACACCTCCACACTGTTTTCCAAAGTGGCTATACTAACTTGCATTCCCACCAACAGTATAAGAGGGTTCCCCTTTCCCCACAACCTCTGCAACATTTGTTGTTTCTTGCCTTCTCAATTTTTGCCATTCTAACTGGTATAAGGTGGCATCTCAGTGTGGTTTTGATTTGAATTTCCCTAATAGCTAATGATGCTGAACATTTTTTCATGTGTCTGTAAGCCATTTGTATGTCTTCTTTTGAGAAGTATCTGTTCATGTCTTCTGCCCATTTTTTGACTTGATTATTTGTTTTTTGGGTGTTGAGTTTGAGAGGTTATTTATAGACCTTGGATACCAGCCCTTTATCTGTAGTGTCATTTGCAAATATCTTCTCCCATTCTGTGGGTTGCCTCTTTGTTTTGCTGACTGTTTCCTTGCTGTGCAGAAGCTTTTTATCTTCATGAAGTCCCAAAAGTTCATTTTTGATTTTGTTTCACTAGCCTTTGAAGATGTATCTTGAAAGAAGTTGCTGTGGCCAATGACAAAGAGGTTACTGCCTATGTTCTCCTCTAGGATTTTGATGGATTCCTGTCTCACATTGAGGTCTTTCATCCATTTTGAGTTTATCTTTGTGTATGCTGTTAGAGAATGGTCAAGATTCATTCTTCTGCATGTGGCTGTCCAGTATGACTTATTCTTTGCCAATTTGAATACCTTTTATTTCTTTTTGTTGTCTGATTGCTGAGGCTAGGACTTCTAGTACTATGTTGAACAACAGTGGCGAGAGTGGGCATCCTTGACATGTCCTGATCTTAAGGGAAAAGATCTAAGCTTTTCCCCATTGAGGATGATATTTGCTGTGGGTTTTTCATAGATGGATTTTATGAACTTGAGGAATGTTCCCTCTATCCCTATACTCTGAAGAGTTTTAATCAGGAAAGGATGCTGTATTTTGTCAAATGCTTGTGTTCCCTCTCTCGCTGTGTCTCTCTCTGTCAAATAAATAAATAAAATCATTAAAAAAATAAAGTATTTGGTATCTGGTATGAGGTTATCATTCAGTAAAAGGGCAAGTATTACAATCAGTACGTGTGGTATGAAATAAAAGGAACAGTACACCCTAAGGTGAGAAAATGGGGCCTTTGCTTTTTGTAAGTGCTAGCTGTTAAAAAAACACTAAAACTTCTATTTGACTATACAAAACTAATGCTAATTAAGGTCATTTAAATGAAATGTTTGCAATTTTTTACTTATTGTCATCAGTAAGATAATGATTATTCATATTTAATATTCTTATTTGTAAAACAGAATTAACTTACTCCTCTCTGAAAGATTAAATAAGATGATATATGGGGATATATCCAGTACAGTGTTCAATATTGTGGGAGATTAGTAAATGTAGATTAGATGTGAGTTAAAAAGGCCTAATATTGTACATTTTATTTGATTACCACACTAAATTACTCATGTATGTTGAGTCTTCATAATTTGTTGCTCATGATGCACACAGTTTAAAAATGTTACTGCAATTTTGCTTAGGAACAGGTTTATTTAGAAAGAGAAGAGATGCTTGTGACCTTTGACAGTCCTGTAATTCTAAGTTACACTGAATAACTTTTTCCACAGTATTAAAATACCAGTGATGATATTTGTCTAGGTAAAGATTATATTTAAGATTTGAGGGTATTGGCCATTATCTCCAGGTGAGTTTGTTCAAAACATCCAGGATAGCCTTATTAAAAGAAGGTACTGACTTACAAAGAGGTCTAATCCATGTGTCTCTGTAAGAGTTCTGGCCTATCACAACCTAACACTCACTTTGGACATGCATTACTTTTAGTTCTATAATATTCTACACATTATTTCTGTTTCTGTTTCTGTAGCTTCTGCCTCCATTTCTGATCACGGAGTTCCAGGTCCTGCTTTAGACTGTCAGTCGCAACTCTGACTCATTTGATGCAACCCTTGCCAGACGCAGACTCTGAGGGATAGGGGAAAAGATGGCAGGCGAGTAGGAGACCATATCCCAACCGGTCCCTGGAATTGAGCTGGATATCTACCAGACCACTCTGAACACCCACAAAATCAGCCTGAGATGTAAGAAGATAGATCTGGATCTCTACAAACAGAATATCACAGGCGGTTGGTTTTGCGGTACAAAGCAGGGAGCCATGATTCTGTGGGCAGATATCAGAGGATAAATGGAAGGAGGAGGAAGCCTAGCCATGGGGATCCTACACCCACAGTGAGTGATAGCCTCCTGTGCTGGGGACCGGGTACGTACTTGCAGACTGGTAGCGGCTGGGAAAAGACTTTAGGGCAGCACTCCTGATGGAAACCCAGAGTGGTGGGGCCGTGTGTACGAACTGGAGGTGGCTGGTGGTTTTAGAAGCACAAAGGGCAGAGACATACCCTGACCTGGAGGCAAGGACTGGGAGCACTGCCGAGGGGCACACAACCCAAGACCATTCAGATTATAGCAACACAGACAGAAAGGGAGAGAGTGTGGCCTGGAGAGCTCACGGAAGAACAGACTGCAATCTCTCTGCTCTGAGGCAGAGTGTTGGAAATGGTCTCTTATGCTCTGACTCTCAGAAGAGATGAGGAAAGCTGCCAGGGAAAGCTGCCAGAGAACAAAAGCCCCCCAAAACTGGTTTCAACTGATCCCATCCCCTCCCACAGGGGGCAGGGCAACTCTGCCCAAACAGGGTTGCCTGAGTAACAGTGTGGCAGGCCAATCCCCCAGAAGACAGGCTGGGAAAACAAGAGGCCAGCAACCCTAAGGTCCCTAGAAAACAGGTGCATCTTGCTTGGGTTGTGGTCAATAATTTGGATTCTATGTATTCCCTCAAACACCCCTCCACAGAATGACCAGGAGGAGGAACCCCCAAAATAGGAAAGACTCAGAGACTATGACTTACAGATTTACAAATGGATTCAGACATAACCAAGATATCTGAAATAGACTTCAGGGTAGCAGATATGAAGACAATAGCTAGAATGCATAAATCAATTAATGGCAACATAGGGTCTCTAAGGGCAGAAATGAAAGCTGAAATGGCAGAACTTAAAAATGCTATCAATGAGATCCAATCCAATCTAGCTAATCTAACAGCTAGGGTAAGCGAAGCAGAAAAACGAATTACTGACCTAGAAGATCAATTAATAGATAAAAAGGGAAAAGAGGAGGCCAGGGAAAAACAACTCACAATCCATGAAAATAGAATCAGAGATAAGTGACACCATGAAACGTTCCAATGTCAGAATTATTGGAATCCCTGCGGGGGTGGAGAGAAAGAGAGGACTAGAAGATATATTTGAGCAAAATCATAGCTGAGAACTTCCCTGATCTGGGGAATGAAACAACATTCTTGTCCTAGTGGCAGAGAGGACCCCTCCCAAGATCAAGGAAAACAGGCCAACAGCCCAGCATGTAATAGTAAAACTTGCAAATCTTAGAACCAAGGAAACCATCTTAAGGGCCATTAGGGGGAAGAGATTCCTTACTTACAGAGGGAGGAACATCAGAATAATGTCAGACCTAACCACAGAGACCTGGCAAGCCAGAAAGGCCTGGCAAGACATATTCAGGGTATTAAACGAGAAGAACATGCAGCCAAGAATACTTTATCTGGCAAGGCTGTCATTTAGAATGGATGGAGAGATACAGAGCTTCCAAGACTGGCAGAAACTGAAAGAATATGTGACCACTAAGGTAGCCCTGCAAGAAATATTAAGGGGGGGTTTATAAAAGGAGAAAGATCCAAAGAGTGATATAGAAAAGAAATTTACAGGGACAATCTATAAAAACAATGTCTTCACAGGCAACATAATGACAATTAATTCATATCTTTCAATAATCACTCTGAACATGAACGGCCTAAGTGCTCCCATAAAATGGCACAGAGTTGCAGATTGGATAAAAAGACAGGACCCATCCATATGCTGTCTACAAGAGACTCATTTTGAACCTAAAGATACATCCAGACTGAAAGTGAAGGGATGGAGATCCATCTTCCATGCCAACGGACCTCAAAACAAAGCTGGGGTAACAATTCTTATATCAGACAAATTAGATTTTTAAACTAAAGACTGTAGTTAGAGACACAGAAGGACAGTATATCATTCTTAAAGGGTCTATCCAACCAGAAGATCTAAAAATTGTAAGTATCTACATCCGTAACATGGGAACAGCCATCTACATAAGCCAACTGTTAACCAAAATAAAGAGTCATATTGATAACAATATGTTAATTGTAGTAGGCCTCAATACTCCACTCTCAGCAATAGACAGATCATCTAAGCAGAAAATCAACAAGGAAACAAGAGCTCTGAATGACGCCCTGGACCAGATCACCTCATAGATATTTACAGAACATTCCACCCTAAAACAACAGAATACTCATTCTTCTTGAGCGCACATGGAACTTTCTCCAGAATGACCACATACTGGGTCACAAATCAGGTCTCAACAGATACCAAAAGATTGAGATTTTTCCTTGTATATTCTCAGACCATAATGCTTTAAAACTGGAACTCAATCACAAGAAAAAATTTGGCAGAAATTCAAACACTTGGAAGCTAAAGACCACTCTGCTCAAGAATGTTTGGGTAAACCAGGAAATCAAAGAAGAACTTAAACAATTCATGGACGTCAATGAGAACAAAAACACATGGGCCCAAAACCTATGGGCTACTGCAAAGGTGGTCCTAAGGGGGAAATACATAGCCATCCAAGCCTCACTCAAAAGAATTGAAAAATCCTGAATTCACCAACTAACTCTACACCTTAAAGAACTAGAGAAAAAGCAACAAACGATGCCTAAGCCATGCATTAGAAGAGAAATAATTAAAATTAGAGCAGAAATCAATGAATTAGAAACCAGAAACACAGTAGATCAGATCAATGGAACTAGAAGTTTGTTCTTTGAAAGAATTAATAAAATCGATAAACCACTGGCCAGACTTATCCAAAAGAAAAGACAAAGGACCCAAATTAATAAAATTATGAACGAAAGGGGAGAGATCACGACTAACACCAAGGAAATAGAAACAATTATTAGAAATTATTATCAACAAGTATACGCCAATAAACTGAGCAACCTGGATGAAATGGATGCCTTCCTGGAAACCTATAAACTCCTAAGACTGAAATAGGTAGAAATTGACAACCTGAATAGGGCAAAAACCAGTAACGAGATTGAAGCAGTGATCAAAAACCTCCCAAGAAACAAGAGTCCAGGGCCTGATGGATTCCCTGGGGAATTCTACCAAACATTCAAAGAAGAAATAATACCTATTCTCCTGAAGCTGTTTCAAAAAACAGAAACAGTAGGAAAGCTACCAGACTCATTCTATGAGGCCAGCATCACCTTGATCCCCAAACCAGGCAAAGACCCCATCAAAAAGGAGAATTTCAGACTGATATCCCTGATGAATATGGATTCCAAAATCCTCAACAAAATCCTAGCTAATAGGATCCAACAATACATTAAAAGGATCATCCACCACGACCAAGTGGGATTTGTCCCCGGGAGGCAAGGGTGGTTCAACATTCGCAAATCAATCAATGTGATAGAGCACATTAATAAGAGGAGGGAAAAGAACCATATGGTCCTCTCAATTGATGCAGAAAAAGCATTTGACAAAATACAGCATCCTTTCCTGATTAAAACTCTTCAGAGTATAGGGATAGAGGGAACATTCCTCAAGTTAATGAAATCCATCTATGAAAAACCCACAGCAAATATCATCCTCAATGGGGAAAAGCTGAGAGCCTTTCCCTTAAGATCAGGAGCATGTCAAGAATGCCCACTCTTGCCACTATTGTTCAACATAGTACTAGAAGTTTTAGCAACAGCAATCAGACAACAAAAAGAAATAAAAGGTATTCAAATTGGCAAAGAGGAAGTCAAACTCTCTCTCTTCTCAGTTGACATGATACTTTATGTAGAGATTCTAAAAGACTCCACCTGCAAATTACTAGAACCTATACAGCAATTCAGGAATGTGGCAGGATACAATACCAATGCACAGAAATCAGTTGCTTTCTTATACACTCACAATGCAACTGTAGAAAGAGAAATTAGAGAAATGATTCCATTTACAATAGCACCAAAAACCGTAAGATACTTTGGAATAAACCTAACCAGAGAGGTAAAGGATCTATACTCTAGGAACTACAAAACACTCATGAAAGAAACTGAAGACACAAAAGATGGAAAAACATTCCATGCTCATGGATCGGAAGAATAAACATTGTTAAAATGTCAATGCTACCCAGAGCAATCTATACCTTCAACGCCATCCCGATCAAAATTCCAATGACATTTTTCAAAGTGCTGGAACAAACAATCCTAAAATTTGTATGGAATCAGAAAAGACCTCAAATCACCAAGGAAATGTTGAAAAAGAAAAACAAAGCTGGGGCCATCATGTTGCCTGATTTCAAGCTATATTACAAAGCAGTGATCACCAAGACAGCATGGTACTGGCCCCAAAACAGACATATAGACCAATGGAACAGAATAGAGAACCCAGATATGGACCCTCAACTCTATGGTTGAGAATAGAGAACCCAGATATGGACCCTCAACTACTATACTCTATGTAGTTCCTAGAGTATAGTATATATAGAGTATAATCTTTGACAAAGCAGGAAAAAACATGCAATGGAAAAAATACAGTCTCTTCAATAAATGGTGCTGGGAGAATTGGACAGACACATGCAGAAGAATGAAACTCGACCATTCTCTAACACCATTCACAAAGATAAACTCAAAGTGGATGAAAAACCTCAATGTGAGACAGGAATCCATCAAAATCCTAGAGGAGAACTTAGGCAGTTACCTCTTCGACATCGGCCACAGCAACTTCTTTCAAGATACATCTCTAAAGGCTAGTGAAACAAAATCAAAAATGAACTTTTGGGACTTCATCAAGATAAAAAGCTTCTGTACAGCAAAAGAAACAGTCAACAAAACAAAGAGACAACCCAGAGAATGGGAGAAGATATTTGCAAATGACGCTACAGACAAAGGGCTGATATCCAAGATCTATAAAGAACTTCTCAAACTCAACACCCAAAAAACAAAAAATCCAATCTAGAAATGGGCAGAAGACATAAACAGATATTTGGTTGTGTTAGCTTGGTGATGGGTATTAAGGAGGGCACATACTGCATGGAGCACTGGGTGTTATATGAAAACAATGAATCATGGAACACTACATCAAAAACTAATGATGTATTGTATGATGTATTTGTTATGCTAACATAGTAAAATAATATTAAAAAAGAAACTCACTTGACATACATCCTCTGTCAAATCACCCAGCACAAATTGATTTCCTTAAAAGATATACCTGCTATCCCTGGCTTTACATTTTTTAAGGATGCTTTTGATTCTTTTTTATAAAGAGGTAAAACAGCATAAGGTGAATTATCATCATTACCAAATAACTTAGCACTTGATCGCAATATTCCAAAATTGTATTCAATCTACTGGTTAAGTAAGTTATTCTATTTCTAATTAGAAAAGTGAATTTGTAAGGCAGAAATACAATGAATTGTTTTCAGTCCTCCCAAACTCATTTTTCAGGTGTACCTTATATTTCAATAGTAACCAAAGTAAGTTAAGCAATCCCTCCTTTAGTTTCAAGCTACTTCTCTATAATCTGTCCTCATATTTTTATTTCTTATATCCTCAGTGTGCTGGTAAATGCTTAAACTGAGTCTCTGGTGGGGGGAATTCTGATTTTTAATGTTTACTGATTTCCATTGTGTCACTACCCTCACCATGGCTGACTTCCAACTTACCAAAGTGAGAGAGTTGGGAAGATAACACACAATTAACTCTCCAGAGCTAGCAGTCTCCAGCTTACCACTGTCATTATTCTCCTATTCCTCTTCTTATCCACTTATTTCCAGGAAGAATATTTCATGTGCCTACTTTTAACATTATCAAATTACTTTGGATATAATCCATTTGGGGGTAGGGAAAATAGATATAGACTCTACATCAATACTTAAAACTTAAAGAAATTAAAATGGTAGATCCAGTGAAGCTACCTACCATTCACTGAATGTATCCAATTTTCCAGGTTTTAAAGACACAAAGAATTGTGATTTTGAAATTGCTACACAAGATCTTAACACTAAAGACTTGGCTATGAAAAACAAAACAGTGATGAGTTGCCATAAGCACCAACTATGCATAACCTTAGGATAGATTGCTAATTGAACATGTTAAATGTTAAAAAATGGCTCTTGTCATACTAAACTACTGAATCATAATTAGAAATGTACTGCTAACACCCATCAATTTAGATTTTTAAAATCTATAGATGGCTCTCATGTATCAATAATAACAACTGAGAAAAAATGGGATATATAGCAGCACAACTCAAACTCATTATAGTTCCTTTAATGTATTGTGTATATAATGTCTTTACATTCTTTTATTTTGTGAATCCCGTGACTGATTTTTTAACTTTTTTATTTTTTAAAAAATATTTTATTTATTTATTTGAGAGAGAGAGAGAGAGACAGCGAGAGAGAGCATGAGCGGGGTGGTGGGGCAGCAGGGAGAGGGAAAAGCAGGCTCTTTGCAGAGCAGGGACCCTGAAGCAGAGCTCAATTCCAGGACACCAGGACAATGACCTGAGCCAAAGGCAGATGCTTAACTGACTGAGCTACCCAGGTGCCCTTGACAGATTTTTTAAATAATTTATGTATTGGAGAAAGAGAGAGAGAGTAGGGGAAGGGGCAGAGGGAGAGAAACCCAAGCAGACTCCCCACTGAGCATGGAGCCCAATGCAGGACCCCAATCCCAGGACCCATGAGATCATGACCTGAGCCAAAATTATAATGTTCAACTGACTAGGCCACCCCAGTGCCCCAAGACTTTTATAGACATAATTGACTTTACTGCTTTTGCACATTAACCTCCATACTGGTTTTTTAAGTGATTAGTCTACTATTTTATTATGTTCATATTTACCTGTGAACTTTTTCCTTTCATAATTTTCATACTCCTGATTACAGCTTTTTCTTTCCAATGAAAGAATTGTCTTTAACATTTCTTGTAAGGCTGGCTTAATGGAGATGAACTCCTTTAACTTTGTTTGTCTGGGAAACTCTATAAACTCTTATAAGACATCCAAAACACTTCTTACTTTCCTTTGGGTTTTATTGTCAGAATCTGAATGCCAGAAGCTACTACTTTTCCACCCACACACACTTCATTCTAACCAGATGTTCTCAGTTACATGCTCACACTTCCAGGGCCCAGTGCTGCCATAGTAGGGTTATAAAAGCTCAAGTCTAAAGCTGAAACACTCATTTATTTGGATCCACTTTGGCATTAATATCTCTCCATTTAAGATGGAAAATAAACATGAAAAGATGTTCATCATCATTTACCATCAGGGAAATGCAAATTAAAACTGTAATGAGATATCACATCATACCTGTCAAAACTGCTAAAATCAACAACACAAAAACAACACTTGTTGGTGAAGATGTGGAGAAAAGGGAACCCTCATAAACTGTTGGTGGGAATGCAGAATGGTGCAACCACTGTGGAAAACATTATGGATGTTCCTCAAAAAGTTAAAAACAAACCCATCATAAAATTAAGCAAAAACACTACTGGGTATTTACCAAAGAATACAAAAACACTACTTCAAAAAGATACATGCACCCCTATGATTACAGCAGCATTATTTACAATAGCCAAGATATGGAAGCAGCCCAAGTGTCCATTGACTGAAGAATGGATAAAGAAGTGATATATATATACCCCATATATATATATATGGGAATATAGAAGTGATATATATATATATATGAATATTATTCAGCCATAACAAAAGAATAAATCATGCCATTTGCAATGACGTGGGTGAGGCTAGAGAGTATAATGCTAAGTGAAATAAGTCAGAGAAAAGCAAATACCATATGATTTCACTCATCTGTAGTGTTTAAGGAAAAAAAACAAATGAGCAAAGGGAAAAAGAGAGTGAGAAATCGAGAAACAGACTCTTAATGTGTAGAGAAGAAACTGATGGTTAGTGGAGGCGAGGTGGGCTAGGTGGGTGGAGGTATAGGTGAAAGAGGTAATGGGGATTAAGGAGTGTATTTCCCATGATGAGCACTGGGTGATGTATGGAATTGTTGAATCACGATATTGTACACCTGAAACTAATATCACAATATCATACTGTATATTAACTAACTGGAATTTATTTAATTTTTTAAATTTAAATTCAATTAGCCAACATATAGAACATCGTTAGTTTCAGATATAGATTTCAGTAATTCATCAGTTGCATATAACACCCAGTGCTCATCACATCATGTGCCCTTCTTAATGCCCATCACAATTACCCCATTCCCCTATCCACCTCCTCTCCAGCAACCCTCAGTTTTTTTCCCATAGTTAAAAGTCTCTCATGGTTTGTCTCCCTCTCTGATTTCTTCCCATTCTGTTTTTTCCTCCCTTCCCCTACAATCCTCTGTGCTATTTCTTATATTCTTCATATGAGTGAAACCATAAGATAATTGTCTTTCTGTGATTGATTTATTACAGTCAGCATAAGACCCGCCAGTTCCATCCACGTTGATGTAAATGGTAGATATTCATCTTTTCTGATGGCTGAGTAATATTCCATTGTATATATATACCACATCTTTATCCATTCATCCATCAGTGGACATCTGGGCTCTTTCCATAGCTTGGCTGTTGTGTACATTGTTGCTATAAATATTGGGATGCAGGTTCCCCTTCAGAACACTACATTTGTATCTTTGCGGTAAATACCTAGTAGAGCAATTGCTGGGTCATAGGGTAACTTTGTTTTTAGCTGCTTGAGGAACCTCCATACTGTTTTCCAGAGTGGATGTACCAGCTTGCATTTACACAAACAGTGTAAGAGGGTTCCCCTTTCTCTGCATCCTCGCCAACATTTCTTGTTTTCTGATTTCTAATGTTAGCCATTCTGACTGGTGTGAGGTGGTATCACATTGTGCCTTTGATTTGTATTTTGCTGGAGCCAAGTGATTTGGAACATTTTTTCATGTGTCTGTTGGCTATTTGTATGTCTTCTTTGGAGAAATGTCTATTCATGTCTTCTGCCCATTCCTTGTCTGTATTATATGTTTTTTAGGTGTTCAGTTTGAGAAGTTCTTAATAGATCTTTTTTCTGATATGTCATTTGCAAATATCTTCTTCCATTCCATAGGTTGCCTTTTAGTTTTATTGACTCTTTCCACTGCTGTGCAAAAGTTTTTATCTTGATGAGGTGTCAATAGTTCATTTTTGCTTTTGTTTCCCTTGCCTTTGGAGACATGCTTAGCAAGAAGTTGCTGTGGCCAAGGTCGAAGAAGTTGCTGTCTGTGTTCTCCTCTAGGACTTTGATGGATTCCTGCCTCACATTTAAGTCTTTCATCCATTTTGAGATTATCTTTGTATATGGTGTAAGAAAATGGTCCAGTTTCATTTTTCTGCCTGTGGCTGTCCAATTTTCCCAACAACATTTTTTGAAGAGACTGTCTTTTTCCATTAGATATTCTTTCCTGTTTTGTTGAAGATTAGTTGACCATAGAATTAAGAGTCCATTTCTGGGTTCTCTATTCCATTCCATTAATCTCTATATCTGTTTTTGTGCCAGAAACATACTGTCTTGATAATTACAGCTTTATAATACAGCTTGAAGTCTGGCATTGTGATGCCACTAGCTTTGGGTTTCTGTTTCAACATTCCTCTGGCTATTCAGAATTTTTTCTGTTTCCATACAAATTTTAGGATTATTTGTTCCAGCTCTGCGAAAAATGTCAATGGTGTTTTGATAGGGATTGCATTGAATGTGTTGTTTGATCTGGGTAGCACAGACATTTTAACAATATTTGTTATTCCACTCCATCCATGAGCATAGAATGTTTTTTTCATTTCTTGTTTCTTCCTCAATTTCTTTCAGAAGCGTTCTATAGTTTTTAGAGTACAGATCCTTTACCTCTTTGGTTAGGTTCATTTCTAGGTATCTTATAGTGTTTGGTGCAATTGTAAATAGGATTGTTTCCTTAATTTCTCTTTCTTCTGTCTCATTGTTAGTGTATAGAAATGTAACTGATTTCTGTGCATTCATTTTTATATCCTGGCATGTTGCTAAATTCCTACATGAGTTCTAGGAATTTTGGGGTAGAGTATTTCAGGTTTTCCACATAAAGTATCATGTCATCTGTGAAGAGTGAGAGTTTGAATTCTTCTTTGCCAATTTGAATGCCTTTTATTTCTTTTTGTTTTCTAATTGCTAAGGCTAGGACTTCTAGTACTATGTTGAACAACAGTGGTGAGAGTGGGCATCCCTGTCGTGTTCCTGACCTTAGGGTAAAAGCTCTGTTTTTCCCCATTGAGAATGATATTTGTTATGGGCTTTTCGTAGATAGCTTTTATGATGTTGAGGTATATTCCCTCTATCCCTACACTGTTGAGAGGTTTTATCAAGAAAGAATGCTGTACTTTGTCAAATGCTTTTTCTGCATCAATTGAGAATGTCATATGGTTCTTGTCCTTTCTTTGGTAATGTGATATATCACTTAGATTGATATGCAAGTGTTGAACCACTCTTGCAGCCCAGGAGTAAATCCCACTTGGTCCTGGTGAATAATCCTTTTAATGTATTGTTAGATTTTATTGGCAGTATCTTGTTGAGAATTTTGGTATCCATGTTCATCAGGAATATTGGTATGTAATTCTTCTTTTTGGTGGGGTCTTTTTCTGGTTTGGGATCAAGGTAATGCTGGCCTCATAGAACGAGTTTGGAAGTTTTCCTTCCATTTCTATTTTTTGAAACAGCTTCAGAGTAGGTATTAGTTCTTTAAATATTTGATAGAGTTCCCCTGGGAATCCATCTGGCCCTGGACTCTTGTTTGTTGGGAGATTTTTGATGACTGCTTCAATTTCCTTGCTGGCTATGGGTCTGTTCAGGCTTTCTAGTTCTTCCTGGTTCAGTTTTGGTAATTTATATGTTTCTAGGAATGCATCCATTCCTTCCAAATTGCCTAATTTGTTGGCATATAGTTGCTCATAATATGTTCTTATAATTGTTTGTATTTCCTCAGTGTTGGTCATGGTCTCTCTTCTTTCATTCATGATTTTATTAAATTGGGTCTTTTTTCTTTTTGATAAGTCTGAGTAGGAGTTTATCAATCTTAATTCTTTCAAAGAACTAGCTCCTAGTTTTGTTGATCTGTTCTACTGTTCTTTTGGTTTCTATTTCATTGATATCTTCTCTAATCTTTATTATTTCTCATCTCCTGCTTGGATTAGGCTTTATTGGCTGTTATCTCTCCAGCTCCTTTAAGTGCATAGTTAGGTTGTGTATTTGAGACATTTCTTGTTTCTTGAGAAAGGCTTGTATTGCTATGTACTTCCCTCTTAGGACTATCTTTGCTGCATCCCAAAGTTTTTGAACAGGTGTTTTCATTGTCTTTTGTTTCCATGAATTTTATTATTTCTTCTTTAAATTCCTGGTTGACCCATTTATTTTTTATAGGATGCTCTTTAACCTCCAAGTATTTGAGTTCCTTCAAATTCCCTCTTGTGATTGAGTTCAAGTTTCAAAGCATTGTGGTCTGAAAATATGCAGGGAGTAATCCCAATGTTTTGGTACCAGTTGAGACCTGATTTGTGACCCAGATGTGATCTCTTCTGGAGAATCTTCCATGTACACTTGAGAAGAATGTGTATTCTTTTGCTTTGGGTTGGAATGCTCTGTATATATCTGTGAAATCCATCTGGTCCAGTGTGTCATTTAAAGCCCTTGTTTCCTTGTTGATCTTCTGCTTAGATGATCTATTGCTGTGAGTGGGGTGTTAAAGTCCCCTAATATTATTGCATTATTATCAATGTGTTTCTTTAATTTTGTTATTAATTGGTATTAATAATTTGCTGCTCCACGTTAGGAGCATAAATATTTATAATTGTTAGATCTTCTTGTTGGATAGACTCTTTCAGTATGATATAGTGTTCCTCTTCATCCCTTACTACAGTCTTTGTTTTAAAATCTAATTTGTCTGATATAAAAATTGCTACTCCAGCTTTCTTTTGATGTCCACTAGCATGATAAATTATTCTCCACCCCCTAATTTCAATCTGGAAGTGTCTTTAAGTCTAAAATGAGTCTCTTCTAGACAGCATGTCAATGCTTTTTTGTCCAATCTGATACCCTGTGTCTTTGATTGGAGCATGTAGCCCATTTACATTCAGAGTAACAATCGAAAGATATGAATTTTGTGCTATTGTATTACCTATAAAGTTGCTGTTTCTGTAGATCTTCTCTGTTCCTTTCTGCTCTATGTTACTTTTGGGCTTTCTCTTCACTTACAGGATCTCCTTCAATATTTCTTTCAGTGCTGGTTTAGTGATGACAAATTCTTTTAGTTTCTGTTTGTCCTGGAAGCTCTTTATCTCTCCTTCCATTCTGAATGTCAGCTTTGCTGGATAAATTATTCTTGGCTGCATGTTTTCCTCATTTAGTACCCTGAATATTTCATGCCAGCCCTTTCTGGCCTGCCAGGTCTTTGTGGATAGGTCTCCTGCCAGTCTAATATTTCTACCTTTGTAGGTTAAGGACCTCTTGTGTTGTGCTGCTTTCAGGATTTTCTTTTTATTTCTGAGAATGCCATGCTTCACTATTAGTTGCTGAGGTGTTGATTGATTTTTATTGATTTTGAGAGGGGTTCTTTGTGCCTCCTGGACTTGATTCCCTGTTTCCTTCCCCAGATTAGGGAAGTTCTCGACTATGATTTGTTCAAATATACCTTCTGCCCCTCTCTCTCTTCTTCCTCTGGATCCTGATTAATTCTAATATTGTTTCACTTTATGATATCGCTGATTTCTCAAAGCCTCCCTAGTTATCCAGTAGTTGTTTTTCCCTCTTTTCCTCAGCTTCCTTTCTTTTCATCATTTTGTCTTCTATGTCACTAACTCTCTCTTCTGCTTCATTTACCCTATTTGTATGAGTGTCCAATTTAAACTGTATCTCAGTTCGGGCGCCTGGGTGGCTCAGATGGTTGAGCGTCTGCCTTTGGCTCAGGTCATGATCCCAGGGTCCTGGGATTGAGTCCCACATTGGGCTCTCTGCTCCTTGGGGGCTTGCTTCTCCCTCTGCCTCTCTCTTTCTCTGTCTCTCATGAATAAATAAATAAAAATCTTAAAAAAAAAACCAAAACTGTATCTCAGTTAAAGCATTTTTAATTTCAGCCTGATTAGATTTTAGTTCTTTTATTTCTGCACTAAGGGATTCTTTAGTGTCTTTTATGCTTTTGTCAAGCCCACCTAGTATCTTTAAAATCATTATTCTGAATTCTAGTGTCATCTTACTTATATCCATGCCAATTTAATCTATGGCAGTGAGTATTATCTCTGGTTCTTCCTTTTGCTGTGAGTTTCTCTTTCTAGTCATTTGTCCAGAGAAGAATAGATGAACAAGAGAACAAAATCAAAAATATCAACCATGACCCCAGAGAAATATATACTAGACAAATCTGAAGAGACCAGAAACCAAAAAAGAAAAAAAAAGGGAAAAAAGAATATAATCTAACAGGTGGACAAAACTGGGTGATTCACTTGGTCCTGGGTGTATTTTGGTCTGTTTGTTAGAAGACACTAGTTCCCAAAATTGTAGAGAAAGAAAAAACTTACATATATACAAAAATCAAATTGAATATAGTGAAAGGAAGCCAAAAATGAAGAATATATCTATAAAATGTAAATGTAAAATGTAAATTAAAAAAAGATTTAAAAAAGAGTGATAAAATAAGAAACTAGTTGAAAAAAAAGAAAAAGAAAACTTTAAACTGAAAGACTAAGGAGTCATGAGAAAAAACCTGGCATTCTATGTACAATTTTCCCCTAGTGCAGGAGTTTTTCAGTTTTGCGTGATCTATAAACTTGGTATTAGCCTGATATTTCTGCTGGTCTTCTGGGGGAGGGGCTGTTGCACTTTGCCTGGGCAATGTTGCCCCGCCCCTTGCCAGAGGGCTGAGCTCAGTGTAAGCTGCTTGGGTTTTTCTATGTGGCTTTTGTTCCCTGAAGACTTTCCATGCCACTTTAGAGGATGAAAAATAAGTAAATAAAAATTGTGGTGCCCCATCTCTAGCCCCAGAGCTGAAGGATGGAGACCCCCACTCTTCAGTGCACCCTGAGGGAAAAGAGTCAATCATATTTGTGTGTGTCAAACTCTGCAGACTCCTTTGGTGTGCACCCTCACCAATCCTCCCAGGAGAAAGAGTGGGGGGGGTGGCTCACCAGGGTTCTGTCACTTGCTGGGTCCTTGCTCCAAGAATGGTTGTCCAATCCTTCCATGCCATGGTTCATGGTATATGGCAACACCGAGCTGAGAGCTCACTCCTGGGCTTGCTGTTTGTAGCTGGCTTCCCTGCTACAATGCTTGGGAACTCTGCTGCACTCAGGCACGCCTGTTCTTTCTGTGACCCCGGGGAGCTTAAGACCATATTGTCCCACCTAGGATTCTGCCCTGCTTTGCTATCTGAGCACCTTTCAGGCAAAGAAGTCCCTCACTGGATTAGAGTTCTAAAAGTTCCAATTTTAGCACTTTCTGGTAGCTGTCTTATGGATGCTCCCTCCCCCGATGGTTTATCTTCTGATATATGCTCTCAGATTCACTTCTTTGCTCATCTTACCTTGCAAAAAGTGGTTGCTTTTCTATTAGTATGATTGCAGCAATTCTATTCTTAGGTCTGAGGTTGAATTCACAGGTGTTCAGGATGATTTGATAGATATCTAGCTGATTTCAAGGGACCAAATGACATGAGGGTCCCCTATTCTTTCACCTTCCACCATCATTTCTCCTCCCTTCACTAAGTATAATTTAAATAAAAAACTTTAAAAAATTGAAAAAAGAAAGATGGTTATATATATATTTATATATAACAAATATATAAATATATTTTATATTTATAAATATTTATAAATATTATATATATATTTATTTATTTATCCTTTTACCTATACAGCCTCTGTGTTTTAAGCTTCTATGGCTGCCATTTTTTGATTTGCCTTGACCCCTGACCACTCACTTTTTTGATTGTTAAATAAATCAAACTGGCCTGGCCTGAGTTTATCTTGTTAGGTCTTTGGCTGCTTTCTTTTTATCTTGACTTTTGTATTTGAATCTAATGCTGTTTTTCCAGTACTTTGATTTCTTTCTGATGCTTATTCTCTTTAACTGAATTCTTGATTTTTGTAACCCAGTCTATCATCTCTGAGTTCAGAATCTTGCCTTCTGTGACTTTTGCAACGTCTTTTTTGTGTGGGGGGGAGGGGCGAAGGGAGAGGGAGAAAGAGAATCCTATGCAGGATCCATACCCACTGTGCAGAGGCAACGTGAGGCTCAATCTCACAACACTGAGATCATGATCTGAGCTGAAATCAAGAGTTGGACACTTAACTGACTGAGCCACCCAGGCACCCTGCTACATGTCTTTTTATGTTTTCCCTGACTATGTATAATTTTGGCTTCACTGTCTGTTTCTGACTTGTGGACATTCTATATACACCTACTTTGTTCTATTCACATGGTTTTAGATCATTGTTCTACCTTGACTTAGGTCCAGATCCTGAATCCATTAATTTGCCTTGCCAAACCTTAGCTCTCCCATTTACATCCATTATCTAGGCCTTAAAATGACATGATTGTTAATAGTAACTTTCAAATAATCAAGAACTCTATTTGATCAAAAGTATATCATTTAATAAATTACTGATACATCAATGTTAGGTAATTCACTTTGCTTCTTTTTACTTTATTTTCCTCATTCATAAAAAGTGATAGCAAAATGATGTAAAAAATGAGATAGTTTTTCTCATTAAATTTAACTTGAAAATAGCCATTTCAATCTTTTCAGTGGTTTTTCAAGAACTTGTCAAGTGACTCTGAAATTTTATTTATTTTTTTATTTTTTATTTTTTTAAGATTTTATTTATTTATTTATTAGAGAGCGAGCAAGAGAGAGACAGCATGAGAGAGGAGAGGGTCAGAGGGAGAAGCAAGCTCCCCGCTGAGCTGGGAACCCGATGTGGGACTTGATCCCAGGACCCTGAGATCATGACCTGAGCCAAAGGCAGTCGCTTAACCAGCTGAGCCACCCAGGCGCCCGTGACTCTGAAATTTTAACATCTTCTTTGCCTTTCCTCCCCCAATCCTCCCTATAACCCAAATACTGGTTTAGAATAATTAGGTTTTTTTGCTATCTTCTTTGATAACACAGATACAAAGAATGTATCTGGGAGCTTATTCAGATACATTTTGCTTATTTGGGCAAAGATATTCTCAATGTATCTCCCTTGATTTGACCTGAGGACTACTGGTCCTTTCAAATCCTCAGATCTTTTAGTTCCTCTAAAGATAGATGAGGTTTCAGATCAAATTATTAGTGTCTGGTTGATATATTTGTATGGATTGGTAGTGAAAACTTGAAGAAGATAATTTGAGGCATTCTGGAATGGTCCATACTTCATAGTGTTGAATAACTAACTAATCCCTCTCCAGACAATTTCTCTGGACTACTACTAGCACTCTTATGACCAAACAGATAACTTTTTGGATCATTTTAAAGATATAACAAAAGAATTATTTCCTAGAGTATACTCATTCCAGCAAGTTTTTAGATGATCTATAGGAAATGTATGTGTGTATGTTTCTGGAGGAAAGATCCATGGCTATGTAATATTAGCAAAAGTTATCCCTAAACTCCTTGAGTGGCTGAGAACAACTTTAAAATTTAGAGAAAAGACAGTTTAACCTTCACAAAGTGGTCTATTTCTTGTTTTATATATAAATAGGGTTCAAGCTGCTTCCAGAAGTTAATTAATGTCAATATGTAGGTCCCCTAAATATCTGGTAAATTCTACAAATACATTTCAATATGGAATTAGAAAAATAAGAATCAATTTTATTATGTGCTCAAGAGAGATATTTATAAGTGGACTTTTTCCTGGATGTATACAAAATGTTTATTTTTTTTTAGCAGTTTGCCATTGCACAACTGCCAAGTTAGAATAACTGAGGCTCTGGTCTCTGGCTTTATCCTGGCATCAACAGCATGACTAAAGGGAAAAACATCTGGAGCCATATGAGGAATATAGCTTTTGAAATGTGAGAAATAGAACTCCATTACACAAAAAACAATCACTTATAGCTTTAGTTTTCCTGGATCCACTCACAATCCCTGCCCCACTCCATCTCTATCTCACTATTTTGCATTTTCCCTCTAAGTCTTTGACTCTTGTATTAGATTGTAAATATTTTGAGGATAAAAGTCATGTTTTAGTAAATTATATGGGGCTGCACATAATAGGAGCTAAATAAAAGTTTGTGGAATGAAATTGCCTCTAACATTCCCTCTTACACTTACAACTTAATATATTGGATATCAATCTTTATCATACACAAGAATTCTCTGGAGGGCTTGCTAAAACAATGGTTGCTGAATTTTGCTCTCAGAGTTTCTGAATCTGTGAGTGGGGCCCTCAGATTTGCATTTCTAACAGATTTCCAGATGATGATGCTATTGGTCCAGGGAAAACATGCTTGTTTAAGTAGAAACAAACAGGAATATTAGTAATGCCTTGCATCTCAAAGACCACAGAGCAACTTCAAAATCAGTTTCATTTTAGAAATTTACTAGATGAACAAGTTTCATTAAATATATTTTCTACAAAATGAAGTCCCTTAATAACTAAAATACAAAGTAGAAATATGGTATTCTGCAGAGGTTATTTACAGAATTATTACTAGGTATTTATCCAAAGAATACAAAAATACTAATTCAAAGGGATACATGCACCCTGATGTTTATAGCAGCATTATCAACAATAGCCAAATTATGGAAAGACCCCAAATATCTATTCATTGATGAATGGATAAAGAAGGTGTGGTATATATACACAGTGGAATATTACTCAGCCATAAAAAGAATGAAATCTTGCCATTTAGGATGACGTGGATAGAGTTAGAGAGTACTCTGCTAAGCAAACTAAGTCAATTGGAGAAAGACAAATACCATATGATTTCACTCATATGTGGAATTTAAAAAATAAAGGAAATGATCATGGGGGAGAAAAAGAGAGAGGCAAACCAAGAAGCAGAATCTTAACTGTAGAGAACAAACTGATGGTTACCAGAAGGGAGGTGGATGGAGAATGGGTTAAAAAGGTGGTAGGGATTAAGGAGTGCACTTGTGATGAGCACAGGGTATTGCATGTAAGTGCTGAATCACTAAGTTTTACACCTGAAAACTAACATTACAGTGTATGTTAACCAACTGGAATTTAAATAAAAACTTTAAAAAAAGTATCATTAGAGCAGAGGAGGATATGCTAATGATTCTGAGGAGGTTTCCACCAAAGGTTTGTGCCACAGTATATTTTTCTTTTTTTTTTTTTAAGATTTTATTTATTTATTTGAGAGAGAGAGAATGAGAGACAGAGAGCATGAGAGGGAGGAGGGTCAGAGGGAGAAGCAGACTCCCTGCTGAGCAGGGAGCCCGACATGGGACTCGATCCAGGGACTCCAGGATCATGACCTGAGCCGAAGGCAGTCGCTTAACCAACTGAGCCACCCAGGCGCCTGCCATAGTATATTTTTCTTCTTGCTTTTACTCTGGCCTGGCCCACAGTAAACTGAGGAAAATTTCTTCAACTGGCATCTTTTTAAATAACCAGAATACTAAGAACAAGACTGTCATGGATAATTAAAATCTATTGAAAATGTATAAATTTAACATTGCATTTTCATTTTAAAATTGTTTTACTTTGTATCAAGAGCCTTTAAAAGGATAACACCTAATATTAATTTTCTCATTAATTTTTGGTGTACAAA
Organism: Neomonachus schauinslandi; assembly: GCF_002201575.2. Classification (NCBI taxonomy): domain Eukaryota; kingdom Metazoa; phylum Chordata; class Mammalia; order Carnivora; family Phocidae; genus Neomonachus; species Neomonachus schauinslandi. The sequence continues at coordinate 57,945,433 of NC_058419.1, forward strand.
TTTGATTGGGGATATCAGTAAGCTGCAAAATATCTAAAAGTTAGACAGCAAAAATTGAAAGAGACTCAATAATCAACAAACAAAACATTGCGCCTCTAGTTAGTGAAGATCAGCTCTACCAGGGAAATCAACCTAATGTTCAGTAGCTTAGAAGTTAGTTTTTAAAAACCTTTTTTAATCCTAGCAAGCCATATTGTTAATAGCTGTGTTTTTGGCTTATATAGGCAGGCTTCACATATTTTAATAAGTGGTGTCTTGGTTAAGATGAACTGGAAATGAATCGCTTATTAATGGGTAAAGTTTAAATAGGAAAAATAAAAGTTGAAAGCACTTTCTTTGGTGTATGCAGCCCGACACTGACCCAAAATGTACTGCAAAAATGTTTTTTTTATTTGGATTCTACCTACTGAAGAACCTGAGAGCAGTGAATTCTTTGTCTTTTACTACTGGCGCCCCAACCTAGAACGTCCCTCCCGTTCGGCTCCACCAAAACAAATTCTAAAAGACCAAACCCTCTTCTACTTTCAAAGCATATTCTGGACTAATTCCTATCTGAAACCATCCAAAGATTAGTAAAGTCCATGTTGGAATGGATTTTAGCAGTCACTCAACATGGTTAAGACTTTGTTCCCGATTGACAGTCATTATGCTTGAACGTTCCTAATGATTTGAGGCCTTTTGACTTTACAAAGCAGCCCCTGTCATTTTTGAACGTTTGAATGTTAAGTTGAAACTTATCTCCCTGTCAGTTCTCGTTTTTAGCTTTGGTTTTGCCTTTTTGAGAACCATACAGTAAGTCTGTCTTTCTTTGTCCTGGTAGTCTTTCAAATATTTAAAGGTAGTTATATTTTCTCCAGATCTTCCCTGATTTAAACTAACCATCCTCACTTCTTGGAGCCTTGCCTCATATAATATATTTTTAAGATGCTTCATCATTCCTGGTCTCTCTTCACTAGACACAGCCATTTATGAAATTTTTAAAGGTTTTATTTATTTAGTTAGTTAGTTATTCAGTTATTTATTTATTTAGAGTACAAGTGGTGGGGTGGGGCAGAGGGAGAGAATCCCAAGCAGACTCATGCTGACTGTGGAGCCCCACTCAGAGCCCAATCTCAGGACCCCAAGTCATGACCTGAGCTGAAATCAAGAGTCAGACGCTTAACTGACTGAGCCACCCAGATGCCCCCATTTATGATTTTTTTATTATGTTCAGTTAGCCAACATATAGTACATCATTAGTTTTTGGTGTAGTGTTCATTTATGATTTTTTTTTTAATAAGAGACTATCAACTGAACAAAGCAGATTTTGTCTGATCGGGGTCTGGGATTGTAGGACTCTTAACTTTCTTGCTTTAGATGCTAACGTTTTCTTTCTTTTTTTTAAGATTTTATTTATTTATTTGACAGAGAGAGACACAGCGAGAGAGGAAACACAAGCAAGGGGAGTGGGAGAGGGAGAAGCAGGCTTCCCGCAGAGCAGGGAGCCCGATGCGGGGCTCGATCCCAGGACCCTGGGATCATGACCTGAGCCGAAGGCAGACGCTTAACGACTGAGCCACCCAGGTACCCCTCAATTATCTTTCTTAACAGCTATGGTATACTAGCTCATATTGAAGTTATAAATTTTGTAAATAAAGTTTTCCCACCTTAAGTGCTTATTGCCCATCCTTAACTTGTGCAGTTGATTTTTGTAAACCTAAAAGTAAGACTTAACTGTTCAGCCCTCTCAAATTGGATCTTGCTGAATTTGAATTTTGAGTCTTTTGAGATTTTTGAAATCTTGGTTAATATCCATGCTTTAATTATTATTCCTCTCAGATTGTTTTCACCCACAAATTCAATAAACATGGCTTTAATTGATACATTGTGTGCAGAACAGGGATGGATACCTATGATATGGTACTAGCAATATCTCTGACTTCTGAATACCAATTACTCTAGCTTACACCACACAATCTATGCTTTTCTACATCCATTCATTCAACAAAGTTTCATGCCAGGTACAGTTCTTGGTACTGGGGATATAACGGTTAATAAGAGAGATGAAATCCTAACCTAGGGAAAGGCAAAATAAATAAGCAAATTATGTGATTTCCCATAGTGATTTGAGAAGAATAATGCACAGCAAGAGGATAGAGGATGTAGTGTGATTTGGGGATGTTATTTTAAATACATTGGTCCATAAAGACATATCTGAGGAGGTAAACTTTAGCTGGTCACCTGAGTGAAGTGTAAGCTATAGAAAGATCTGGGAGAAGAGTTTTCTAAGAAGGCATAGCAAGTGCAAAGTCTCCAAAGAAGGAACAGGATTTCCAAAAAGAAAGAGAGAGGGAGAAAAAAGGCCAGAGTAGCATAGTGAACCAGGGCAGAAAGAAGTGGTAGGAAATAAACCATAACAAGGATTTTGGATTTTATTGTTAGTGTGTTGGGAAGCATTTGGAGGGCTTTAAGCTGGGGAGTAATATGATCCTATTCAACTTTATAAAGAGTATTTTGACAGCTGTTAAGAAAAAGTATTAAAGAAGGTAGTAGTAGACAATGGCAAACCATGTAAGACGATTTTGCAGTGGCTCAAGCTAGAAATGATAGTGACCTTGACTGTTGTAGTGGTAATGGAAGAAGTAAGGAGTGCTCAGATTTTGGATGTATTTTGAAGGTACAACCTATAGGATTCATGGATGGCTTGGATATAGAGTGTGAAGGGAAAAAAAGAATGAGCAACTGGATGAATTTAATAACCTCTTTTTGTACTCTGGTTTCATATTTGTCTTCTCTTGTCAGTCAGACTATAAATTATTTAAGGGTCGGGATCCTGCCTTTCTTTTTCTCTCAAATCACCTCAGTTCAGGATATGCAGTAGATACTAGGATGCCTGGTTGGCTCTGTTGGTTAAGCCTCCAACTCTTGATTTCAGCTCAGATCTTGATCTCAGGGTCGTGAGTTCAGACCCTGCATTGGGCTCCATGCTGGATATGGAGCTTCCTTAAAAAAATAATTTAGAAAAGCTATGCAGTAAGTACTTAATGAATGTGTTATTCTATCATAGATAGGCCATCTCTGAATCCTCTATTTTCATCTTAATCATTCTTTCTTTGAAATTTAATAATTTCTCTTTCTTACTGCTCTTAATACCCTGATCTAGGCCCAAGTTATCTAGAATCTATATTGCCACGGTAACTGTCTAACTGATCTTTCTTTCTCCAGCCTATCCCCAATCTGATTCAAACTGCAAATTGATGACTAACTAATCACTTGAAAAATTTGCTTTCAGTCATTCGTTCAACAAATACTGATTTGTCTACCTTATATCCAGGACTGTTCTAGATGCTAGGGATATAAAAATAAATAAGACAGACAAAAGTCCTGCCCTTATGGAGCTTATATTTGCAATAACTAAAAATATAAAGTATGTTAGATAGTAATAAGTGCTATGAAAGATAAAACAGGAAAGGGAATATAGGGAGGTAGATGAAGTGTTGAGAAGATCACAATTTGAAATAGGGTTACAGTGTAACTTCTTTAAAATTTTAAAGAGGTTACTTTTAAAGAAGTTACATTTGAGCAGAGATGTGAATCAAATGAAGAAGTAAGGCCATACAAAGATCAAACTGAACAAATGTGTAAGGGTCCTGATGTGGTCAGAAGATTTGTTTAAGAAATGGAGAGAAGACCCACGTGATTTGAAAGTGAGTTAATTGCAGAGTCGCAGGAGGTGAGAACATAAACATGGCAAAGGCCAGATCATTTAGGACCTTGAGACTATGGTAAGAAATCTGCATTTTATAGTATATGTGAATGTGAGCCATTGGAGAATCTGGAGCTGGGCATGATTTGACTTTCTTTAAAAAAAAAAAAGTCACTCAAGCTGCTTTGTAGATGACTGTAGAGGCTTGAGGTACCCTGCCCTAGGGTCTTCAGTGGCTTTTAATAAAATCAAAGTTCTCTGCCTACTTTCAAAGACTTTTATTATCAGCGTATCCTATTTCCCCACTAGTCCTCATATATGTCGTCTATTTGCTAGGCTGAATTTATCATGGATTTCCTCATAGCATATGTATCTATGCTTTCCTACTTTTGCCTATTCTTCCCCTTTATGACAGTGCTTTCAGTCCTCTCTTATCCACCGTTCAAGAACCATCTCAAGTTTCAATTGCAAAATAAAATGCTTCCCTGTTATCACCTCACTGGTATTACCAGTCATTAAACGATGTATCTCTTGTCTGTAGTAGATGATTGAGCACCTAATACTGTACTTAATTTTATTGTTGTGAATGTTTAATGTGTGCTAATCTTGTCTTCTGAGTGGTAAGTTCTATAATAGCATAGGACCAAGAAATTGTACATCTCTCGTGGCACCCAGCAAATTTGGGGAGTGTATCAAGTGAGTGTTAACTGATGTAACATATGACTTGAGTTTTTTTTTTTTTTTTTTTTCTGTAATGGTGTAACGGTGATCACTCGAGTAACTTCTGGCAGAACAGGGATTGAGGTTAGGTGAACAGAACTCATAATTTTAATTTCTTGTTTTAGTCGCGGAGTCAACTGGTCACATAAAACTGTACACTTGCTCTTATCGATAAATGCCAAAGGCTTGATGGAGTCCTTCTTGATTTTAGTAACACTGAGTATATACATGTCAATTGAACACTGACCACAAAAGACTATATTTCTGTATGTGATCTTTTGATTTTGGCATGCAACAATTCTGCTGAAAGCAAATCTCAAGTTGGTACACCAGGCAGCACCTGCTCAAATGGTGCCATATAACTACTATAGTCACAGGGATGCTGGGTGTCCAGAACTATTCAGGAAGGGAGAGGTACAGAGAGGCCTGGCCTTGGACACAGCTGATATGTGCAGGGAAGAGGCAGCCCCACTGCAGGCAGCTATCTTTCCTCCCCCCTCCCCACTCTTGGGTTCTGGGCTGAGGCCAGGGACTGTCCGGAGCTGATCTCGGGCTCCCATTGGTCGCTGTCTTTTGTGACGTCACAATCATGATGAGAATTGATGATCGGACACGCTGATTTCATTGTCTGAGGAGACAGTGAGACCCAGGAAAAATCTTGCTGAATCTGCCTGCTCCAGCACTGGCCTGATTCGGGATCCTCCGATCCTTCCTGTGACCGCACCACGCCCCGAGGTAAGGACCCAGCCTGGGTGGGTGTGAAGGGCGAAGAAGGATGAGCAACACACGGAGCTAATGCTCTGCCCAGTGGGGGGGCTTATAGGTTCAGAGGCCTAAAGAGGCTGCCAACAACCCGCTGCGGCTTTGGGGGAGCCAACTCCCTCTACTATCCGAGCCAAGGCTGGCGGCTGCATGAGGTTAAAAAACAGCTGAGGATAGGGATACAGTGGGCATTGCCAGAGAGCAAAGGACCTTGCTCCGAGAGAGGGCGACGTTTGGGATGCACTTCTGGCGTCGGGGTAGGAGGAAGTGGCACCTCTGCCTCCGAAGAAAGGAGGCGGGGGGGGGCGGGGAGGTGAATTCTACCACTTCTAGATTTCACTGGACAGCAGATTTTTCACAGTCCTACTCAAACGCACTGAGTGCCGCGCTTGCGCATTAGGAGCTTGGGGGGGAGGGGGGAGGGGGGAGTTCGTGGCGAGAAGAATAGACGTGGAGTGTGCGCAGGCGCCTTTTCCGTTTCGCTGGAGGAGGTGGGGCTGAGCTCTGTCTGGGCCGACTATGGAAGGGGCTGGGGAGTTGGCTGTGTGCTATTTCAAGCGCCTGTTGATGGAGAGGGATCTGCCGCTTATTTTGAATCTGGCTTACTGGTCATACCCAGACCCCAAATGGGCCTGATGAATTTAAGAAAGCAAGTTCTTAATCTACAGATGTCAGATTTGTAATAATTGAAAGAACTTGGAGAGGAATTTGTGGAATAGAAATTCCTGAGATGAGAAACCATTAAAAAAAAAAAACCTAATTATTCAAGCGAATCCAACTTTTAATCTTCAATGAACTCTGATTTGAGGTGCCACTCAGTGATTTTGAAACTTAAACTCTTTGGAGAGACTCAGAGTGAGACCCACTGTGGAGACTCAGAGTAAGAAATTTAACTTTCTTGTCTTTTTTTTTTTTTTGGAACGGTTTCTTACAAAGACTTGGTCTCCCTTTCTGGTATGGTGCTAAGTCTTTCTTTCTTCCTTTCTTCCTCTGTGTCTCTGCTAAAACCAGCAAAGTCAAATCCTGTTTGGGAGACCCTTTCTAACTCTTCTTTGGGAGGGGCTATATTACTCAGCAGTTGTGAGGAACAACTTGCCTGTTTGTCTTTGGTGGAAAAATTGTTATAAACTCCTGACTATTTCACAGAGAAATCTGATTTTTTCCCCTCCATTTCTTACAGTTAAGTGGTTATCAAGTCCTGGTGAATTTTCCTTTGAAAGCCCACTCTTATAATTCTTCCTTTATTCTACAGTCTAAGCTCCCATCACCACCATCCAGTCACTCCAGGAACCTCCCAGTCAGCTTTCACTTGTGCCCCAACTCCTTAATTCATCCTGCCAGACTAATGGTCAGTGAACACTCCTTTTAGCAAGTCATTTTCTTCACCAAAATATTCTTGGAATTTATTTCTTATTCTTCCAAGCCCAATTCTAGTCAGATTGCAAAAACTTCATAATCTGGCTTCATTGTACCATGGGACCCTTATTTTACTTGATTTTTCAGTGCACAATTATCCTTAATGTCCCCTGAACAATCTACTTCCAGAACTTTGCTCCTTGCACCACAACCACACCCTTCACACAGGATGCCCTCTCTTCTGCCTATTCAGATCTTACCCAATCTGGAGACTCAAGTTACACCCCTCCATTGAGTGCCTTCCAAGTGTAACCCAACCATTATTAGGCTCATTTTTTCTAGAACTCTTACATCAGTTCTTGTACTTATCACTTTCTTATAGCCTGTTTTATATTGTCTTCTTATTTGCGTGTGTTTATGTGTTAGACTAAATTTCTCCACTGGATTTTAAACCTGTTCTTAAGTGTTGGGACCATGCCATCTAATTCTTTATCTTCTGCCTACAGCACCTGGATGATTATTTGAAGTATCTATAACGATATGTGGTCTTTGCATCCGAATTTCTTGGGTAACAAAGTAAGATTGTTATAGAGAGAACTGTATATATGTGAAAATTTATTCATCATTGGTCAGGCAAATGACCCTCCAGTGACTAAATAAACTTGAATATGAGTCAGAGAAAAGGCAATATGGACATATCTATATAGTGAGTGGCCTCCAAATATATATTGTCTTCATAAAAGAGACCAAAGGGACATTATCCCAGAAGCGGTTCTGTCTGTAATTTTCTCAGTTTTTTTTTTCCTAAAGATTTTATTTATTTATTTGAGATAGAGAGAATGAGAGAGAGCACAGGAGGGGGGGAGGGTCAGAGGGAGAAGCAGACTCCCCGCCGAACAGGGAGCCCGATGCGGGACTCGATCCAGGGACTCCAGGATCATGACCTGAGCCGAAGGCAGTCACTTAACCAACTGAGCCACCCAGGCGCCCCTGTAATTTTCTCAGTTTTAAAAATACTAAGACATTTTCCATTTTCTGTATTTCTCTTTGATGACATTACATCACGTATGTTTTGTTAAAACCTACTAATTGTTTACTCTTTTTATTGCAATATATCTTGCAGTTACTGCTTCACGTTGATTATCACTGATAGTTTTCATTTTTGTGTCTTTGAATCAGAGCTAATCATTGTGATGGCTGCCATAATTGCTATTGTATAACATATCAGTTGTCACTTTCCTACCCCTAGGGCTTCAGACTGCATTGTTTCATGGAGCTCAGTTTTATTTAATGGAAAGTGTGATTACAGTTTAATATAGAAGCTTTCTACAGATTTCACTTTGGCTGCTGCCTCACTTTGAGGCACCAACCCAACCAATATCACATCAAAGTTTGTGGTTTAAGAACATGGATAAAAAGCATTCTAGAAGGGTTATAACCTTTAAATTTAAAAATCATTGTCAGTGAACTACGAATGTTATAAGGGAAAATCTTTTATCCTTGACTTTTTCTCTTATTACCTACATTATGCAAATTCCCTCAAAGTGTTTTAGCTTGTAGCCATTTCATAGTAATTAATAAGACTTACTAGACATTTACATGTAGACCAATAGACTAAACTGTTCAAAGGTCGGATACTCTAGATAGAATGTAATGATTAGGGATATGTTGCCCATTTTAGAAAGCTTAAAATAAAATATAAAAAAATAAGCATGTGGTATTCATGTTTTAAGGTTTATTTTACAATTCCTGTCTGAATGAGAAGATGACATTGGACTTTCTCATTTAAGTTTTAGTTTGATCTGGAAGCGATTTTGTAATGACAAGCCAATCCTTCCATTTTACATATGAGGAAGCTGAAGTCTAAAGAAGTGAAGTAGCTTAGCAGAATTAATAAATGCTAATATTTATTAAGCACTTAATACCAGGCATTATACTAACAACTTTATATATGTTTTCACATTTAAATCTAACCACATCCCTATGAGATGGTTTCTAGTATTATTTCTCATTTTACAAATGAGAAAACTGTAGCTTAAAGTAGTTGACTTCCCTGGGGCCACACAACGACAAAATGTCACAGTCAGGATTCAAACATAAGTCTGTTTTGACTCTTAATCACCAAACTATACTTGACCAGGGTAATATGCAGTGAATCTTAGGCAGAGCCATTTTTTTAAAGATTTTATTTATTTATTTGAGAGAGAGAGTGACAGAGATAGCAAGAGAGAGAATGAGCTGGGAGAAGAGGGAGAAGCAGGCTCCCTGATGAGCAGGGAGCCCAACACGGGGCTCGATCCCAGGACCTTACGATCATGACTTGAGCTGAAGGCAGACACCTAACCCACTGAGCCACACAGGCACCCCTTAGGCAGAGCTTTAACAAGAATCTAAATCTGTGGAGTCCCAGCCCAATGTGTGTGTGTATGTGCATGCACATGTGCGTCTTTGTGTGTGTATGTATGTGTTTTATATCATAATGTTTTCCACGAATAGCATACTGCTTCTACAAAATCACTGATTTCTAAGCCTGACCAAGTGGTGTATACCTACATTTCGTTTTAGGTATTTTACTAAAACACAGTCTCTCAGTCTTGGTTGAAAAAGATGGCATTAAATTTTATATAAAGTGTATTTTTAAAGATATTTAATTAGTTTTGCTTTTAAAATCATATTGTACTTCCAGAGGGAATTATATATTTTTGTGTATTGTAACCCCAGAGTAAAAATACTTGAATTGTTGATTTTGATTTTTACAGTGGACTCAGCTACATGAAATTGGTGGTGTCTTAATTTACTTGTATAGAGTATATTATATCTAGGCATACTGGTTTGAAAGTAAGCAGTGAAAATTCTAGAGAGATATATTCTGCATAAAAAGGGAGCTGGAGATGTTAGTATATTCAGAAGTTGTCACTAACACCCTGAGACCTTTCTAGTCTGTGTAAAATTTCAAGACAATAAACTGAAACCTGTATGTGCAAATGGAGTCATTCATATACCAACTAGTAGCAGAATTTCCTGGATTAACTGTAGATCTAGGTACATGATAACTGAATAAATGAGATTATATTGTGTCAATTAAATGCTATACTTTACATTTGTCATCTATAAAGAAATCTACAAAGGCAGCTGTCCTACCTTCTTGGTCTCCTATTGTTTTACAACTAGAGTTGTGTTCTAATTGGGTTGATCCTTAGAATCTTTAAAATGGAGGGAGATGGGAGTTTGAACAAAATGGGTAAGGGGGAGAGAGCTATATGGGCCTCCAGTTTTGGAATGAGTAAGTCACAGGAATAAAATGCAGAGCCTAAGGACTGCAGTTAATGATATTGTAACAGCAACGTAATGGGACAGTTGGTAGCTATACTTGTGGTGAACATAGCATAATGCATAAACTTGTCATATCACTAAGTTGTACACCTGAAACTAATGGAACACTTTGTGTCAGCTATACTCAAAAAGTATCAGAGTGGCAAAAATTTAGGAAAACATTTTCTTAGCCTCACTTCCCCTGGAGTTGGTGGCAATTTATTTTAAGATTCTTAAATGCAAACATGCCCCAAGTAAGCACTTTTCTCATGTAGACAAGAGTCTGTGCATGATGCTTGCCCAAGGTCATGCAAGTAGTAAATGGCAGAGCCAGGGCTTTAAAGCAGGTGTCATTCTAGATGCTGCACTCTTTATTAGGTTATAGACTGTAGAACTGGAGTGAAGCCCATCTTTATTTATTGTTTTTATTTTTTAATTTTATTTTTTTAAAGATTTTATTTATTTATTTGTCAGAGAGAGAAAGCAGAAGTAGGGGGAGCAGCAGGCAGAGCAGGCAGAGGGAGAAGCAGGCTCCCTGCTGAGCAAGGACCCCGATGCGGGGCTCGATCCCAGGACTCTGGGATCATGACCTGAGCTGAAGGCAGACGCTTAATTGACTGAGCCACCCAGGTGTCCCTATTTATTGTTTTTAAAAATTGTATGTATGTGTGTGCATGTGTGTCATGTAATTTCCCTCTAACTTCTCTCTCTTTCTGAGTCTTTACTGCCTTTGACATTTACCTTTTGCTATCAGTGGAGATAAAAATTTTTAATAGAAAGGCCAAGATTTAGGAGAAAGGGATCGTTGTGTTAACCTCCAATGGCTTCAGAGGCAGAAGGCAGATAGATCCATAAACTATTCTTTCCTGTAGTCGTACCAAGCAATGGCAAAAGCATTTCTTCTTTGGGTTTTGTTTTACTACACTAATATATTGTTTTAATATATTTCTTTATATACACATACTGTTTTACTTGGTTGGCTTGGTCTATGTATTGTGTGTTTTATGGATGAAGTAGCTATGCCATTTAGGAAAGTAATTATCTGAGACCCATCCTCCAAATAACTTTACCCTTTCATAGACCTGTCAGTTGTGTTGAAATCTCTTTAATAGAGACCCGAGGCATTATGAAATATGGAAGAAAAATATATTCTACATTAGTGGGCATTATTACATTAGGTATACAATGCTCAGCCTTGACTTATACCCACTATCCCCTTTTTAAAAGATTTTATTTATTTACTTATTTGAGAGAGCAAGAACGCGCGAGAGAGCACGAGCAGGGGGAGAAGCAGATGGAGAGGCAGAGGCAGACTCCCTGCCAAGCAGGGAGCCCGACATGGGGCTCGATTCCAGGACCCTGTGATCATGACCTGAGCCAAAAGCAGATGCCTAACCGACTGAGCCACCCAGGCACCCCTATCCCCACTATCCTGAGACAACATGAAGTTATTTTGGAATATGTATGTAAATTATTAAAATAATCAGTCATTTTATTTAGAAGCTCTAGGCTCACTTTTGTTACCAATGAATGCTTAAAAAATGCTGAAGGTCAGTTTGAGTTTTTTCTTCTTTTCCCAACTGCTAGTGCTTAATGTAAAGAGACATTTTTTTTTTAAACTCAGTATTGATTGTGATGTGTAGCCAATTTACTTTTCTGGTCAGGTTTAATGAATCTGTATCTAATTCTTGCTCCTCAAAACGTGTTCCATGGAGTACCAGCATGAGTATCACCTGGGAACTTCTTAGAAATTACAGAATCTCTGGCCTCAACCAAGACCTACTGAATCAGATTCTGTATTTTAATAAGGTCTCCAGGTGATTCATATGCACATTAAACTCTGAGAAGCACTGATGTAAAGTGAAATATGACTTCCTATACAACTTAGACTTTTAAGAGCTGATAATCAGAAAGATCTCTTTATTTCTTTTTGACAGTTTTCACATGTGTAAAGAAATATGTAATGGAAGTATTATCTGTCTAATATACATCAGATTTGTTCCATTTTGGAGTCTAAATCATTGAAAGAATAGCTACACCTATGTGATGGGTAAAATTGTTGAGTCTGAGTGAATCCCAATAATTTTGGTGATAGTAATGGCCTTGCCATTGAAATGATATTTTTCCTAATTGTCAACAGAGTGTTACAAAAGAGTATGGATGTATTGGGGTCATTGTCAGTAATATCTTCAAGAGGAACTGTACTTAGTTTTCTGTTTCTTACTGTATCAAATCACCACAAACATAGTGGCTTAAAGCAATACATGTATTGGGGTGCCGGGTGGCACAGTTGGTTAAGCGTCCAACTCTTGGTTTTAGTTTAGGTTGTGATCTCAGGGTCCTGGGATTGAGCCCCACATTGGGCTCCATGCTCATCATGGAGTCTGCTTGAGATTTTCTCTCTCTGTTCCTCTGCCCCTCCCACTCATGCTCTCTCTCTCAGAGAAATAAATCTTTAAAAAATAAATAAAACATATGTATTATCTTACTGTTCTGGTGGTTAGAAGTCTGAAAATAGGTATCATTGGGTTAAAACCAAGGTGTCAACAGGCATTTTTTCCCTAAAGCCTCTAGGAAAGAATTTATTTCCTTAACCTTTTTTAGCTTCTAGAGGTTACCCACATTCCTTGGTTTGTGGCCCTGTCCATCTTTAAAGCTGTCAACGGCCAATCAAATCTTTCTCATATTGCATCACTCTGGCACTCTTCTGCCTCCCTATTCCACATTTAAGGATCCTTGTGATTACATTGTGCCCACTCAGATAATGTAAAATAATCTCTTTATTTTAATGTCAGCTGATTAGGAACCTTAATTCTTCTGCAATCTTAATTCACTTTTGCCATGGAACCTAACATATTCGCAGGTTTCAGGAATTAGATGTAGATATTGCTGGGTGTGTGTGTGGGAGCACAGGAATTGATGGCCTTTTTGGCTGATAAAGTCAGTCTCTAATCTTGTTATGGGAATACGCAATTAGTGTCATGGGTTGAACTGTGCCTCCTCCCGAAAACATTCATGTGTTGAAGCTCTAACCCCCAGTATCTCAGAATGCAACCTTATAATGAAATAAGATCATTGTAGATGTAATTAGTTAAATTAATATGAGGTCATACTTGAGTAAAGTAGGCCCTTATTCCAATATAACTGGTATCTTTATAAAAGGGGGAAATTTAGATACTGTCACACATACAAGGAGAATGTCATGTGAACATGAAGATGTCCATTTATAAGCAAGGAGAGATGCTTAGAACAGAGCTTTCCTTGGCCTTCCTTCACAGCCCTCAGAGAGAACCAACCCTCCCAATACTTTGATTTCAGACTTCTAGCCTTCTTAACTGTGAGACAATACATTTCTGATTAAGACATCCAGTTTTTGGTACCTTGTTAGAGCAGCCCTAGAAAAGTCAGGATTGTCCTTCAGTTGATAACTAAGTATCATCATCCTCAAAAGCACTTATTTAGTAAGTTTGTATTCTATAATGTGCTAGATGTTGGACAAAGTGAACTAGACATTAAAGTATTTATGATATACATTAGACAATTTTCATAAGGCAAGCTCTGAAATAGATGATTTTACACCTTTGGCCCTCCATTTATTCAGCTGTGAAAAGAGGGCATAGTATTCATAATATCTAAGAACATTTCTAGCTTTAAAGTCCATGTTTTTTTTAGAAAGTTATTATATCCATACATTAATAAAAAGTATTACGTGCAGGGAAAGCCATCAAAATTGTGTTAAACCTGTCTTCAGGATCAGTATCTTAATTACTACCATATCTGCTATTCGTTGCCCACCTTCTAGCCTTCAATTTTATTTTTTAAAAGTTTTTTAACGTTTTATTTATTTAAGTAATCTCACACCCCACTTGGGGCTCGAACTCACGACCCCAAGATTGAGAGTCGCACACTCCAGTTGAGCCAGCCAGGTGCCACTGCCATTCAATTTTAAAGAGAAGTATTAAAGACATTATTAAGACACACCTTTATTCTTTTGACTCTCTCAACCTATTTGAAATTGGTTTAAGATTTATGTTCAGGGGTTGCCTGGGTGGCTCAGTCGGTTAAGCATCCAACTCTTGATTTCAGCTAGGGTCATGATCTCATGGGTCCCGAGGTCGAGCTCCATATTGGGCATGGAGTCTGCTTGGGATTCTCTCCCTCTCCTTCTGTCCCTCCCCACCCCCTGTCATGAGCTTGCTATCTCTCTCAAATAATAAATAAAATCTTAAAAAATATACGATCTCACTGATATGAGGAATTCTTAATCTCAGGAGACAAACTGAGGGTTGCTGGAGTGGTGGGGGGTGGGAGGCATGGGGTGGCTGGGTGATAGACATTGGGGAGGGTATGTGCTATGGTGAGTGCTGTGAATTGTGTAAGACTGTTGAATCACAGACCTGTACCTCTGAAACAAATAATACATTATATGTTAAAAAAAAAAAAGAAGATAGTAGGAAGGGAAACATGAAGTGGGGGGGAATTGGAGGGGGAGACGAACCATGAGAGACTACGGACTCTGACAAACAAACTGAGGGTTCTAGAGGGGAGGGGGGTAGGGGGATGGGCTAGCCTGGTGGTGGGTATTAAAGAGGGCACATATTGAATGGAGCACTGGGTGTTATATGCAAACAATGAATCATGGAACACTACATCAAAAACTAATGATGTAATGTATGGTGATTGACATAACATAATAAAATTTAAAAAATGCAAAAGAAAAAGAGACTTACACTCAAGACAGTATATTTATGATGCTATGCACACAATATATGCTTAAGGAATAAATTTAAATAAATGAGTAAATTATCAAAATATCTGAAGCAAGACATTTATATATTGGAAAATTTTGAGACCAGTGAGTTGAAGAGGAAATGGTTATTTTGAAAAAGTTTTGCCCTGGGGCGCCTGGATGGCTCAGTCGGTTAGGCATCTTCCTTCGGCTCGGGTCATGATCCTAGGGTCCTGGGATCGAGCCCTGCATTGGGCTCCCTGCTCTGCTGGGAGCCTGCTTCTCCCTTTCCTTCTGCCTGCCACTCCCCCTGCTTATGTTCTCTCTCTGTCAAATAAATAAATAAAAAATCTTAAAAAAAAAAAAAAAAGAATGTTTTGCCCTTTTTCTCATTACTGCAAAGTACATGGGAGCAATATATGTTCTCATAATTCACAGATGAAGCGGTGGTCTATAAGTAGACTTGAGACTATTTTTGCAAATGATTATCAGGTTTCCTGGATTAACTAGCAGTAAAATAACAATTGCTGAATATGGTCATGATCAAACACTGGATAGTATATTTTAGGTGTTCAGGTCTGTTCTGATTTAACACCAAGGAATGTGATTGTAATGAAATTTTTAGAAACACATTAGTTGTGTAACAATCTCTGCCTTAGTGTCTCATATCTGCATGAAAAAAAAATGACTAGGCAGGAGAAATGCAGTGCCAACAAAAACATTAGGGATCAATGTTAATCCCATACTTCAAACATATATATATCTATAATTTGAAAGTAACATATGTTTTCTAACTTAATGTCACAGGCTTAATGTAGGGCAGTGTCTCTCAAACACCTTAATACAGAGTTCCTCAAACTGAGATCCAAAGATAGATTTTCGCAGGATAGGAAAGATTTTGTTTTTGTTTTTGTTTTTGTTTTCTTCTTTCAAGGGAAGAAGAAAGAAGGGGGTATACCTATGTCTTTCAGATTTGGGTTGTGCTCCATAAGGCTAAGTTATTAAGCAGCTTCTTAGTCTATTCAAAGTATTTGTGGAGATAAATTTATGCTTCCACTATTTGATGAATTAAATATGTGTATGTATATTTTTTCAACACTGTATATGTGAATATACTTATATACTGTTACCTACTTACTTACTTCTAGATGGTGTGTATTGAGGAGTCTTTCTCTGATCCCAAAAGAGGAGGACATTTAATTTTTCCACTAAGTTTTTTTTGTGATATATATATATATATATATTTTATTATGTTCAGTTAGCCACATTAGTTTTTGATGTAGTGTTCAGTGATTCATTAGTTGTGTATAACACCCAGAGCTCATCACAACATGTGCCCTCATTAATACCCATCACCCTGTTACCCCATCCCCCTACCCCCCTCCCCTTTGAAACCCTCAGTTTGTTTCCCGGGGTCCATAGTCTCTCATGGTTCATCTCCCTTTCTGATTTCTCCCCCACTAAGTTTTTGCAGTAAAATTGAGAGTGGAAGATACAAGACAATTTAAAAGTCTATCTCTTTACTTCTAGGTGAAATTACCCTTAAATATTAATATATACTACTTAAATCCGATTCACAAAACACTATAAGAATATCTGGTCTATGTAAATAAATATGGCTTTAAACTTTTCAAAACAAATTTTAAATACCAATCAAAATTCTTGCTGGGAGTGGGTTAGAGAAGATGTAGAACAGGGTGGAATGGAGTTATGTGGATGATTTTAAAAAAAAGGTTAAGAAAGAACTAATAAGTTTACAGTACAGTAAAATAAGGGATATATATTTAGATATAATGAATAACTTGTTAATAATTACTTTTCCAAAGTATGGTTATAGGAAATTTTATAGAGCTCCTCTAAAAAGTAATTGAAAATGCAACCTACAATTTAAAGGTGTTAAAGTAGAATGTGAATTGCAAGATGTTAGTGGTCAATGCTTGAGGCAGTGCAAACATTTTTATTAACTGGTGGATGATAGAAGTAATTTATGTGCATAATTTGCTTGGGGCTAGAAGTGTAAGGAAAAAAGCTTAATTTAGTTAACAAAAATGTATGGAACAAATATTTATGTGTGGTCCAACTTAGCTATCACTGGTCATTAATAGTCATATATTCAGGATGAGGGTGTGTGGAATTGTATCAAAGCAGAGTTAAGAAAAAAGGAGGGCACCTGAGTGGCTCAGTTGGTTAAGCGACTGCCTTCGGCTCAGGTCATGATCCTCGAGTCCCGGGATCGAGTCCTGCATCGGGCTCCCTGCTCAGCAGGAAGTCTGCTTCTCCCTCTGATGCTCCCCCATCTCATGCTCTCTCTGTCTCTATCTCATTCTCTCTCTCAAATAAATAAATAAAATCTTTAAAAAAAAAAGAAAAAAGGAAATCAATTATCCAGTTGAGGCTCTGTTTATGCCTCTGTTGTCCAACTCATCTATTTGAAATTGATCTTCTTTATTTTGTTGTAATATGTTTTGATATCTGAGTGTGTGATAAGGTACTTGTAGTTTAAAGATATTTTATTAATTTAACATTAGGACTTTATAATAAAGCAAGTGTCATTAAAAGCTGATAAATAATTATAATTGATAAAACAAAGTGAGGTCTAGCATATCTACTTACTAATGCTCTGTTTGTAAAGATATTTTAATCAAAACTGAAACTTTTCCTCAAGTATACTTGACATAGAATATTATATTAATTTCATGTATACCACATAGTGATTTGACAATTACACACAATAAGAAATGCTCACCATAATAAGTAGAGTTACTATCTGTCACCATACAAAGTTCTTACAATATTATTGACTATATTCCCTAATCTGTACTTTTCATCTCCATGTCTTATTTTTTTTTATTTTTTTTAAGTTTTAATTGAAATTCAAGTTAGTTAACATACAGTGTAGTATTAGTTTCAGGTGTAGAATTTAGTGATTCAACACTTACATACAACACCCTATGCTCATCTCATCAAGTGCCCTCCTTAAACACCATCACCTATTTCACCCATCTCCCCTTTGGTAACCATCAGTTTGTTCTCTATAGTTAAGAGTCTGTTTCTTGGTTTACCCCTCTTTTTTCCCCTATGATCCTTTGTTCTGTTTTTTTAAATTCTACATATAATTGAAATTGTATGCTATTTGTCTTTCCTCAGTGACTTATTTCACTTAGCATAATACTGTCTAGCTCCATCCATGTTGTTGCAAATAGAAAGATTTCATTCTATTTTATGGCTGACTAATATTCTATGATATATATATGCCACACCTTCTGTATCCATTCATCAGTGAGTGGACATTTGGGCTTCTTCCATAATTTGGCTATTGTTGATAATGCTGCTATAAACATCTGGGTACATGTATCCCTTCAAATTAGTATTTTTGTATTCTTTGGGTAAATACCTAGTAATGCAATTGCTGGATCATAGGGTAGTTCTATTTTTAACTTTTTGAGGAAACTCCATACCATTGTTTTCTGGAGTGGCTGCGCTAGTTTGCATTCTCACCAACAGTGTAAGAGGGTTGACCTTTCTCCTGAATCCTCTCCTACAGCTGTTGTTTATTGTGTTGTTTATTTTAGACATTCTGGCTGGTTTGAGGTGATATCTCATTGTGGTTTTGATTTGTGTTTCTTTGATGATGAGTTATGTTGAGTATCATTTCATGTGTCTATTGGTTATCTGGATGTATTCTTTGGAAAAATGTCTATTTATGTCTTCTGTCCATTTTCTTACTGGATTTTTTTGGGAGTGTTGAGTTTTATAAATTCTTTGTATACTTTGGATACTAACCCTTTATCAGATATGTCATTTGCAACTATCTTCTCCCATTACTTAGGTTGCCTTTTAGTTTTGTCGATTGTTTCCTTCACTGTGCAGAAACTTTATTTTGATGATGTCTCAATAGCTTATTTTTGCTTTTGTTTCCCTTTCCTCAGGAGACATATCTAGTAAGAAGTTGCTGTGGCCAATGTCAAAGGGGTAACTGCTTGTATTCTTCTCTAGGACTTGAATGGATTCCTGTCTGACATTTTGGTCTTTAATCTATTTTGAATTTGCTTTTGTGTATAGTGTAAGAAAGTAGTCCAGTTTCATCCTTTTGTATGTTGCTGTCCAGTTTTCCCAACACCATTTCTTGAGGAGACTGTTTCCCATTGGATATTCTTTCCTGCTTTGTTACAGATTAATTCACCATATCGTTATGGGTTCATTTCTGGGGTTCTGTTCTGTTCTATTGTTCTATGTGTCTACTTTTGTGCTGGTGTCAAACTATTTTGGTCATTACAGCTTTGTAGTATAACTTGAAGTCCGGAATTGTAATGCCTCCACCTCTGCTTTTCTTTTTCAAGGTTGCTTTGGCTCTTTAGAGTCTTTTGACGTTTCATACAAATTTTAGGATTGTTTGTTCTACCTCTGAAAAATGCTGTTGATATTTTGATAGAGTTTGCATGAAATGACTAGATTACTTTGGGTAATACAGACATTTTAACAATATTTGTTCATCCAATCAATGAGCTTGGAATATTTTTCCATATCTTTGTGACCTCTTCAATTTCTTTCATAAGTGTTCTACAGTTTTCAGAGTACATCTTTTGGCTCTTTGGTTAGGTTTATTCCTAGGTATCATGGTTTTTGTTCCAATTGTAAATGGGATCAATTCCTTGATTTCTCTTTCTGCTGCTTCATTGTTGGTGTATAGAAATGGAACAGATTTCTGTACATTGATTTTGCACCCTGTGACTTTACTGAATTTTTTGTCACTTCTAGCAATTTTGGGGTGCAGTTTTTTGGGTTTTCTATATAGAGTCTCATGTCATCTGCCAATAGTGAAACTTTATTTCTTCCTTGCCGATATGATGGCTTTTATTTCTTTTTGTTGTCTGACTGCTGTGGCGAGGACTTCAGTACGATGTTGAGTAACAGTGGTGAGAGTGGAGATTGTGTCTTTTTCCTGACCTTAGATAAAAGGTTTTAGCTTTTCTCCACTGAGGATGATATTAGCTGTAGGTTTTTCATATATGGCCTTTATTATGTTGAGTTATATTCCCTCTAACCCTACTTTGTGGAGGGTTTATATCATGAACCCATGTTATACTTTGCCAAATGTTTTTTTCTGCATCTATTGAAATGATCCTATGGTCCTTTTCCTTTCTTTTCTCAATGTGGTGTATCACACTGATTGATTTATGAATAGTGAACCACCCTTGCATCCCAGGAATAAATCCCACTTGATCATGGTGATTGATTCATTTAATATACTGTTGGATTCAGTTTGCTAGTATTTTATCGAAAATTTTTGCATCCATGTTCAACAGGGATATTGGCCAGTTGTTCTCATTTTTAGTGGAGTCTTTGTCTGGTTTTGGAACCAGGGTAATCCTGGCCTCATAGATTGAGTTTGGAAGTTTTCCTTCCATTTCTATTTTTTGGAATAATTTGAGAAGGATAGGTATTAACTCTTCTTTAAATGTTTTGTAGAATTTACCTGTGAAGCCATCTGGTACAGGACTTCTGTTTGTTGGTAGATTTTTGATTATTGATTCAATTTCTTTGCTGGTTATTGGTCTGTTCAACTTTTCTTTCTGTTTCAGTTTTGGTAGTTTGTATGTTTCCAAGAATTTATCCTTTTCTTCCAGGTTGTGTAATTTGTTGGCATATAGGCTTTCATAATATTCTCTTATAATTGCTTATGTTTCTGTGGTTTTGGTTGTTATTTCTCCTTTCTCATTTGTGATTTTATATATTTGGGTCCTTTCTCTTTTCTTTTTCATAAGTCTGGCTAAGGTTTTATCATTTTTTTTTTCCAAGAACCAGCTCCTGGTTTTATTGTTCTCTCTCTTTTTTTTTTTTTTAAGTTTCTATAACATTTATTTCTGCTGTAGTCTTTATTATTTCCCTTCTGCTGGCTTCCAGATTCATTTGTTGTTCTTTTTCTAACTCCTTTAGGTGTAATGTTAGGTTGTATATTCAAGATATTTCTTGCTTCTTGAGGTAGTCTTGGCTTGTTGTATACTTCCCACTTATGATGACTTTTGCAGCATCCCAAAGGTTTTGGATCATTATATTTCATTTTCATTTGTTTCCATGTATTTTTTATTTGTTCTTTGATTTCCTGGTTGACCCATTCACTGTTTTAGTAGCATGTTGTTCAATCTCCATGTATTTGTGGTCTTTCCATTATTTTTCTTTTGGTTGCCTTCAAGTTTCATAGCACTGTGGTCAGAAAATATGTGTGATATGATCAACCTTTTTGTACTTCTGGAGACCTAATTTGTGAACTAGTATGTGACCTATTCTGGAACATGTCCCATGTGCACTTTAAAAGAATGTGTATTCTGCTTTAGAGTGGAATGTTCTGAATATATCTAAGTCCATCTGGTCCTGTGTGTCATTCAAAGCCATTGTTTCCTTGTTGACTTTTTTTATACTTCACTAAAAGAATTTTATTTTATTTATTTATTTTTATTATGTTCAGTTAGCCACTGTATAGTACATAATTAGTTCTTGATGAAGTGTTCAGTGATTAATTAGTTAAGTATAACACCCAGTGCTCATCACAGCATGTGCCCTCCTCAATACCCATTACCCTGTTACCCCTCCCTCCACCCTCTTCCCCTCTGAAACCCCCAGATTGTTTCTCAGGGTCCATAGTCTCTCATGGTTCATCTCCCTCTCTAATTTCTCCCCCTTTGGATTTTCCTCCCCTCCCCTATGGTCCTCCGTGCTATTGCTTATGTTCCACATATGACTGAAACAATATGATAATTGTCTTTCTCTGACTTACTTCACTTAACAGATAAAGGGCTGATATCCAAGATCCTTGTTGACTGTCTGCTTAAATGATCTGTGCATTGATGTAAGTGGAGTGTTAAAGTCCCTTACTATAATTGTATTATTATCAATGAGTTCCTTTATGTTTGTTATTAATTGTTTTATATATTGGCTGCTCCCATGCTGGGGAATAAATATTTACAATTGTTAGATCTTCTTGTTGGATAGTCCCCTTTATTATGATATAGTGCCCTTCTTCATCTCTTGTTGCTGTCTTTGGTTTAAAATCCAGTTTATTGGATACAAGTATTGCAATTCTGGCTTTCTTTTGACTTCCATTTGCATGGTAAGTATTTCTCCATCCCCCACTTCCAGTCTGAAGGTGTCTTTAGGTCTAAAATGAATCTCTTGTAGACAGCTTATAGATATGGGTCTTTTTTTTTTTTTAATCTATTCTGACACCTTGTGTCTTTTGATTGGAGCATTTAGTCCCTTTACATTCAGAGTAATTACTATTACTATTACTATTATTATTATTATTATTACTTAAAGATTTTATTTATTTATTTGTCAGAGAGAGAGCAAGCACACACAAGCAGGGGGAGCAGCAGGCAGAGGGAGAAGCAGGCTCCCCACTAAGCAAGGAGCCTGATGCGGGACTTGATCCCAGGACCCTGGGATCATGATCTGAGCCGAAGGCAGACGCTTAACCAACTGAGCACCCAGGCATCCCAAGAGTAATTATTGATACATACGTATGTAGTGCCATTTTATTACTCCTTTTTTCATTGATTCTGGAGATTTTCTCTGATCCTGTCATGTCTTTGTTGCTTTTGGTCTTTCCTTTCCACTCAGAGAGTCCCCTTTAACATTCCTTGCAGGGCTGGTTTAGTGGTCATGAACTCCTTTGTTTTTTGTTTGTCTAGGAAATTTGTTACCTCTCCTTCTATTCTGAATGATAGCCTTGCTTGATAGAATATTCTTGGCTGCATATTTTTTCCCATTCAGCACTTTGAATGTATCATGCTACCCCCTTCCTGGCTTGCTCCTTTTCTGTTGACAGATGTATAGCTAGCCTTCTGGTTCTTCCTTTGTAAATTCGGGATTTCTTTTGTCTTGCTGCTGTTAAGATTTTTTCTTTACTGTTATATTTTGCAAATTTAATTACAATATGTCTTGGTGTTGGCCTGCTTTTGTTGATTTTGATGAGTGTTCTTTGTGCCTCCTAGATTTGGATGTCTGTTTCCTTCCCCAGATTAGGGAGGTTTTCAGCTATTATTTCCTCAAATCAATTTTCTGCCCCCTTTTCTCTCTCTTCTTCTGGAACTCCTATAATATGAGCGTTATTACATTTGATGGAGTCACTGAGTTCCCTAAGTCTATTCTCATGTTCCATAGTTCTTTTTTCTCTCTTTTGCTCAGCTTCATTATTTTCCACTGATTTATCTTATGTATCACTACTTCGTTCCTCTGCTTCTTCCATCCTTGTGTTCATTCTACCAAGTTTATTTTCAGTCTCAGTTATTGCATTTTTATTTCTGACTGATTGTTTTTAACTCTTTTATCTCTGCAGTAAGGGCCTCCCTGAACTTTTCTTTTCTTTTCTTGAGCCTACCAAGTATCCTTATGATTGTTGCTTTAAATTCTCTATCAGGCATGTTATTTATATCTGTTTTGCTTAGATCTCTGGCCATGACCATATCTTGTTCTTTCATTTGGCATGAATTCCTCTGTCTCTGCATTTTTGTCTAAGTCTCTGTCTTCTCTGTGTTAGAAAAGCCTGTTTTGTTTCCTGTTCCTGAGTGTAATGGCTTTATGAAGAAGAGGTCATACAGTGTCCAGGGCCTGGCTCTGCAGGGAGTATCTGGTGTGTCTTTTGTGCACTCTGCTGGGGTGCTTTGGCTTCTCTGTCCATCAGGCCAGTCATCTGTAGAGGCTCTCCTTGCCTGCAGTGGGATGTGTTTGTTCCTTGGCCAGAATGTGGCAAGTTTTAACTAGGTGTGCTCTGCTCTGCTTGTTAAATGAAATCTTATTCTACTTCCATTAGAACAGAAACCCTACAGAACTCTCTGGTTAGGAGACATGGTGTAGACAGGGTTTTGTGCTGGTTTTCTGGGGAACGGACCCGCCACACTGGGACTGAGGCAAACTTGACAAAGAAGGATGACAAGGGCAGCGGTGCCAGAGCTCAGAGTTTGGAACTTGGTGTAAGCAGGTTAGGCAGCCAGTGTTAGGACTAAGCTGCTTTTTGCAGGTGGCTCTGTGTTTATGCTGAGGGGCAGGGGAGGAAAATTGCACCAGCCTGCTCCTTGGTCCCAAGAGAGGAATCTCCGTGTATATTACTTCTCAAGGATGAGCTCCAAGAAGAAGGAATAATCTCCCCCCTGTGGGCCCCAGGCATTCTTCAGATCCCTGTTTCCAAGCCATCTGCCTCTGGGTTGTTTGCCTGTTTTCTCTCCGGGAGTAGGGCAGTGTACTCAGGGTTATTCCTGCCAAGCCTGCCAACCTTTAAAATTCCATTCTTTTAGCCCAGCTGGTTGTAAGAACTCATGAAAATCAGGCCTTCTTATTTTTCCAGCCAATGGCTTTGGAAGTGTTCTAATGTGTTCTTCTGTGTGCTCCTCTCCCTCTTGCCTTTCTCAACGACTGTGGTTCTGTCCTCTCTGCAGTACCTGTGATCCGTTTCTCCCCCAAACTAAGTCTCTGCATTTCCTACCTTCTTTGATGTGGCTTCTTTTCTCCTTTTAGTTGTGGAGTTTGTTCTGTCAGTCTTCAGGTTGATTTCTGGGGTATTTAGAATTATTTGATAGTTATCCAGTTGTGTTCCATGGAAGAGACAAGCCTAGTGTCCTCCTACTGTGCCCTCATCTTTGCTCCACCCTGTAGCTTATTTATTTTAAAAGTGAAAGTTTGTAACTCTTAATCCCCTTCACCTATTTTGCCTGCCCCCCTCCAAGCTCTCTGGCAACCAACTATTCTCCTGTATTTTGTTGTTGTTTTTTTTGTTAATTCATTTGTTTCATTTTTTGTAGATTCTACATGTAAGTGAAATCATATGGTGTTCATCTTTCTCTGTCTTATTTCAAGATTTCATTATTTTTTATGGCTGAGTACTATTTCATTGCATATATGTATGTATATACCTTATCTTCCTTACCCATTCATTTATTGATGGACATTTAGGTTGCTTCAATATCTTGGCTATTGTAAATAATGTTTTAATAAACATAGGGGTGCAGATATTAGGTTTTTTTTAAATTAGTTTTTCAGAAAACAAAAGTGGAATTACTGGATTTATGATATTTCCATTTTTAGTTTTTTGATAAATCTCCATAGTGTTTTCCACAGTGGCTGCATCAAGTCACATTCCCACTAACAGACTTTGAGAGTTCCTTTTTCTCCACATCCTTGCCAACACTTGTTATTTCTTGTCTTTTTGATACTAGCCATTCTGACTAGTGTGAGATAATACTCATTGTGGTTTTGATTTTCATTTCCCTGATAATTAATGATGTTGAGCATTTTTTTCATGTGTCAGTTGACTGTCTATATGTCTTCTTTGAAAAATATGTATACTCAGGTTCTCTGCCCATTTTTAATCAGATTATTTGTTTTCCTGGTGTTGAGTTATTTAAGTTCTTTATATATTTTGGATATTAACTCCTTATCAGATATATCATCTGCAAATAACTTTTCCCATTTATTTTAAAAGTAAAAGTTTATAACTCTCAATCCCCTTCACCTATTTTGCTTGCTTCCCCACATGCTATCCCCTCTGGCAATCAACTATTTTCTTATATTTTTTTGTTTTTGTTTGTTAGTTCATTTGTTTTGGTTCTTTTTTTTTTTTCTGGTAAATTCTACATGTAAGTGAAATCATACGATATTTATCTTTTGTTGTCTTTTCATTTTCTTCGTGGTTTTCTTCAGTGTGCAAAAGCTTTTTAGTTTGATGTAGTCTTATTTATTTTTTCTTTTGTTTCCCTTGCATGGTGAGGCATATGCAGAAAAATATTGCTAAGATCAGTGTCCGTGAGTTTACTAACTATATTTTTTTTAGGAGTTTTATGGTTTCAGGTATTATATTTAGGCATTTAATACACTTTGAGCTTATTTTTGTATATGTTTAAGAAAGTGGCCCAGTTTCATTCTGTTGAATATAGCTGTCCAGTTTCTCAGAACCATTTATTGAAGAGACTATTTTTTCCCAAAATACATTCTTGCTTCCTTTATCATAGATTAATTGACCATATAAATGTGGACTTATTCCTGGGCTCTCAATTCTGTTCCATTGACCTATGTGTCTATTTTTTTGTGCCAGTACCATACTGTTTTGATTACTATATATTGTTTTGTAATATAGTTTGAAATCTGGGACTGTGATACCTCCAGGTTTGTTCTCTCTCAAGATCACTTTGGCTATTCAAGGTCTCTTGTGGTTCCATACAAATTTTAGGATTTTTCATACTAGTTCTGAGAAAAATACTATTGGTATATTAATAAGGATTGCATTTAATCTGCAGATAATTTTGGATCATATGAACATTTTAACAACATTAATTCTTTCAATCCATGAATATGTTATGTTTTTCCATTTATTTGTGTCATGCTCAATTTCTTTTGTCTGTATTGTATGGTTTTTCAGAGTACAGGTCATTTACCTCCTTGGTAAAATGTATTTTTACGTATTTTAATCTTTTTGATGCAATTGCAAATGGGATTGTTTTCTTAATTTTACTTTCTGCTATTTTGTTATTAGTGTATATAGATGCAATATATTTCTGTATATGAATTTTGTGTCTTGCAACTTTGCTGAATTCATTTATTAGTTCTAATAATTTGTGGTGGAATCCTTAGGGTTTTCTATCATGCCACCTACAAATAGTGACAGTTTTACTTATTTCTTACCAATTTGGATGCATTTTTTTTTTACTTTTTTTGTTTGACTGCTGTGGCTAGGACTTCCAGTACTATGTTGAATAAAATTGGTGAGAGTAGACATCCCCGTGTTGTCCCTCATCTTAGAGGAAAATTTTCAGGTTTTTACTGTTGTGTATGATGTTAGCAGTGAGATTGCCATATACAGCCTTTATTATTTTGACCTATGTTTCTTCTATACCCACTTTATTAAGAATTTTTATAGTAAATGGATGCTGAATTTTGTTAAATGCTCTTTCTGCATCTGTTGAGATTATCATATGATTTTTATCCTTCATTTTGTTAATGTGCTGTATCACATTGATTGATTTGCATATATTGAACTATCTTTGTATCCCTAGAGTAAACCCCATTTGAATGTGGTGAAAGATCCTTTTAATGTATTTTTGAATTTGGTTTGCTAATATTTTGTTGAGGATTTTTGCATCTGTGCTCATCAAGGATATTGGTCTGTAGTTTTCTTTTCTTGTAGTGTCTTTTTTTAAAAAGATTTTATTTATTTATTTGACACAGAGAGAGAGATAGTGAGAAAGAGAGAGATCACAAGCAGGGGGAGCTGCAGGCAGAGGGAGAGGGAGAAGCAGGCTCCCCGCAGAGCAAGGAGCTCGATGCGGGGCTTGATGCGGGGCTTGATGCGGGGCTTGTTGCGGGGCTTGATGCGGGGCTTGATGCGGGGCTTGATGCAGGGCTTGATCCCAGGACTCTGGAATCATGACCTGAGCTGAAGGCAGTGGCTTAACCAACTGAGCCACCCAGGCGCCCCGTAGTGTCTTTGGTTTTGACAAGAGGTTAATGCTGACCTCATAGGATAGATTAGGAATAATTCTTTTTGTTTTTCTATTTTTTTGGAATAGAGTAGGATTGGTAGTAACTCTTCTTTAAGTGTTTGGTAGAATTTACCTGTGAAGCCAACTGGTCCTAGAATTTTGTTTGTTAGGGTTTTTTTATTATTATTATTGATTCAATTGTATTACTAGAAATCAGTCTTTTCAAATTTTCTGTTTCTTCCTGAATCAGTCTGAGAAGATTATATGTTTCTAGGAATTTATCCATTTCTTTTAGGTTGTCCAATCTTTTGGCATGTAATTATTCATGGTAGACTCATAATCCTCTGTGTTTCTGTGGTATCAGTTGTAATTTCTCTTCTTTTGTTTCTCTTTTTATTTGAGTTCTTTATTTTTCTATTTATTATTTGAGTTCTTTCTCTTTTTTCTTAATGAGTCTGGGTAAGCCTTTATCAAATTTGTTTATCTTGTCAAAGAACAATTGGCTTCATTGATCTATTTTTTAGTCTCTATTTCATGTATTTTTGCTCTTATATGTATTATTTCCCTCCTTCTGCTAGCTTTGGGCTTTGTTTGTTCTTCTTTTTCTAGCTCCTTTAGTTGTAAGTTTAGGTTGTTATTTGATATTTCGCTGGTTTCTTGAAGTCGGCCTGTATTGCTATAAATTTCCTTCTTAGAACTGCTTTTGGAGGCTCCCAAAGATTTTGGACTATTGTGTTTTCATTTTCATATGACTCCATGTATTTTTTGATCTCTTCTTTAATTTTTTCCTTGTTTTGTAGCATGTTGCTTGGCCTCCATGTGTTTGTTTCCATATTTTTTTCTTGTAACTGATTTCTAGTTTCGTACTGCTGTGATTGGAAAAGATGCTTGATATGATTTCAGTCTCCTTAAATTTACAGAGACTTGTTTTGTGGCCTAACATGTGATCTATGCTGTAGAGTAGAATGCTCCATGTGCACTTGAAAGAATGTGTGTTTTCCTGTTTTTGGATGGAGTGTTTTGTATATATCTGTTAGGTTCATGTGGTCTAATGTGTCATTCAAAGTCACTATTTCCTTGTTGCTTTTCTTTCTAGGTGATCTATCCATTGATGTAAGTGGAGTGATAAATTCCCCTACTATTATTTTATTTTTGTTTCTCCCTTGATGTCTGTTAATATGTGTTTTATATATTTAGTTACTCCAATGTTGGGTGCATAGATATTTACAATTGTTACATCCTTTTTTTTTTTTTAGATTGATCCCTTTATCATTATGTAGTGCCCTTTGGTTGACTCTTGCTACTGTCTTTGTTTTAAAGTCTATTTTGTCTGATATAAGTATTGCTACTCCAGCTTTTTATTCACAATTTGAATGGCATATCATTTTCTATCTCATCTTATTTATTTATTTATTTATTTATTTATTTATTTATTTATTTACTTACTTTTAGAGCTGTTATTTATCTACTTTACAGGGAGAGAGAGAGAGAGCACAAGCAGGGGGAGCAGCAGGCAGAGGGAGAGGGAGAAGCAGGCTCCTCATTGAGCAAGGAGCCCGATGTGGGGCTCGATCCCAGGACCCTGGGATCATGACCTGAGCTGAAGGCAGACACTTAACCGACTGAGCCACCCAGGTGCCCCTGTCCCATCTCTTTTAGTCTGTGTTTTTTTTCTGAAGTGAGTCTCTCATGGACAGCATATGGATAGATTGTGTTTTTCTTATCCATTTAGCCAACATATCTTTTTTTTAATTGGAGCATTTGGTCCAATATTTAAACATTTAAATATTTATTGATTGTTATGTACTTATTGTCATTTTGTTAATTGTTTTCTGGTTGTTTATGTAGTTCTCTTTTTTTTTCTTGTATTCTTGTTCTCTTCTCTTGTGGTTTGATGACTTTTTGTTAGTTATGCTTGGATTTCTCTTTTTTTGTGTGTGTGTCTCTATTATTGGATTTTGGTTTGTGGTTACATGAGGTTTATATATAGCATCTTGGGTATACAGCAGTCTATATTAAGTTGATGGTAGCTTAAGTTTGAACACATTCTAAAACAGTATATTTTTTACTTCCTCCTCCATATTTTATATATGTGATGTCATATTTAATATCTTTTTTTGTTTTGTATATCCTTTGACTAATTTTTGTAGCTATAACCAGTTTTACTACTTTTGTGTTTTAACCTTCATACTAGCTTTACAAGGGATTGTTCTACTTTGTTTATTATATGTTTCTACCATCCAAATTTTTTCCTTTCATAATTTTCTTACTTCTAGTTATGGCCTTTTCTTTTCCACCTAAAGAAGTCTCTTTAACATTTCTTGTAAGCTGAGTTTTGTGGTAATAAACTACTTTAACTTTTGTTTGTCTGGGACACTATCTCTCCTTCAATTCTGAATGTTATCCTTGCTGGATAGAGTATTCTTGGCTATGGGTTTTTTTCCTTTCAGCCCTTTGTATATATCATGTCATTTCCTTATGGCTTGCAGAGTTTCTGCTAAAGAATCAGCTGATAGTTTTATGGGGTTTCTCTTTTATGTAACTATATGCTTTTCTGTTGGTGCTTTTAAGGTTCTGTCTTTAGTTTTTGACATTTCAATTATTATACATCTTAATATGGACTTCCATAGGTCCTTATGCTTGTGGCTCTCTGTAATTTCTGGACCTGGATATCTGTTTCCTTCCCCAGATTAGGGAAATTTCAGCTATTATTTCTTCAAATAAGTTTTCTGTCCCCTTCTTTCTCTCTTCTCGTTCTGGTATCCCTATAAAATGAATGCTATTATGTTTGATGTTATTGCAAGGTACCTTAACCTACCCTCATTTCTTTTATTCTTTTTTCCCCCCTGCTGTTCAAATTGGTTGCTTTCCATTACCATGTGTTCCAGATCACTGATCTGTTCTTCCACATCCTCTATTGATTTCTTCTAGTATATTTTCCATTTCAGTTGTTGTATTCTTCAGCTTTGACTGTTTTTTTTTAAATATTTTCTATCTCTTTGTTGAAGTTCTCACTGAATTCACTCACTTTTCTCTTAAGTCATTTGAGCATCTTTATGACCATTACTTTGTTCGTCAGGCAGATTGCTAATCTCCATTTTGTTTAGTCTTTTTCTGTGTTTTTGTCTTATTCTTTCCTTTGGAATATATTCCTCTGTCTCTTCATTTTGTCTGACTCTCTGTGTTTGTTTCTATGTATTAGGTGGGTCAGCTACATCTCCTGGTCTTGAAAGTAATGGCCTTATTTAGAAGGCTTTCTGTGGTGCTTTGTAGCACAATCTCCCCAGTCACCAGAACCAGGTGCTCCCGGGGTATCCCCTGTGTGGGTTATATGTGTGTTTGTTTGTTTGTTTGTTTGTTTTGGCTACTATAGTCATGGTGGTAGATGGGGTTGGCCCTCAGCCCAGCTGGCTGCAATGTATAGCTGCAACTGCTGTGAATGCACTGGTAGGGAGGGCTTGTCTTGTGTACAGATGGATGGGAAGCTACTGCAGCTTTTATGGGCATGCTATTAGGCAGGGCCAAACCTCACCTTGGCTGTCTGCATCGATCTGCTGTCACTCTGTGGGTGCACTGATTGGCAGAGTCTGCCCCCAACACAGTTGGCCCAAAGGCCTGGTTGCAACTGCTATGGGTGTGCTGGTGGGCAGGCTTTACTCCTGGCATGGCTAGCTTAGAGGCCTCGCTGAAGCTACTGCAGGGATGCTAGTGTGTGCCATTAGTACCCCCTCTTTGGGATAGGATTTACTTTGGATGGGCACTGGTTCTAGTCAAGGCTACCTGCTGTGTGTGGCAGAGTGGAAGTCACTTTGGTTGCGGGGACACTGGTTCTGACTGAAGCTGCCTGCCAGTTATGGAAAGGTGAGAATCACTTTGGAGGTGTGCCTTCCAGGTTGGCAGTTTGGGTGGAGCAGGTCCACAGGGGAACTTTAAGACAGGGCAAGCTATTCTAGCAAGTTAGATGGAGAGTGTCAGAATTGTCTCCCACAAGTTTCTGACTATCTAGGTTGAGGGAGGGCAAGAAAAATGGTGCCTGCCAGCATTTCTGTTTTTGGAGAAAGCTTCTGTGGATCCCTGTCTGTCTGGCATGTATTGTAAAATTAGTCAATAAATCTCTTTCATATATTACCCAGGCACTTTTCAAATTCCTCCTTCTGTGCTGGATCTAGGGCTAAGTTATAAACCATCCTGGCTCTTTAAGGGCAGAGACTTGGTTTCCTATAGACCTTGGGTTCTCCTGGTGTTAAGTTCTGCCGATTTTCAAAGCCAAGCATTATGGGGACTCGTTTTTCCAGTGCAGGACCCCAGGGCTGGAACTTGATCCCCTCACTCCTTTGTGTTTGTGATGTCCCTCCTGCTTGTCAGTCACTACACCAGGAGTTTGGTTCCTGACCATTTCCCTCCCACCTTTTTGGATATGACATTTTCTTAAATATTTTATCTGTGGAAGTTCTGTTTTGCCAGTCTTCAGGTCATTTTCACAGTGAGTTGCAATACATGTTGTTGTTGTTGCCTCAGTATATTCATGGGAGGAGATGAGTTTCAGGATCCTTCTGTTCTGCCACCTTCCCTTCCTAATCTGTTAAAGTTTTTTTTTCTTCTGAACAACCAGTAATCTTCTTAGACGTTAGACATGAAGCTATAGACGTATATGTCCCTATAGATGTATATTTTTTCATGTATTTTTATGAAGAATGTAAACACAAAATTGTCTTGCAATTTGTACCCAGGTCACTATTCATAAATATGAATATTAATTACACAGAATTTTAAATGTTTTTTAAAATAAGGTCAATGTTCAATTGCTTTGTGTCATAAGAAAGTCATATGATAGGTTGTTGTTATAGTTTCTTGTTTCATATTTCCACCTAAGTGATGGAGGCCAATTATATCTAAAATGACAGATAAAAGGTGTGTGCAATGCATTTCAGTAGTTATAGCCCAATAAAGAAATAATGAATATCCTTTCATAGTATTAGAATAGGCAAATGTGTATTACTCAATTTTATACTTAGAAGATGGTGAAATTTATTTTTTGCAATATCTGCAAATTCTGGCAAGTAAACTATAAAATAAGGTAAATAGAGAGAGCTGCTTTTTGTAAAGATGAGGGTCATTAAATGCAAATGACAGATTAAAGTGACAACTGAGAACAGATATACAATAGCCACTCTTACACATGTTCAAATTTCATTAAGTTCAAAGTGTCAATTCATTTTTGTATATTTAGTCAAGCTTCTTCTAAATAACTGCTTAATCACTTAGTTTTTAGTAGAATAATTCACCTAGTCAAATATATCCTTTTATTTTAAATAGAGTTTACATTAAAAAAATTATGCAGAGGCATCCATACACATGGACATCATGCCCTCAGAATTTTCAAAGATCAAACTCACATCAGATAGAAGAGAATCATAGCATCTGTATTCCTTTGGCCATGATAATATAATAATGTATATATTGTTTCATTTGAGGTTTATATACAAATGATGTGGGAGTGGCTTGATATATGTTAAAATAATTATTACTTGCAGGAATAAGTAGTTGGTTATATATATGTTAACTATTAACAAAAATAGCTTTCACATAGCATATTATAGTTTGCCATGTATTTTAATGAAGATAAATACTTATGTAAAGAAAAATAGGAAAGGTATTATAGCCCCATTTTCCAGATGAAGAAGCTGAGTCCAAGAGGCCAACTATCTCTGCTAAGGTGACAAAACTAGTAAGTAGTGAAGCTGAATATAAACAGATGTTTCCTGATTCTTTTTTTTTAAGATTTTTATTTATTTATTGAGAGAGAGAGAATGATAGAGAGAGAGCCTGAGAGGGTGGAGGGTCAGAGGGAGAAGCAGACTCCCTGCTGAGCAGGGAGCCTGATGCGGGACTCGATCCTGGGACTTCAGGATCATGACCTGAACCGAAGGCAGTTGCTTAACCAACTGAGCCACCCAGGCGCCCAGATGTTTCCTCATTCTTAACATAGGGTTCCTACTCTACCACTCCTAAAGGCCACCTGAACTTCTGCTTATAGCCATGATGAAGTAACAGGA
The DNA here is from genome assembly GCF_002201575.2 of Neomonachus schauinslandi. NCBI lineage: Eukaryota > Metazoa > Chordata > Mammalia > Carnivora > Phocidae > Neomonachus > Neomonachus schauinslandi. The sequence continues at coordinate 57,978,520 of NC_058419.1, forward strand.
ACAGGATTTACCCTCTTATCTTAAATATCTAAAGACAAACAAAAAAGTCAAAATATATATGAAACAATGGATTTCAGATATTCAGCAAAAGGCAGCACAAGACCATGATTATTGAGAGAAGGGAAACAAAATGAACCCTATGGGTGTCTCAACTCACTGCCTGAAAAAAGTATCCAGAGCACAACCAAAGGAAAGTGAAGCCAAACAGATTGGAATTCTCTCTGAGTTGAGGAGACAGAGTTCAGGAAGAATAGGGTGGCTAGAATTTGAGGGACAATACTGGAGAGGAGAAAGCTCACATAGAGATGAAAACTGCACATTGAGAAAGCTATGGAAATTTATAGAGGGACTCCTCAAGTCTTTAGCTAAATACTAATCAGCTCCAGTGTGTGAAAAAACTACTGAGGACAAGGAAAGAACCATTAGAAAGGATCAGGCAAACAATCCTCATAGCTCAAATAGGACCCCAAATTGTTTACATTCCCAACAGCCAGACCAGAAAACCTCATATTTTATGGAGCATCTAGGATGCGTGATCCTTTCTACACAAAGATTTATTTGATATAGCACTAAAAGAACAATCTGTAAAAGAGAAAACAGTGATAAGTTGGACTTCATCAAAATTAAAATCTTCTCTGTGAAATACACTTTATTTTTTTGAAATACACTTTACTTTAATAAAATAAAATGGACAAGCTACTAACAGGGAGAAAATACTTGCAAATCATATTTCTGATAAAGGACTTGTATCCAGAATATGTAATGAACCCTAAAAACTCAATAAAAAGTAAAAAAAAAAATCCAGTTAAAAAACTTGCAAAATATTTGGACACTTCTACAAAGTAGATATGTAGATGGCTAAAAAGCATATTAGAAAATGCTTAATGTCATTACTCACTAGGGAAATACAAATTAAAACCACAATAATAACATACAATTATAAACCTATTAGAATGGCTTATTTTTATTTATTTATTTATTTTTTAAAGTTTTTATTTAATTCCAGTTAACATACAGTGTAATATTAATTTCGGGTGTACAATTTAGTGATTCAGCATTTCCATACAACACCTGGTGCTCATCACAAGTGCAGTCCTTAACCCCTGTCACCTATTTTGCCCATCCCCACCCACCTCCCTTCAGGTAACCATCAGTTTGTTCTCTAGAGCTAAGAGTCTGTTTCTTAATTTGCCTACCTTTCTCTCTCTCTCTCTTTTTTTTTTTTTGCTTATTTGTTTAGTTTCTTAAATTCCACATATGAGTGAAATCATATGGTATTTGTGTTTCTCTGACGAACTTATTTCGCTCAACATAATACTCTCTAGCTCCATTCATGTCATTGCAAATGGCAAGAATTCTTTTTTTTTATGGCTGAGTAATATTCCATTGAATATATATACCACTTCTTCTTTATGCATTCAACAGTTGATGGACACTTGGGCTGTTTCCACAATTTGGCTGTTGTAGATAATGCTGCTGTAGACATTGGGGTGTATGTGTATCCATTTGAATTAGTATTTTTGTATTCTTTGGGTAAATAGTAGTGAAACTGCTGGATTATAGTGTAGTTGTATTTAATTTTTAAAACATCTGATAGGGGCGCCTGGGTGGCTCAGTCGTTAAGCGTCTGCCTTCGGCTCAGGTCGTGATCCCAGGGTCCTGGGATTGAGCCCCGCATCGGGCTCCCTGCTCGGCGGGAAGCCTGCTTCTCCCTCTGCCACTCCCCCTGCTTGTGTTCCCTCTCTCGCTGTGTCTCTCTCTTCAAATAAATAAATAAAATCTTAAAAAAAAATAATAAAAAATAAAACATCTGATAATTGGGGCGCCTGAGTGGCTCAGTTGGTTAAGGGTCCAACTCTTGATTTTAGCTCAGGTCATGATCTCAAGGTTGTCTTGAGATAGAGCTGTGCATCAGGCTCTGTGCTGAGTGTGGAGTCTGCTTAAGATTCTCTCCTTCTTTCTCCCCCCACCCCCTTCTCTCCCTCTCTAAAAAATAAAAATTAAAATATCTGATAATAATAAATGCTGGTGAGAAAGTGAAAAAACTTAAACTTACATAGAATATTGGTGAGAAAGCAAATTTTTACAGTCACTTTTTTTTTAAAGATTTTATTTATTTATTTGGGAGAGAGAGAATGAGAGAGAGCACATGAGAGGGGGGAGGGTCAGAGGGACAAGCAGACTCCCTGCTGAGCAGGGAGCCCAATGCGGGACTCGATCCTGGGACTCCAGGATCATGACCTGAGCCGAAGGCAGTCACTTAACCAACTGAGCCACCCAGGCGCCCTACAGTCACTTTTGAAAACTGTTTAGTAGTTTCTTATAAAGTTAAATATACACTTACCATATGAAATCCCACTCTTAGGTATTTACTCCAGAGAAATGAAAAGACATTTGCAGACAGAAACGTGCACACAAATGTTTTTTTTAATCAACTTTATTTACAGTAGCCAAGAACTTGGAAATTTCAAATGTCTTCCAATGGCTAAATGGATAAGCTGTGGTATGTTCTATGCAATGGAATACTACTCTGCAATAGAAAGGAGAAAACTACTCATACAGACAACACAGAAAAATCTCAAATGCATTATGCTGAGTGAAAGATGTTAGTCTAAGAGGAATATGTACTCTATTATTCCATTTATATAGCATTCTTCAAAAGTCAAAATTATAGAACTGGGTTAGTTGTTGCCCAGGGCTGGGATGGCTAGAGGATTTAATTATAAAGGAGCAGCATAAGGGAATTTTTTTGGAGTGATGGGTCTGTTTTGTATCTTGGTTGTGGTGGTAGTTTCATTAATATATATGTTTGTCCTAACTCATAAAACTGTATACCAAAAAGAGTGAAATTAACTATATATAAATTTAAAAGTGAATAATAAAAACGGATAAAAAGAGCAATACTAAAAGAGATGTATTGGTCAAATTAAAGACATTCAAAATGTTTTATTAACCTAGGTGCAACTCTTTGTAAACAAACAAAAAATCAGTGGTTTTCCTAAAATTGAAACTTTTAATATTGGAAAGAATGTGTTGTATTTGACTTGGTGATGATTTTATAGACCCAACCCATTTTTATAATCAGTTTTCCAAGAATGATACTTAGGAGTAAAATTTTTTGATATTTTTCAAACGATTTAAGACATTATTAGGGCATTACTAGATCTGGGCTTATGTATGACATCAGATGTATAAGAAAAATATTATGTAGAAATTCAGCTGAAATGTTCCCATGTGAAAATATGGCCTAAGCTATGTGATACTGCTAAGGGGAAGTCATTCTTAGAAGCTTCATTTTTCAAGTACTCCTGAGGCAATAAATTTATAACATTTTACTCATTGCTCTGCTTGTTTGAATAGAACACACTGAGCATAATCCTTTCAGTGGTTCAGGATTTTTATTAAAACACTGAATCCTAAAGCTGAGAGCAACCTGAGAAATCCCATATCTGAATATGATAGATAAAGTGAAGGGCGTAGTCATACTTACAAATATGTTATAACTATAGCATGCTTTACAATTAAAAAAACAAATGAGCTCACATATCCTAAATTATTTGTAAAAACCAGACTGGTAGGTAGAACATGTCATATATTCTAGCATTTTACAAATTAGGAAATAGAGGGTCATAAAAATTAAATGACTTACACACTAGTCCACAGTGGAGCTAAGTGTAGCACACAGGTCATCTTATTCCTATGGGCTGTCATGTCCTAAGTGAGTGGCACATTGCAAAGAGTATTAGATTAGTAAATCTTGGGGTAAGGCTAAATGACTTGTTATTTCAGTATTTAATTCCTTAATTCAGTTACCCTCCATACCTCAACCCAACAAACTTCAATTTCCATGAAACCAATAGCTTGCCCTTTTATTTCCACAGAAATAAGAACCCAACTTTTAAAATGAAGGTTTTTACAATTCTCTTCCTGATTTTTGTGTAAATGATTAGTAACTTTGTCTATGCAGTCATTCAATATCTTGCCACTTAATAGACCAAGATAACTAGGGTAGGTAGAGATAATGACAAGTTATCTTGCTTATAAGGTTTTATCTAGTGTTGTGATGAAGAATAAATGTCCTATAATTTGAAAGAAAAACATTAGATCTCTTGAGCGAGGTGGCCTTCCTGCTATTGCTATGAATTTAAGAGAAAAACTAAAAAGGTCACAGCATTGTCTACTGTCAGAATGTAGACTTCAGAAATCGTTTAGTACTCAGCATCTATATTTGGCTATTAGTATCAGTGAAGAAGAACCTGCTGTGTTTTTTAATGCTTATATCAACTTGAGTACATGTAATTGTTGTAGCTAGCCAATAGGTAAACATTCGTATATTTTACAGCAGGTATTGTCACACATGAGGATCACTCATATCTTGTACTCTAGGATTTTTTATTTTTGTAGTTACAGCCCTGCAGAGAAGGATCAGAGCCATTACCCTCATTATGCATTAATGAAATGGAAGTTTATGGCCCTCCTCAGAACTCATTCCAAAAAACCTTGCTTCTAAACCCACACCAGATGACATATTTTAGGTATTTGCCCTCTGCCTCCCAGCTCCTCTCTTGACTGTAGCTGAATTATTTAGGAAAAGGAATCCCAAATTGCTGTGAAAGGTGACAGCCATGATAGTAAATGTTGCTTTGATGGATATCATCACTACCCTCTGGCCCAAAAATTCTTTAAAATTTGGTCACACTGCAGAATGCAATCCCCTTCAGAAAGTAGTGGAGTTACTTTGTTCCTGAAAGTTTCAGGGAGAAACTCTACTCATCTTTCCTGTGTCCTCTCCCACATCTGATCCAATTAGAGAAAATCAGATGTTTGTATGGGCAAGAAAATAAGTCAGGTGTACAAATGGCAATAGACAGTTATATGGCTGTCTTTAATTTCTTTACTGTTCAACATATTCAGAGAAAGGAAAATTATTTTTATTTCCACATCAGTGTACTTGGTTGTTTCCATACCCAGTATACTAGAATGCTTTCTGTTTAGTTTGGCTTATAGTGTTTCTGTTGTTGCTGTTTTCCTAATTTTGAAGGGACAATTTCCTTGGGAAGGGTTTTCTTTCTGTCAGCTTTTAGGAATGACAGTTTCAGTATGAACACTTCTAATAAGAACCAGAAGTTGCCTTAATCTAATTACAAGGGTTCTTTTTTATAAAATGCACTACTAGAATTCATCCTTTTTAAGAAAAAAAGAGTTTGACCTGCTTTTTATTGTGAGTTTCACAGGTTGTTTTCTCTTAATATTAAACACTTTGTGTATTGGCAGAAAGGATAAAGTACATTTAAAAATTTTTTTTGTATAATTATGATGCTGTCAATTTAATTAAAAGTACATATTTTTACGTGGTTTACTTTTAGTAAAATGCACATGATTTTGAACTTTGATTTATATACTATAGTTATTAAAATAATTATTTTGGTTAGTATTGCCTAAAGCAGAGATATTTTGAGTCACCAACACTTCCTGTTTATTTTTAAGCTTTTTAAGAGAGGTTTTGTTTTAATATGTATATGAAGAACCCCTTTATTCAAGAAAGGAAAAATAAAAGCCATCCCTTTGTTTCAGACCACAATTTCTGGCTGTAAGACATATGCCAGATGCCTTGTTTGACAAAGAACAGTGAGTGTTCCTGTTGATAACTGACCATGAATATATGGCTACCACCATCTCTGGCTTTACTAGCCATAAATATTTATTTCATCGAAAGAACCTTTATTTCCCAGTGTACTGACACTAACCAGATAGGGTTTTCTCTCTCTCTCTCTCTTTTTTTTGTCCTTAAAGTTGTTACTTTTTCTGAACAAATTTAATAAATGTTTGCATTATATATAATTTTCAGTTAGAACCTGTTTCCCTTTGGCACACAAATTATTACCCATTACTGGGAATTAGTTCAATTAAATAAATCTTGCAACTTTGAAGCGCTGAAACTGTATAAAAAATGGAAGCATGCAAATTCTGCATACACCCAATTCTTACTCCAATTTTCAGAGTATCTTCTTTTATTTTTAGATGAATCTACGTTCTGTATTTACTGTAGAACAACAAAGGATTTTACAGCGTTATTATGAAAATGGAATGACAAATCAAAGTAAAAATTGCTTTCAGCTCATATTACAGTGTGCACAGGAGACTAAGCTGGACTTCAGTGTAGTCAGGGTAAGTATTGAGGTTGTAATTCTTGAATTTATAGCTTTTTATAAGTGATAATTGCTTAACACGAGAAAAACCATCAGAGTATGGAGTCCTTAACTTTATAAACAGTTTCATTTCCCTGGTATAAAAATACTACTTTTTAAAAAATAATAGGTAGAGCTAATCATTTAGTATGTATTTGTTTCTGTAAATACCTTGAAGACACTAAAACTTTTGCATCATAAACATAGCTTTAAAAACTCCCAATCCTTTGAACTAATGAATATTTTTAAGATTAGTTGCTTATCCTGTGCCTTCTTTAAACCCAGGGTTAATCTGGAGATAACCCGCCAAAATGATATCAGTAACAGACATTTACCAAGGGACTATCGTGTACCTAGCATATTTTCTTGGTGTATTTGAACTTTTTTATCAGGCATTTCTGACTTCAGTATTTTTGTCTTTTTAAGGAAAACCTGGCTTTTTTTATGAACACCCACTCCTTTTTCTAAGTAAAATGCATATATTTTAGTGGGTTAGTTAATGAGTAGGAAACAAGAAATCCCATGGGAGGAAATTTTCCTTTATCAAAACCATAGTAATTCAGCTGTAAAAATCAGAGCCCTTAAACTTCTGTGAAAGGCAATGAGAAGGTGATAGAGAGGAGACAAGAGATAAATCTAACAGAATTAGTTACAGATTTTATTGAGTGCATAGGTCCTTTCATGTGTGTCTGAACATGGTACAAATACTCCTGGCTTGAAAACTTATGGATTCAAAGATTGGCAACTTTCTCATCCTTGTCATTCATTAGGCTAATTTGTCAAAGAGAAAGGACATCTGTTTTTAGGTTTATGTTTCTTTTAGAGGAACTTTCAAAAGACCCTAAATATAAAAAATCTCTTGATAAGCAGAATTCTTTGGAAAATCTATTTCTTAAAGACTAAAGGATATATTCACCTTTGAACAGGGAATTATGACACCAATTCTAGGGGCGAAATATCACAGGATATCGGTTTTTCATGTGCTGTGATCAACCATTATATTCAGATTTGTGTAAGAATTAGAAATATCTTCTATTTATAAATTCCCTATTTGAATTTACAGCTTGATTTTCTTCTTTACTATGAACCCTAGACTTTTTAATGTTTTGTGTTTTTTTTTTGTACCAGATTTGGTAAAATTGTGCATAAGATAAGAGAAAGTATGTTTTAAGGTCAAAGGTTGTCCTTTTAGTAAATTCAAGTCCCTATTTCCCCTTAGTAAATCTCATAGAAAAATGTTTAATTTCTTAGAAAAAATAAATGTGTAATATTTCAAATTGATGAGATGGGTTCTATAAGTACAAACTCATTTTTTGGGAGTAATTTTTTTTCTTTTTTCCTCTTATTTCTTCTTCTTTTTTTCTTTTATTTTACCATTACTTAAAAGTGAAAAGCCTTCTCAGACAGCTGCTTATGGACTATGTGACCTTTCGTATTTCCAGTTTGTTATTGCAATTTCCCCCCAATAACTTACTTGATTGTACTTGAATATTGACAGTGCTGAAATACAAGGATCTATATTTATGCTCCAAATGGTATGAAATCTAAAACAATTAGAATGAGGGAAATCAATTCCTAGATTGTAAACTTACAAGTAAAATATTATTTAAGTTTTAAGGAATTGTCTAAAACAGATTCATTCTCTCTGTTCTAAAAGAGTGAATAGAAATTCAGTCTCCCTAATCTAAATTCCAACACAATTTTGGTTGCTTTCTCCAGTCTGAGAAGAGAGTTGTTTATAGACTCATCATTCTATAACCTCCCCTGCCTTCAATATTTTGCTAGGTCTATATGTTCTACTTGAAAGAGACTTTTCTTTATTATTTTAATATAGTATTTGTTGTGTTTTTCCTCAGAACCCTCCCATGGTACTGAGAACCTGATCCCAATGTAAAATGAACTTAAAAGGCTAAAACATCCATGCAAAAAATAGAGTAAAGGAACAGAGAATCAAAGAAGGAGGTATAGAAAAAGGAAAACATGTTTGGAGACAGTGAATTTCATTTGATCTTAGCCAGAAGGCTGAGAAGCAATGGAGACTGAATTTCAAAGAGAGAATTAAAAGAGAATTTTATGAACTGGTGACCTAATGTCTTTCTTTTTTATGTAGTATTGCTTTGTTAGCTATAGACCCCAAATTCTCATCATATCAATTTTGTTTGACCCATTTTCTCTCTCAACAAATGAGGCATTTGGAATGAGAATCATTTTTATTCTACAAGCACTGGTAATTTTTGGATCCTGTAACTGAATGGCTTTAAGAGAAAATTAATTCAGTTATTGGGAATGCTCAGGCAATAAATTTTCCTTATTTTCAGAATTTTAAAAATATTTCTTAAGTATACCTTTTCTCACTTTAACTTCAAAGGAAAATATTGAAAATCATTGAACCCTTACTTTTTGACTCAGAGTTTCATTATGAAAATGAATTATTGCATTGTGCTATAAAGTAATAATGCTCATAACATGGTAAGTTATATGAGGTGATTTTCTCCTTCACTAAAGAACTCCAAACTATTCAATTATTTCTCACATTAATTCTCTTATGTTGTTTCTTCTCCTTTTTATTGAGCAGAATTTCATGGACATTCTGTTTCAGTGCTATCAAGTTGCCTCCAATAGCAATCTCTGTCACCAATGCTCTGCTTATTTTGTTATTTCTAATTTGTTATAGATTAGAATACCAGATTTGGTGAAATCCTATATAAACTAAGAGAGAGTGTGTTTTAAGGTCAAGGGTTGTGCTTTTAATAAGGTACATGTATCCTGTGATATCTGTGTTGGCTGTGTTCTGGACAAGTGAAATTGTTAGATAGCTGAGCTTCATATGCACATGATATTCTAGTGCATTTTACTTTTTTATGAGTATGTAATTTAAATATCTAAAAACTATATAAGTAACTATATGTAGAAATATATTACAAATTTATGGCTTATTTTAATAGTTTTACAGTCCATTATATATGTGAATGATTACAGTTCATTATATATATTACAGTTCATTATATATATATATGAACTATTAAAATAAGCCATAAATTTGCAATTCACTAAGATGACTCTTAAACTTCCTGCATTAAGGTATTTATAGTAATGAGAACATTTATTCGTTTTCTTAGAAATATTGCCCAGAGCTGCCCTCCAGATGTAGTACTTCTTGAGTTCAAATGTTACAAATTCACTATGCTTGAAAGTTTTTAAGTGTAATGATTGTACATTTTTTAAAACTATGAACAAATGCATTATGCTTCCTATGCATATTTTACATACTTGAAAAGCCATGATACAGTAACTTATTTCGAATATTTGTAAAATTCACCTTTTTGAACCATACCTTGAAATTATATTTATCCAAAAATATTTCTATTTAAATATTTCTTTTGAGTATATATTTTAAAACCTTTCACTTTTTCTACTCTGCCTCCTTCTCCTTTGACATTTATATTTATTTATCCCTCTGCTTGTAATTCTCACCTCTGCCATTTAGTATAAAACTAAATTAGAGTGAGTTTAAAATTCCCATAGCCTCATGTGAAGCAAAATTGAGCATCTACATCTCTGGAACATTTTCCTTGTTAGAGAAATACTAATTATAAAAATAAAATGGCCAACAAAGATGACCATTTCAGAAGTTTCTTGCCATAGTGGAAGGAGAATGTGCTTTGAGGTCAAGTAAAATTGATTTTGAATCATTGCTCCATCACTTGCTGACAGGATATCCTTCTATAAGCTAGTTAATATTTCTGAACATCAGTTTTTTTCATTTGAACAATTAGAAAAAATAATCAAAGAAGCTAACATATATAAAACATATAATGGGGATTCAATACATGTTAGCTTTTATTTATAGTATTACAGCAACATTAATGTTGTATATTTTATAAACATCAAAAACTGAGAAATTTTTGTGGTCTTCAAAAACACATCACATAAAAGTTAACCAAATACACCCTGCACTATGTTTGTGAAAGGCTAGTTTATTTAATATTTTCCCTTATTTTATTTTTTAAAAAATTTGTAATAGATTAATGTGTTTTGGTAGTTTATAATATGGTATGCATTTTAAAATAGTTATAAAGTTTACTGATCACATTATGGAATGTAATATTTCTTATTGCATATTTCTTATTGTATAATCATGATTCAGTGTAATACTACTAAAGTACATATTTTGTAATCAAACCTGAATGCCAACCTCTTGTATTATTTTTATTAATAATGATTTTTCTGTTTATAAAAGTAATACACATTTACTATATAAAATTTGGTAAATAGAGAAAAATATAAAGAAGCAAATAACTACCATAAATTAATGACAAACTGGGAAAAATATTTGCAACTTGTGACAAAGTGTTGCTATCTCTAGTAAAAAAATTGCTTTTATAAATCAATTTAAAAAGATAAATACCCCAATATAAAAATGAGTAAAATTAATAGATAAACAATTTTATTAAAGTAATATAGTAACCATAGAAATTCAAATGAAAGCAGCAATTATATACCTTATATTAGCTCCTAGGCTAGTAAATACTACAAAAAGATAATGTAAAATATTGTTGAGGGTGTGGAGAAACCAGAACTCTTATACGTTGGAGGGTATTTTGAAAGTATCAAAAAGCCCAACACTTTCCCTTCTAGGATAGCATTCTTTTTTTTTTTTTTAGTACATCATTAGTTTTTGATATAATGTTCAATGATTAATTAGCACAAAGATGCATATACAATGACATGTATTTTAGTATGGTTTATAATAGTGAATAATTCTAAAAATAACCCAATAATATCTTGCAATATTAAATTAACCAAGTCATGATATATTCATAGAACAGAAGTTGTTAAACCTGAAGATTATAAGTTTGTTTAATAATACTATGAACATTTCCCAATGTCATTAAATGTCCTACTTTAGTATGCTTCCAAGTTTTCACTATTAAATATATGATGAACATAATTGCATATAAACTTTGTATATATCTATGATTATTTTAAGGATAAATTCCTAGAAATGGATTTATTAGGTCAAGGGATATAAACATTTTTAGGATTCTTGCTATAGATTAATTGAATGGATTTTGAGGAAAGAAGCAATAATACAATTCTGTTACCAAAGTTCCTAGATATTTATTAAGAGCAAGTTCTTGAACATGTCTGACCTTATACTTTATTTTTACTTTTTTACCGTATACTTTAGTTACTTTTTCTTTTATTGTATCTTTTTTGCTTTATTTATTTTATTTATTTTATTATTTATTTTTGTTTTTATTTTTTTAAATTCAATTAGCCAACATATAGTACATCATTTGTTTTTGATGTAGTGTCTTAAATTCGTATAGGCCTTACTACTATGACAAATGAGAATACAATTTATCACATTGAAAGTGTTTTTTCCTATTTTTTTTTGTTAAGAACATTTCCATATTGTCATTTTTTATCATTACAGACGTGGGTTGGCAATAAGAGAAGAAAAATGAGTAGTAAGAATTCTGAATCAGGAGCAGCAACAACAGGAACTCTTCCTGGTACCTCTTTGACATCTCCAGACATTACAGTCAGGAATGTAGTTAACATCACTCGGCCGTCAAGCCAACAGTCTTCTTGGACATCTGCCAATAATGATGTCATTGTAACTGGCACATACAGTCCATCAAGTTCATCAAGTAGGCAAGGGACAACCAAACATTCAGATACACAACTTACAGAAGCACATAAAATTCCTATTCAGAAAACAGCCAGTAAAAATGATACTGAATTTCAGTTGCACATTCCTGTTCAAAGACAAGTAGCACACTGTAAAAATGCATCTCTGCTCTTAGGTGAAAAAACAATTATCTTGTCAAGACAGACAAGTGTGCTAAATGCTGGAAATTCAGTATACAGTCACACAAAGAAAAACTATGGAAGCTCTTCAATGCAAGCCTCTGAGGTGATGGTACCTCAAAAGCCGCCTGTGTGCCACCGACCTTGCAAAATTGAACCAGTTGGAGTTCAAAGGTCATATAAGCCTGAACACACAGGTCTAGCATCGCATAACTTATGTGGGCAAAAGCCACCTATTAGAGACCCTTACTGTAGAACACAAAACTTGGAAATCCATGAGGTATTTTCACTGGCTGTTAGTGATTACCCCCAGAGAATTCTGGGAGGAAATGCTCCACAGAAGCCTAGTTCAGCAGAAGGAACTTGTTTGTCCATTGCAATGGAGACTGGAGATGCTAATGATGAGTATGCCAAAGAGGAAGAGTTGGCATCTATGGGAGCACAGATACCAAGCTACTCAAGATTTTATGAAAGTGGCAGATCCCTTGGAACAGAGAACCAAAGTACACCATTGCCTGGACCAGGAAGAAATATGCCAAATTCACAAATGGTGAATATTAGAGATTTGTCAGACAATGTACTGTATCAAAACAGAGACTACCATTTGACACCACGGACCTCATTACATACAGTAGCTACCACAATGTACAGTAATACAAATCCATCACGGAGTAATTTTTCTTCACATTTTGCATCATCAAACCAATTGAGGTTATCACAAAACCAAAACAATTACCAGGTAAAGTATGCATTTATTTTATAAAAGTTTTTAAAAAGTTTTGTTTGGTATAAAAAGCTGTGTTTGATATACAGTTAAACAGGAGACCTGGCTCACTTAACTCCTATTTTGAAGTAATTTGAGAATTTTTGCTTCAAAGTGGTGGTTTGGGACCTTTGAAGAATCTTGTGCTTTCTTTGTCATGTTTAAAATGGTGAATTTTCCCCCAATGGAATATAAAAATGGAAGCTTTCTCCTGACATTTAAAACTCTTTTGTTCAGGAAATAGTAGTCTTATGGGAAGCATGGCATTTCCCATCACTAAAATAGGACTAAATTGATTCTTCTCAGCCCCTTTAACATAGATTATTCCCGTAATGGCTTTTAGTTGAAGTTTGGGAAGCTGTCACCAGATGAGTGGTGCTTTCTGTGGATACATGGCAAGGCAAGTCAATCATTTCCCCAAGAGATGATGGCTAAGAAGTCAGAGTATGCAGTAACTCAGCCAACTGCTTTTTCTAAAAGTAAATGCTTTCCTAAAACATCAAGTGGAACGTTGATCAAGTTTTAAAAGTGTTTCTAGGGAAGAGACATTCAGAGTAAAATTTAAAGCAACTTTAGTCCTGTGCAAAAAATAAATATTATTTCTTCACTATTTCACATAATCAGTTGTTTAGATGTGCTTTAAATAATCTCAACAGTGATGTGGAAGCCCACCTCAGAATATCTCCTAAGGCCATAGATTTCTCTGAAAAAAATGTTTCTGAGAATTTGAATAGCAGGGCATGGAAGTTTGCTATTTTTCCTTGCTACTGGCTGGACCCTTTGAATTTTTCAACCACAGTATTTAGGTTTAAGGTGGACTTAAGGTCCTTCCAGGCTATTCTCAATCAATATAAGGAACCAGTTTCTCTTAACTCCATCTTATAGCTCCCTGCTTCAAAATGAAAAACAGTAACAGAGTATAGGAAGAATCTCTCTGGTGCCTAGCCCTAACATAAGAGGACTCTATCATCATCATTAGTATTCATTTATTATAGAGAATCTACTCATTTTTTCTGTTTGTTCTTTCCTAAAGCATGCTTAAAGTAACATTGAATCATACCATTAAAATCTTCTATCAAACCAGCTTTAATTCACCTCCTCCTTTGTACTTCTTTACCCCTTTAGTATTGTTCTTAATAATATTAATGACAATAAAATTTACCATCTGTTGAAGGACTTCCACACACCAAGCATCATTAGTCACTTTATGTACCTGATTTCATTTAATCTTCTGGACATATAGGCCACTCTGGACATACAGGTATTTTATATATATTTCAGTAACTTGTCCAGGATCATATAGCCAGTAAGTACATGACAGAACCAGTATTCCAACTAAGAAATATATCACGTGTATTTTTTCTCCTTTATCATACAGCCTAGTTATTTCACCTGTGTTAGAATTATTTGGAAGCCTGAAAGTACAGATTAATTTTTATTTTTTCATAAGCCAAACACTCCCTTAAAAATAACTTAACCTATGCCTTTTTATAGTCTATTTTTTTCCTGACAGAACTTTTAAAGGAATTAAATTAGTTTTATATAAAAGAAACTCTTAAAATGAATAAAACTTAGCAAATTTTTTTTTTAAGATTTTATTTATTTATTTGACAGAGACACAGCGAGAGAAGGAACACAAGCAGGGGGAGTGGGAGAGGGAGAAGCAGGCTTTCCGCGGAGCAGGGAGCCCGATGCGGGGCTCGATCCCAGGACCCTGGGATCATGACCTGAGCCGAAGGCAGATGCTTAACGACTGAGCCACCCAGGCGCCCCTGCAAATTTTTGAATAGTAATCTCTTTAAAAAAAGGCAGTCTGACATAACAATGAAGAGCATTGACTTAGAGACTGATAGACTTGGATTCAAATTTAGGTTCTGCCACTTCCCACTTGTGTGACCTCAGGCAAGTGACACAACTTCTCTGTGTAAATGTGTCCTCATTTGTATAATGTGGTTAATAATATCCATTTCACAGGAAAGCTGTGACATAATTATGTCACAATCAGTGCAAGGCTACTTGTGCATTCCCTGGCACATAAACTTTACTTTTGTTGTTGTAGTTGGAAAGTTAATGAAGATTTGCTGGTCCAAGTCTCCTTTACATTCAATTTCAAGTAAAATATTGCAGAGTCACAGGGTAGTTGATTATCACAGGGTAGTTGAAGAAGAAATAGCTGTAGTGCTGGCTGAAGAAAGACTGGAGATTAGCCATCAACTTTACCATAATCGATGTACTTACTCTTATTTATATTATACTGGACCTTCTCCAACTTGACCTTAGACAGTATGGTAAAGGGTGTTTGCAGAGAACCCTTGGGGCATCACTTTCTTTTAACTAGTTGAGATCTGGAGAAATCAAAGCAGACTGAGGAAGTGTAGTCCATGAAAATGTCAGTCCATTTGGACTGCTATAACAAACATACTGTAGACTGGGTGGATTAAACAACAAGCATTTATTTCTCACAGTTCTGGAGGCTGGGAAGCCCAAGATCAAGGCACTGACAGATTCAGTAACTGGTAAGGGATGCTTCCTAATTCACAAATGACTGTCCTCACTGTGTCCTCATATGGCAAAACGGGCAAAGGAGCTCTCTGGGTTCGCTCTTATAAGGAAATTAATCCCATTCATGAGGGCTCCATTCTCACGACCTAATCACCTCTCAAAAGCCCAACCTCGAAACACCATCACAATGGGGATTAGGTTTCAACATATGAATTCAGCTGAGGTATAAACATTCAGTCCATGGTAGTTATTCTATAAGATTTTGTTAAAGTTCTATTACCAAGCTATATTACTGTTAGGTGAGGACTTGGAAAAATAGAACCTATGGCTGTATTGGCAACTTTCTAGCTATGAAACTACAAGCAATTCTCATTAGTTTCTGACTTTAGGACTATATAACAGAGATATCTGCCTCTTCTTCCTGTTACACCAGGTATCTTCGAGCTGAGGTCCTATTCCTGGAAAATAGTCTAGTTCCAAGTGATCTAGGGGAGTGAGTACAAATTGAAGGAATCCTAGAGGATGCTGAAAGGAAGCTCTGTTTTGGAACCTCTTGGGAATACAATATTAAGTGTTGAAGTGGTAGTAAGGAAACTGTCAGGGGGTGGCTATATCAGGATACTATAGTTCACTTCTAATTTTTTTCTTTACAGGCTAATTTATTTCATTTTGTATACACTTTTTTTTGTACTTTCAAGTTTCTATTTAAATTCCAGTTAATATACAGTGTAATAATAGTTTTAGGTGTAGAATTTAGTGATTTATCATTTACATACAACACCCAGTGCTCATCACAAGTGTCCTCCTTAATACCCATTGCCCATTTAATCCATCCCCCCACCCACCTGCCCTTCAGCAGCCCTCAGTTTGTTCTCTATAGTTAAGAGTCTGTTTTATGGTTTGCCTCTCTCTTTTTTCCCCCATGTTCATTTGTTTTGTTTCTTAAATTCCACATAAAAGTGAAATAATATAGTACTTGTCTTTTTCTGACTGACTTATTTCTCCTCAAATAATACTCTCTAGCTCCATCCATGTCATTGCAAATGGCAAGTTTTCATACTTTTTATGGCTGAGTAATATTCCACTGTGTATATATGCCACTTCTTCTTTATGCTTTCATTGATAGACATTTGGGCTCTTTCCATAATTTGGCTATTGTTGATAATGCTGCTATAAACATCAGGGTGCATATATCCCTTTAAATCAGTATTTTTATATCCTTTGGGTAAATACCAATAGTGCAATTGCTAGATGGTAGGGTAGTTCTATTTTTAACATTTTGAAGAACCTCCATACTCTTTTCCAGACTGGCTGTACCAGTTGCATGCCCACCAAGAGTGTAAGAGGGTTTGCCTTTCTCTGCATCCTCACCAACATCTGGTGTTTCCTGTGTTGTTAATTTTAATGTTTCTGACAGCTGTGAGGTGATATCTCATTGTAGTTTTCATTTGCATTTCTCTGATCATGAGTGATACTGAGCATCTTTTCATGTGTCTGTTAGCCACCTGTATGTCTTCTTTGGAAAAATGTCTATTCATGTCTTCTACCTATTTGTTAACTGGATTATTTGTTCTTTGGGTTTTGATTTTCATAAGTTCTTTATATATTGTGGATACTAACCCTTTATCAGGTATATCATTTGCAAATATATTCTCCCATTCCATAGATTGCCTTTAGTTTTGCTGTTTGTTTCCTTTGCTGTTTAGAAGCTTTTTATCTTGGTTAAGTCCCAATAATTCATTTTTGCTTTTTTTCCCTTGCCTCCAGAGATGTTTCTAGTAAGACTTTGCTATGGCCAATATCAAAGAGTTTATGGTCTGTTTTTCCTATAGGATTTTGGTGGTTTCCTTTATCACATTTAGGTCTTTCATCCATTTTGAATTTATTTTTTGTGTATCGTGTAAAAAATTAGTCCAGTCTCATTCTTCTGCATGTTCCTGTCCAGTTTTCCCACCATTTGTTGAAGAGATTTTTTTCCATTGGATATTCTTTCCTTCTTTGTTGAAGATTAGGTGATATAGTTGTAGGTTCATTTCTGTGTTTTCTATTCTGTTCCATCAGTCTATGTGTGTTTTTGTACCAGTACCATGCTGTCCTCATTACTACAGCTTTGTAATATAACTTGAAGTCTGAAATTGTGATGTCTCCACCTTTCCTTTTGTTTTTCAAGATTGCTTTGGCTATTCATGGTCTTTTGTGGTTCTATTCAAATTTTAGGATAGTGAGTTCCAGCTCTGTGAAAAATGCTGGTGGTATTTTGATAGGGATTGCATTAAGTATATAGATTGCTTTAGGTAGTATCTGCATTTTTAATAATATTTGATCTTCCAATCCATGAGCCTGGAATGTTTTTCCATTTCTTTGTGTCTTCCTCAATTTCTTTCATAAGTGTTTTACACTTTTCAGAGTACAGATCTTTTACCTGTTTGATTAGGTCTATCCCTAGGCATCTTATGGTTTTTGGTGCAATTCTTAATGGGATCAATTCCTTGATTTCTCTTTATGCTGCTTTATTATGGGTGTATAAAACTGAAACAGATTTCTCTATGTTGATTTTGTATCCTATGACTTTAGTGAATTTGTTTATCAGTTCTAACAATTTTTTTGGTGACGTATTTTGGGTTTTTTACATAGAATGTCATGTTGTCTGCAAATAGTGGAAGTTTGACTTTGTCCTTGCTGATTTGATGCCTTTTATTTCTTCTTGTTGTCTAATTACTGAGACTAGGATTTCCAGTGCTATGTTAAATCACAGTGGTGAGAGTGGCCAACCCCTGTCTTGTTCTTGACTGTAGAGAAAAAGCTCTCAATTTTTCCCCATTGAGGATGATATTAGCTTTGTGGTTTTTGTATATGGTCTTTATGATGTTGAGGTATGTTCCCTCTATGCATACTTTGCTGAGGGTTTTTATCAAGAATGGATGCTGTAATATTGAATCACTCTTGCAAACCAGGATAAATCCCAGTTGAAAGTTTTTTTAATGTGTTGTTGGATTCATTTTGCTAGTAATTTATTGAGAATTTTTGCATCCATGTTCATTGGTGATATTAGCCTGTAGTTCTCTTTTTTTGTGGAGTCTTTGGTTTTGGAATCAGGGTAATGCTGGCCTTGTAGAATGAGTTGGGAAGTTTTCTTTCCATTTCTACCTTTTGGAACAGTTTGAGAAGAATAGGTATTAACTCTTTAAGTGTTTGGTAGAATTCACCTCTGAAGCTACCTGGCCATGGGATTTCAGAGATTTTTGATTACTGATTCAGTTGCTCTGCTAGTTATCAGTCTGTTCAAGTTTTCTATTTCTTCCTGTTTCAGTTTTGATAGTTTGTAAGTTTCTAGGAATTTATCCATTTCTTCCAGATTGCCCAGTTTGTTGGCATATAATGTTCATAACATTCTTTTATAATTGTTTGTATTTCTGTGGTGTTGGTTGTGATTTTCCCTCTCTCATTAGTGATTTTATTTATTTGGGTCCATTTCTCTCTCTCTCTCTCTCTCTTTTTTTTTTTTTTTTGGTAAGTCTGGTAGGGGTTTATCAGTTTTATTAAGGTTTTCAAAGAATCAGCTCCTGGTTTCATTGATCTGTTCTACTTTTTTGGTTTGTTTGTTTCTATATCATTTACTTCTGCTCTAATCTTTATTATTTCCCTTGTTATGCTGCCTTTAGGCTTCATTTGTTGTTCTATTTCTAGCTCTTTCATGTGTAAGATTAGGTTGTTGATTTGAATTTTTTCTTGCTTCTTGAAGTAGGCCTGTATTGCTACATACTTACATTTTATGTCCGCTTTTGCTGCATCCCAAAGGTTTTGGACCTTCCTGTTTTCATTTTCATTTGTTTCCATGTTATTACTTCATTGATTTCCTGGTTGGCCCATTCATTCTTTAGTAGGATGTTCCTTATCCTCCATGTATTTTTCGTCTTTCCAATTTTTTTCTTGTGGTGGACTTCAAGTTTCATAGCATTGTGTTCAGAAAATATGAATGCTATGATCTCAATTTTTTTTTATTTGTTGAGGCTTGATTTGTGACCCAGTATGTTATCTATTCTGGAGAAAGTCCCATGTGCACTTGAAAAGACTGTATTCTGCTGCTTTCGGATGGAATGTTCGGAATATCTCTTAAGTCCATCAGGTCCAGTGTGTCATTCAAAGCCATTATTTCCTTGTTAATTTTCTTTTTAGATGATCTGTCCATTGATGTAAGAGGAATGTTAAAGTACCCTACTATTATTGTATTATTATCAATGAGTTCCTTTATGTTTGTTATTGTTTTATATGTGTAGGTGCTCCCAATTTGGGTCTATCATTGTTTACAATTGTTAGATCTTGGATAGACCTCTTTATTATGATGCTACCTTTCTTCTATTGTCACAGTTTTTGGTTTAAAATCTAATTTGTCTGATAGAAGTATGGTTACCCTGGCTTTCTTTTGACATCCATTTGCATGATAAATCTTTCTCTATCCCCTCACTTTCAATCTGCAGGTGTATTTAGGTCTAAAATGAGTCTCTTCTAGGCAGCATATAGATATAGATGGGTCTTTTTTCTTCTCTTCCCCTATGATCCTCTACCTTGTTTCTCAAATTCCACATATCCGTGAGATTATATGATAATTGTCTTTCTCCGATTGACTTATTTTGCTTAGTATAATACCCTCTAGTTCTATCCACATCATTGCAAATGGCAAGGAAAAAATCAAACAAGGCAAAACCAGAGAGGGAGACAAACCATAAGAAACTCTTAATCTCAGGAAACAAACTGAGGGTTGCTGGAGTGGAGGGGGGTGGGAAGGATGGGGTGGTTGGATGATGGACATTGGGGAGGGTATGTGTTGTGGTGAGTGCTGTGTATTGTGTAAGACTGATGAATCACAGACCTGTACCCCTGAAACAATACATTATATGTTAATAAAAAAAGGAAAGAAAATGTAAAGAAGAAAGCTTGTTTAGTAAAGTCAGATAATACTCTAAAAAAAAGGATATAGGTGGGTGTCTTGTTTCTTTTATCCATTCTGACATTTAGTCCATTTACATTTAGAGTGAGTATTGATAGCTATGAATTTAGTGACATTTATTACTTGTTTTCTTGTTTCTGGAGATTTTCTCTATTCCTTTCTAGTCTTTGTCACTTTTGGTCTTTGTTTCTCCTTTAATATTCCTTGCAGGGCTGGTTTAGTGGTCACGAACTCCTTTCGTTTTTGTTTGTCTCTGAAATTCTTTATCACTCCTTCTCTTCTGATTGATAGTCTTGCTGGATAGAGTTTTCTTGGCTGCATATTTTTTTTCCATTCAGCATGTTGACTGTAATATGCCACTTTCTTCTTGCCTGCCACATTTCTGTGAAGAAATCTGCTGCTAACCTTATTTGTCTTCCCTTGTAAGTTAGGGACTATTTTTGCCTTGCCGCTTTAGGATTTCTTTTCTTTATCTCTATATTTTGCAAATTTAACTATGGTATGTCTTGGTTTTGGCCTGCTTTTGTTGATTTTGATGGGAGTTCTCTGTGCCTCCTGGATTTGGATGTCTGTTTTCTTCCACAGATTAAGGAAGTTTTCAGCTATAATTTCTTCAAATAAAACTTCTGCTCCCCTTTCCTGCCCTTCTTCTGGGATTCCTATGATATGAATGTTATTCTTTCTGGAGTTACTGATTTCCCTTCGTGTACTTTCATGATCCAAGATTTTTCTTTCCCTCTTTTTTGCAGCTTCATTACTTTGCATAATTTTATCTTCTATATCATGTATTCTTTCCCTGCTTCTTCCATCCTTGTGGTCATTATATCCAGCTGGTTTCAAACCTCAGTTACTGCATTTTTCATTTCATTTCATCCTGATCAGCTTTTAGCTCTTTATCTCTGCAGTGAGGGACTATGTGATGTTTTCTATGCTTTTCTTAAGCCCACCCTGTATCCTTATGATTGTTGCTTTAAATTTTCCATTAGGCATATTACTTATATCTGTTTTCATTAGATCGCTAGCCATGACTTTATATTGTTCTTTCTTTTAGGATGAATTCCTTCTCTTGGCATTATGTCTAGGTCTCTGTCTTCTCTGTGTTAGGAAATCCTGTTGTTTTCTGCTCCTGTGGGTAATGGCTTTATGAAGAAGAGGTCATATTCTATCCAGGGCCTGGTGCTTCAGCAGGTGTCTCTGGTGTATGCTGTGTGCACTCTGCTGCTGTGTTGTGGCTACTCTATCTCTCAGGTCAGTCCTCTGCAGAGTTTCTCCTTGCCTCAGTGGGGAGTGTTTGGATCTTGGCCAGAGTGTGGCAAGTCTTAACTAGGTATGCTCTTGTCCACTTGTTAAAAGAGTCCTGATGCTATTTCTACTAGAGCTGAAGCTTTTCAGACTCTATGGTCAGTGGACATGGTGCATTTGGGGGTATGTGCTGATCTTCTCACAGCAGAGCCCACTCTGCTGGTTCCCAGGCACACTTGCCCAAGAAAAGCAGTACCAGGAGAGTGCAGGGGGTGGGGGGTGGGGTGCTTGGTGTAAGCAGTTTAGTCAGCCAGTGTTGGCACTGTGCTGTTTACTGAAGTTAGTTTATGCTGGGGGATGGGGCCAGAAATGGCACCAGCCATCTCCTTAGTTCCTGGAGAGGGGAGTTTGCACTTGCTGCTGTCTGGGAAGCCCTCCCAAAAGAGATAACCATTTCCCCTTGTGAATCCCAGTCATCCTTCAGACTGCTGCCTTCATGCTGTCTGTGTCTGGGTTGCTTGCTCACCTGGAGCAGCACAGTGCACACTGGGCTCAATCCTAGCGAGGCTGGCTGAGTTTTAAAACTCCAAACTTTAGGAACCTGGTGTGGTGGCGACCCACACTGGTCTTCTAGGGGAGGGTCTTGCTGTGCTGGGACTGATGCAGGTTTGACCCAGAAGGGCATTCACACCAAAGTTCAGGAGTGTGGGATTTGGAGTAAAGCACAGTAAAGAGCCAGTGTCCAGGTTAGCTGCCCTTGGCAGGTGTCTCTGTGCCTATGCTGAGGGCTGCGGGGGGAAAGGCACCTTGCAGCTCCTTTGTCCCAGGAGAGGCAATGCCACCTCTCTCAGATGCACTCCAAGAAGGGGGAACCGTCTCAACCAGTGTGTCCCGTGGGATCCTCAGATTGTGTCTTCTGCCCCCAAGCTATCTGCCTGCCTTCTCTACAGGAGTACCGTGGTGCCCTCAGGGCTCTATACCAGCCACACTGAAGACCTCTAAACTCGTCTTTGAGCCCTATTAGTTGCAAAAACTCAGGAAAATCAGCCCCTCTTTTTTTTCCCCCAGTCAATGGCTTTGGGGAAGTGTTTTCCTTGTGTGATCCCCTGTATGCTCCTCTCTCTCCTGCTGGTGACCTGGGCTCCCTCACCTCTTCAGCACCTGCAATCTTTTTCTCCCCCAAACCACATCTCTGCATCTCCTACTTTCCATGATGTTGCCTCTTCTCTCCCTCTAGTTGTGCAGTTTGTTCTGGCAGTCCTCAAATCAATTTCTTGGGTATTCAGAATGAGTTGATATTTATCTAGCTGTGTTCAAAGGATGAGTCAAGCCTAGGGTCCTCCTACTCCTCTATCATCTTAGCTTCTCTCCTTCCCAGTTCTATCTTAAAACAACAACAATAACAACAAAAAACTAAAACCTTTCTAGACTAACTTCACTCCTTTGGGGCCACATTGTGACCATATTGGTCTCCAAAGTGCCATTCACTTTTTATGATATCTCTATGTCAGTTCACCTATTTATTTTAAGAGTACTGTGATGATTGAAGATTAATAATTGATCATCATTAAGTGAAGATAATGGAGCATTTTGGGAAACAGGTGCTATAAATACAAGATATTTTGTTGCAGTTATTACGGTGGCTTACCAATTAACTGTATTTCCATTTCTCATCGACTTCATAAGGACTTAGGAATTAATAGTAGTAAAGTACTTTGAGTTTCCTTTATTTGTTTTTGTTTTTGTTTTTTGTTTGTTTGTTTCTAGGAACCTTTAATGACTCTTTAAAAGGTACTTTATAAATACAATGCATCTCTATCAGTGAAAGTGCTTTGGTAGTACACTCCAACATTCTTCAAGTATTTGTGAACTTCAGTGTATTTTTTAAAATAAATATGAAAATTTAATAGTTGTAGAAACTTTAAAATCATGGAATTCTCAACCAATACAAATGGTATTGTGATCTGAGAAAAGTGAAGGTCAGTAATCAAATGACTTTGCTAAAATAACTCAGGCAAATATTCGACTTAAAAAAATAATAGTAGGGCGCCTGGGTGGCTCAGTCGGTTAAGCGACTGCCTTCGGCTCAGGTCATGATCCTGGAGTCCCGGGATCGAGTCCCGCATCGGGCTCCCTGCTCAGCGGGGGGTCTGCTTCTCCCTCTGACCCTCCTCCCTCTCGTGCTCTCTGTCTCTCATTCTCTCTCACAAATAAATAAATAAAATCTTTAAAAAAAAATAATAGTAATATGTTTTGAATGGGTATAGTTACCAGGGATCATTTTTGAACAACTTCATTGAAACAAAATTCATATAGTATAGAATTCACACATTAAAATTGTACAGTTGAGTCATTTTTTTTCACAGAGTTGTTCAAATAGCACCACAACCTAATTTTAGAATATTTTATCACCTCAAAAAAGAACTACCTACTCATTAGCATGCCAAATCCCCCATCCCAGCACTAGACAATCACTAATTATTTTTCTGTCTCTGTGAATTCACCTCTTCTGGATATTTTTTTGCAACTCTTTTTTAAAGTTTTTTTTTAATTTATTCATTTGAGAGAGAAAGGGAGAGAGAGCGAGAGCATGAGCAGAGGGGACAGTCAGAAGAGAGGGAGAAGCAGACTCCCTGCTGGGCAGGGAGCCCAACGCAGGGCTTGATCCCAGGATCCAGGGATCATGACCTGAGCCGAAGGCAGACACTTAACTGACTGAGCCACTCATGCACCTCTATTCTCTCTCTCTTTTTTTAAAGATTTTATTTATTTGACACAGAGAGAGCACAAGCAGGGGGAGTGGCAGACAGAGGGAGAGGGAGAAGCAGGCTCCCCACTGAGCAGGGAGCCCGATGCAGGGCTTCTCTGGGATCATGACCTGAGCTGAAGGCAGACACTTAACTGACTGAGCCACCCAGGTGCCCCCCCAGGCACCTCTATTCTGGATATTTTAAATGGACTCATACAATATGTGGCCTTTTGTGACTGGCTTCTTTCAGTTAGCATGTTTTCAAGGTTTGGTCATGTTGTAATATGTATCAGCACTGCATTATTTTATATTTCTCTATGATATTCACTTGTGTGTATATAGCATGTATGGTTTATCTATTCATTAGGTAATGGACATTTGGTTTGTTTCCACATTTGTTTTTTATGAATAATGCTGCTAGGAGCATTCATACACAAATTTTTGTGTGGATGTGTTTTCGAATCTCTTGGGTATATATCTGGGAGTGGATTTCTAATTCATTTTGTAAATCTATGCTTAAAATTTTGAGGAACTGCCAAAATTTTTCCAAACGTAGCTGTAGCACTTGAAACTCCCAATGATCACATTATATAAGGTGTCCAGTTTCTCCCCATCTTGATCAACAATTGTTATGTCAGTCATTTTTGATTATAACCACTGTCATTGGTGTAAAATATCTAATAGAATTTTTGATCTGCATTGTCTAATAGCTAATGATGTAACCTTTTCATGTGCGTATTGGCCATTTGAATATCTTATTTGGAGAAATGTCTGCAAATAATTTCTCCTTTTTTCAATTGTTTATTATTTTTTTCTTACTGAATTGTAAGTGTTCAATTATTTATGTATTTTCTACACCAGTCCTTATCAGAGATATGGCTTGCAAATATTTTCTCCCATTTCCTATTTTGCCTTTCTCAAGGGAATTGTTTATACAGAAACATTTTTAATTTTGATGAAGTTCAATTTATCTATTGTTTCTATTGTCACTTGTATTTTTGGTGTTGTATCATAAGCCAAAATAACAAAGACTGACTCCTACTTTTTTTTTTTTCCTAAGGATTTTACACTTGTGTCTCTTACATGTAGGATTTTCATCTGTTTTGAGATAGTCCTTGTGTATGGTGTGAGGCAGGAGTTTATCTGGATTCTTTAGTGTATGGATATCCAGCTGTCCCATCCCCATTTGTTGAAAAGATGATACATTTCCCTTTGGATGGGATTGTCAACCTTCTTAAAATCAATTCATTATGTGTAAGAGTTTATTTCAGGATCTCAATTTTACTTGATTGATATATATGTTTATCCTTATGCTAATATCACACTATTTGCTAGTACCACACTATTTGCTAGTACCATGCTATTTTTGTTGCTGTAGCTTTGTGGTACATTTTGAAATTGGGAAATATGAGTCCTCCAGCTGTGTTCTACTTTTTCTAAATTATTTTGGCTATTCTGGATCCCTCAGATTTGTATATGAATTTTAGGTTCAGCTTATCAATTCTGCAAAAAAAACCTAGCTAGAATTTTAATAGAGATAATGTTCAGTCTGCAGATCAATTTGAGTAGTTTTGCCATATTTATAATATTCTGTCTTCAGATCCATGAACATGTATGCCTTTCCACTTATTACACCTTTTTAAATTTTTTAACTATGTGTTCTACTTTTCAGTAGATAAGGCTTGCACTTATTTTGTTAAATTTATTCTTAAGTATATAACTTTTTGATCCTATTTTAAATGGAATTTCTTAATTAGTTGTATTTTTTATTGATTTTTGTATACTGAACTTATAACCTGAAAGTGTGCTGAACTAAAGTATTATGATAGACACTAGTGGATTCCTTAGGGTTTTCTATATATACAGTCATGCCATCTATAAGCATAGATGTAGTCCTACTTTTTTTTTTTAAGATTTTATTTTTAAGTAATATGTACACTCAACATGGGGCTCAAACTCACAACCCTAAGATCAAGAATTTAATGCTTGGGGCGCCTGGGTGGTTCAGTCAGTTAAACTTCTGACTTTGGCTGAGGTCATGATCTCAGGGTCCTGGGATCGAGCCCCATGTCAGGATCCCGGCTCAGCAGGGAGTCTGCTTCTCCCTCTGCCCTCCCCCCGGCTCATTTTCTCTCTCCCACTCAAATAAATAAATAAAATCTTAAAAAAAGAATCACATGCTTCACTGACTGAGCCAGCCAGGTGCCCCTAGTCCCACTTATTTATTTTTTATTGCATTACTTGTGCTTTATGTATCATATACAAAAGAAATCACTGCCAAGACCCAGGTCAAGGAGCTTTTTTCCTATCTTTTCTTCTAGGAGTTTTATGGCTTCCAATCTTACCTTTAAGTCTTTAATCCTTTTTGAGTTTATTTTTGTAAGTAGCGTAAGAGAGAAGTCTGGTTTCATTATTTTGCAAGTGCGTATACAATTCTTCCAGCACCATTTATTGAGGAGACTGTGTTTTCTTCATTGAAAATTCTTGGATTTCTTGTCAAATGTTAGTTGACCATATATGCATTAACTCATTTCTATGGTCTCAATTATGTTCCATTTGTCTATGTGTTTTTATGTCAGTATCATACTGTTTTGATTACTGTAGTTTTTAATATAGCTTGAAGTCAGGAAGTATGATGCCTCCTGCTTTGTTCTTTCTCAGGAGTGCTTTGGCTATTTGGGGTCTTTGGTGGTTCCATATAAATTTTAGGATTATTTTCTACTTTAGTAAAAAAAAAAAATGCCATTGGAATCTTGATAGAGATTGCATTGAATCTATAGATGGATTTGGGTTGTGTGGACATTTTAACAATATTAATTCTTCCAAAACATGAACATAGGATACCGTTTCATTTATTTGTGTCTTTTCTGATATCTTTTATCAATGCCATGTAGTTTTTAGAGTAGAGATATTTTACCCTTTTGGTTAAGTTTGTTCCTAAGTATTTTATTGTTTTTGATTCTGTTGAAAATGGGATCATTTTCTTTATTTCTTTTCAAATTTCAATTTGTTGTTAGTATATAGAAATATTACTGATTTTTGTATGTTAATTCTTTTCTTACAACTTTATTGAATTTGTTAATTGGATTTAGCATTTTGTGTGTGTGAAGTCTTCAGGGTTTTCTATATACAGTATCATGAAATCTCCAGATGGAGCCAATTTTATGTCTTCTTTTCCAATTCTGATGCCTTTTCCTTTTCTTACCTGATTGCTGTGGCTAGGACTTCCAGTACTAGGTTAAATAAGTGTGATGAGTGGGCACCACTGTCTTATTCCTGATCCTAGAGGAAAAGCTTTAAACCATTGATTATTGAGTATAATGTTATTTGTGGACTTTTCATATATGGCTTTTTTAAATTTTGAGATCTCTTTCTTCTATGCCTAATTTATTAAGACATTTTAGCATTAACAGATGTTGAATTTTGTCAAATGCTTTTTCTGCATCTACTAAGATGATTATATGATTTTTCTCCTTCATTCTATTAATGGATGCATTGTATCACATTGATTTGCATATGTTGAACCATTTTTGCATCTCAGGGATAAATCACACTTGATTATGGTGAAAAATACTTTTAATGTGCTGTTGAATTTGGTTTGCTAGTATTCTATTTTAGTTTATTTTTAATTTTTATATCTTGGACATAAAGATTTAAACCTAGGGCCTTCACCAGTCTCCCTCTTCTGTGTCTTAGTTTTTCTCAGGCTGCCTTTGCTCACCACTGAGGTGGGGTGGCTGCAGGTGGGGTGGGGTGTGAGAGATCACATGCTGCACTTGGTGAATTTTCTCTTATGGTTTAATTTTGATAAATTCCATTTATTTTTTTCTTTCATGGATTGTGCTTATTCTTTTTTTTTTTTTTTTACTGTATCTAAAAACTCATATCTAAACCCAAGGACATGCAAATTTTCTTATATTTTTGTCTAGAAGTTTTATAACTTTGTGTAAATATAATGTGTATGTGTGTGTAATTGAGCCTGAGTCATTTTGAGTTCTTTTTTTATGCAAGGTGTTAGGTACATATTATTCATTTTTAAAAAACAGGTGTCCAGGGGCGCCTGGGTGGCTCAGTCGTTAAGCGTCTGCCTTCGGCTCAGGTCATGATCCCAGGGTCCTGGGATCGGGTTCCGTGTCAGGTTCCCTGCTCCACAGGAAGCCTGCTTCTCCCTCTCCCACTCCCTCTGCTTGTGTTCCCTCTCTTGCTGTCTCTCTATCTGTTAAAAAATAAATAAAATCTTAAAAAAAAAACCCCAAAAACAAAAAACAGGTGTCCAGGTGTTCTAGCAGAGTTTAACAGAAAAAACTATCTGTCCTCCAATGAATTGCTTTTGTGAAACATCGGTTGTGTGAGTCTGTTTCTAGGCTCTGTATTCTGTTCTACTAATCTATATGTCCATTCTTTAGCTAATGCCACACTGTTTTGATTATTGTACGTAAGTCTGGAAATTTGGTAATGTGAGTTCTCTGACTTTGTTCTTTTTCAGAATTGTTTTGGCTATTCTAAATAAATTTTAAAGTCATTTTTTGTCAATTTCTAGAAAAAACATTCAATTTTGGGGGGAACTGTATTGAAACTCTAGAACAATTTAGAAAAAATTATAATCCTAAGGATCCATGAATAATGTATATTAATCTATTTATGTAGGTCTTTAATTTCTCTATAACTTTTAGTATACAAACCATTTATATTTTTTTATTGCTAATCCCTAATTATTTCATATTTTTGGTACTCTTGTTAGTGGCATTGATTTTTTGTTTTCAATTTCTTATTGTTTGTTGCTATTACATAGAAACACAGTTGGTTTTTGTACATTATTATTCCATATTCTTCCAAAAGTCACTCACCTCCAATAGCTATTTTTGTAGATTCCACTAGATTTTCTACATAATCATGTTTTTTGTGAACGTAGATTTACTTCTTCCTTTGCAATCTGGATGCCTTTTCTTTTTCTTGCCTAATTGTACTAATTTGAATTTCCAGTAGAATGTTGGAGATAAGTGGTGAAAATGGACATCCATGTATTGTCACTGATCTTAGGGTAAAGTATTCAGTCTTTTACCATTAAGTATGATACTAGTTGAAATTGTTTATAGATAACCTTTATCAGATTAAGGAAGTTCCCTATTTGTAGTTTGCTGAGAGTTTTTATTTTTTTCGCTAAGATTTTATTTATTTATTTGACAGAGCGAGCAAGAGAACAGAAGCAGGGGGAACAGCAGAGGGTGAGGGAGAAGCAGGCTTCCCACTGAGCAGGGAGCCCAATGCAGGACTGGATCCCAGGACCCCAGGATCATGACTGGAGCCAAAGGCAGATGCTCAACTGACTGAGCCACCCAAGCGCCCCTTGCTGGAAGTTTTTATCATGAATGGATATTGGATGTTGTCAAGTGATTTTTCTGCATCTCTGATAACTTTTTTTTTTCTATTTTTCTTTATCCCGTTTATTCGTATTCACAAGTTAACAAAGAGTGTCAACAATTATTGTAGGTGAGGTGGGGTATTGCTGGATCAAAGGCTCTATAAGACATCTTTACTGATGGAATCAGAAGGCTTATTGAGTTCAACCCTCACACCTTTTTCACCTGTTAGATATTTTACTTTAGCTCGTGCTCTCTCATCTGCATCAAAATACCAAACAGTTATTGCGTACCTTGTAGAATATGCTGGTTGTACTTCATGAGGGTTGCAACGGTCATCTCTGATAACTTTTAAAAGATTATTAATATGGTGAATTACATTGATTTTTTTTGTTTCAAATTTTTATTTAAATTCCAATTAGTTAACATATAGAAACTAATATTAGTTTCAGGAGTAGAATTTAGTGATTCATCACTTATATATAACACTCAGGGCCTATCACAGGTGCCTTCCTTAATACTCATCACACATTTAGCCCATCCCCCCACTCAGTTTGTTCTCTATAGTTAAGACCAACCCTGCATTCCTGGGACAAACCCCACATTGTCATGATGTAGTATTCTACTATATTGTTGGATTTGATTTGCTAAAATTTTGTTTAGAATTTTGCATCTTTTTTTTTTTCATCTGAGTGTTCTTGTAAAACCTGTCTGTTTATAAGAATAATGCCAACCTCATGAAATGAGTTATAGAGTATTCTTTCCTCTTCAATTTTTGGTAAAAGTTTGTATATAGCTGGTATTATTTCTTCCTCAGATGTTTGATAGAATTCACTAATGAAGCCATCTGTGCCTGGAGTTTACAGTGTGGGATTATAATTTCTTCAATATAGGACTACTCATGTTATCTATTTCTTATTGAATGAGCTTTAGTAGTGTTTTGTTGTTGTTGTTTAATTGTGGTAAGAAACATAACATAAAATTCACCATATTAGCTATTATTACATGTACAGTTCTAGATTGTTAATTTTATTTACACTGTTATGCATCAGATCTCTAGAACTTTTTCATCTTCCAAAACTGAAACTCTGTACCCACTGAACTACAGTTCCCCATTTCCTCCTCTCACTATCCCCTGGAAATCACCATCCTAATTCCTGTTTCTATGAGTTTGAGTACTTTAGCTTCTTCATATAAGTGGAATCATATAGTATTTGTCTTTTTGTGGCTGGTTTATTTCATAGAGCATAAAGTTATCAAGGTTCATCCATGTGGTAGAATGGGGCAGGATTTCCTTCTTTTTTTTGAGACTCTATACAAGCTTACAGACATACATTGTATGTACATACAACATTTACTTTATCCATTCAACCAAAGATGAATATTTGGTTTACTTCTCCTCTTAGCTAATTGTGAATAATTCTGTAATGTACATAGCAGGCAAATATCTCAAGATCCTGCTTTTAATTTTTTTGGATATATACCAAGCAGTGAGATTAGATTGCTGGATCAGATAGTAATTCTATTTTTAATTTTTTTAAGGAATTGCCATAATGTTTCCCATAGCAGCTACACCATTTTATATCCCACCAACAATGCACAACAGTTCCAGTTTCTCCACATCCTAACAACTGTTTTTTTAAAGTGCCCCCACAGTGAGTGAGTGTGAGGCAATACCTCATTGTGGTTTTGATTTACATTTCTGTAATTATTACTAATGTTAAGCATCTTTTCATATTCTTGTTGGTTTGCCAGTATTTTAATGAGAATTTGCGCATTTATATTTATCAGGGTATTGGCTTGTAGTGTTCTTTTCTGGTAGTGCCCTTTTCTGCCTTTTCTATATCAAGGTAACACTGCCTATATGAAATGAGTTTTGGCGTGTTCCCTCCTTTTGGACTTTTTAGAAGATTTTGAGAAGAATTGCCATTACTTCTTTAAATGTTTACTACATTTACCAGTGAAGTCATTTGGTTCTGGGAATTTTTTTGTTAGGAGGTTTTTGAATGTAGGTTCATTCTCCTTATGAGTAATTGGTCAATTTTTCCATTTATTCCTAATTGAGTCTAGGTAGGTTGTATGATTCTAAGAATTTTTCTATTTCTTCTAGGTTGTTCAGTTTGTTAGTGTATAATTGTTCATAGTAGTCTCTTATTACTGTTCACATTTCTGTGGTGTCAGTAGTAATGGTTTATTTTTTACTTATAATTTTGTTAATTTGGGGCCTTACTCTCACTTCTGTAGTTAATCTAAGTAAAGTTTTGTTAAAATTGTTTGTCATTAAAAAAAAAAAAAACCTCTTAGGTTTGTTAATCTTTTCTGATTTTCCTGTTTTCTATTTTATATATTTCTATTCTTTTCATTATTCCATCTGCTACCTTTGGGTTCAGTTTATTCGTTTTCTAGTTCCTAGAGGCATAGAAATAGATTATTTGAGATCTTTCTTGTTTTGTAATATAGGCATTTGTTGCTATAAATGTTGTTTTCAAAATGGCTTTTGCTGCATCCTATATATTTTAGAGTGTTGTAGTTCCATTTTTGTTGGTTTCAGGATTTTTTTCCCTTTAAATTTTTCATTGATCCATTGGTTATTCAAGAGAGTACTGTTTAATTTCCATGTATTTGTGTTTACACTTTTCCTCTTATTATTTATTTCCAGTTTCATACCATTGTGGTGAGAAGATACTTGGTATGATTTCAGTCTCCTTGTATTTACTAAGACATGTTTTGTGGCCTAACGTATGGCCTGACCTGGAAAATGTTCCATGTGCACTTAGGAAGAATTTGTATTGGGCTGTTGTCAAATACAGTGCTCTGTATAGGTCTGTTAGGTCCATTTGGTCTATATTGTAGTACAAATATTCTGTTTTTTACTGATTTCCAGTTGAGATGATCTATCCCTTCTTGAGAGTATGGTATGAGATTTCCCAAATGAGAATGATATTAGCTGTGAGTTTTTCCTATATGGCCTTTATTATGTTGTGATATGTTCCCTCTAATCCTACTTTGTTGAGGGCTTTTGTCATGAATGGATGTTGTACTTTGTCAAATGCTTTTTGCTGCATCTATTGAAATGATTATATGGCTCTTTTTATTTTTTAAGTTTTTAGTTAAATTTTACTAAGTTAACCTACAGTGTAATATTAGTTTTAGGTATACAATTAGGTGACTAATCGCAACTGCCCTCCTTAATTCCCCTCACCTATTTAACACATCCCCACACCCACCTCCCCTCTAGTAACCATCAGTTTGTTCTCTATACTTAAGAGTTGGTTTCTTGGTTTGCCTCACTTTTTCTTTCTCCCATGTTCATTTGTTTTGTTTCTTAAATTTCACACATAAGTGAAACCATATGGTATTTGTCTTTCTCTGACTGACTTATTTTACTAGCATAATACTCTCTCACTCCATTCATGTCATTGCAAATGGCAAGATTTCATTCTTTTTAATGGCTGAGTAATATTCCATTATATACATATACCACTTTTTCTTTAGGCATTCCTTGGTTGATGGTCATTTCAGCAGTTTCTGTAATTTGGCTATTGTAGATAATGCTGCTATAAACATCGGGGTGCATGTATCCCTTTGAATTAGCATTTTTGCTTTTTTTTGGTAAATACCTGGTAGTATTATATGAAGAATCATAGGGTAGTTCTATTTTTAACTTTTTGAGGAACTTCCATACTGTTTTCCAGAGTAGCTGCACCACATTGCATTCCCACCTACAGTGTAGGGGTGTTCCCCTTTTTCCACATCCTTGTAAACACATGTTCTTTCTTATTTTGCTAATTTAGCAATACTGACAAGTGTGAGGTGGTATCTCATTGTAGTTTTGATTTGTATTTCTCTGATGATGAGAGATGTTGAACATCTTTTCATGTGTCTGTTAGCCATTTGGATGTCTTCTTTGGAAAAATGTTTATTCATATCTTCTGTCCATTTTTTAACTGGATTATTTGATTTTTGGGAATTGAGTTTGATATATTCTTCATATAATTTGGATACTAACAGTTTATCAGATATGTCATTTGCAAATATCTTCCCTCATTCTGTAGGTTGCCTTTTTGTTTTGTTGATTGTTTCCTTTGCTGTTTAGAAGCTTTTTATCTTGAAGTTCCAATAATTCATTTTTGCTTATGATTCCTTTCCTTCAAGAGATTTAACTAGTAAGAAGTTTTTACTGCTGATGTCAGAGAGGTTATTGCCAAGTCCTTCTCTAGAATTTTAAAGGTTTCCTGTCTCATATTTAGGTCTTACATCCATTTTGAATTTACTTTTGTGTATGGTATAAGGAAGTGGTCCAGTTTCATTCTTCTGCATGTTCCTGTCCAATTTTCCCAACCCCATTTGTTGAAAAGACTGTCTTTTTTCCATTGGATATTCTGACCTGCTTTGTCAAAGATTAATTGACCATATAGTTGTGGGTGCATTTCTGGGTTTTCTATTCTGTTCCACTGATATATATGTCTGTTTTTGAGCCAGTACCTTAGTATCTTGATCACTACAGCTTTGTAATATAGCTTGAAATTTGTAATTGTGATGCCTCTACCTTTGCTTTTCTTTTTCAACATTGCTTTGGCTATTCAGAGTCTTTTTTGATTCCATACAAATTTGAGGATTGTTTATTCTAGCTCTATGAAAAATGCTGTTGGTATTTTGATAAGGATTGCATTAAATGTGTAGATTTCTTTGGGTAGCATAGACATTTTTAACAATATTTGTTTTTCCAATCCATGAGCATGGAATGTTCTTTTACCTGTTTGGTTAAGTTTATTCCTAGGTATCTTATGGTTTTTGGTGCAATTATAAATGGGATTGATTCCTTGATTTCTCTTTCTGCTGTTTCATTATTGGTGTATAAAAATGCAATAGAATTATGTACACTGATTTTGTATCCTGAGACTTTACTGAATTCATGTATCAGTTCTAGCAATTTTTTGGTGCAGCGTTTTGGGTTTTCTGTAGAGAGTATCATGTCACCTGCAAATAGTGAAAGTTTTATTTCCACCTAGTCTATTTAGATGCCTTTTATTTCTTTTTGTTTTCTGATTGCTGTGGCTAGGACTTCAATATTATGTTAAATAACCGTGGTGAGAGTGTACAACCCTGTCTTGTTCTTGACAAGAGAGGAAAAGCTCTCAATTTTTCTGCATTGAAGATGAGATTAGCTGTGTGTTTGTTGTATATGGAATTTATTTTGTTGAGTATGTTCTCTCTAATCCTACTTTTTTGAGTGTCTTTACCATGAATAGATGTTGTACTTTGCCAAATGCTTTTCCTACATCTATTGAGAGGATCCTGTGGTTCCTATCGTTTCTTTTATTAATGTGGTGTATCATGTTGACTGATTTGTGAATAGTGAACCACCTTGCAGCCCAGGAATAAATCCCACTTGATCATGGTGAATGAATATTTTAATGTACTGTTGGATTTTGTATGACAGTATTTTATTTTATTTTTTTGTTTATTTATTTAAATTTTATTTTATTATGTTATGTTTGTCTGTTTGTCACCATACAATACAGCATTAGTTTTTGATGTAGTGATCTACGATTCATTGTTTTCATATAACACCCAAGTGCTCCATGCAGTACGTGCCCTCTTTAATACCCATCACCGGGCTAACCCATCCCCCCACCCCCCTCTCCTCTAAAACCCTCAGTTTGTTTCTCAGAGTCCATAATCTCTCATGGTTCATCTCTCCCTCTGATTTCCCCCCCTTCATTTTTCCCTTCCTTCTCCTAATGTCCTCCATGCTATTCCTTATGTTCCACAAATAAGTAAAACCATATGATAATTGACTTTCTCTGCTTGACTTATTTCACTTAGCATAATCTCCTCCAGTCCCATCCATGTTGATGTAAAAGTTGGGCATTCATCCTTTCTGATGGCTCAGTAATATTCCATTGTATATATGGACCACATCTTCTTTATCCATTCATCTGTTGAAGGGCATCTCGGCTCTTTCCACAGTTTGGCTATTGTGGACATTGCTGTATGACAGTATTTTATTGAGAATTTTGCATCCATGTTCTTCAGGGATATTGACCTATTGTTCTCTTTTTAAGTGGAATCTTTATGTATACGGTTTTGGTATCAGGGTAACGCTGGCCTCATAGAATGAATTTGGAAGTTTTCTAGAGAAGAATAAGTATTAACTCTTGTTTAAATGTTTGGTAGAATTCATCTGTGAAGCTATTTGGTCCTGGACTTTTTTTTAATTGGTAAATTTTCGATTACTGATTGAATTTCTTTGCTGGTTATTGGTCTTCAAGTTTTCTATTTCTTCCTGTTTCAGTGTTGGTGGTTTATATGTTTCTAGGAATTTATCAAGTTTTTCCAGGTTTTCCAATTTATTGCCATTAGTTTTTCATAATATTCTCTTATAATTGTTTGTATTTCTGTGGTGTTGGTTGTTATTTCTCCTCTCTCATTAGTGATTTTATTTATTTGGGTCCTTTCTTTTTTCTGTCAACTCTGGCTATGGGGTTACCAATTTTACCAATTTTTTCAAAGAACCAGCTCCTTGTTTCATTGAGCTAGTCTATTTTTTTTTTTTTTAGTTTCTATATCATTTATTTCTGCTCTAATCTCTTATTTCCCTCTTTTTCCCACTTTAGGCTTCATTTGTTGTTTTTCTTCTAGCTCCTTTAGTTATAAGGTTTGGTTATTTGAGATTTTTCTTGCTTCTTGAGGTGGGCCTATGTTGCTATATATACTTACCTCTGAAGACCACTTTTGCTGTATCCCAAAGGTTTTGGACTGTTGTGTTTTCATTTTCTTGTTTTTACACTATTGGTGGGAGTGCAAATTAGTGCAGCCACTCTGGAAAACAGTATGGAGGTTCCTCAAAAAGTTAAAAGTAGAGCTACCTCACGGTTCAGTTATTAAACTACTGGGTATTTATCCAAAGAATCCAAAAATACTAATTCAAAGTGATACATGAATCCTGAATGGAATATTACTCAGCCAAAAAAGAATGAAATCTTGCCATTTACAACAACATGGATGGAGCTAGAGAGTATAATAGTAAGTGAGATAAGTCAAAAAAAGGCAAGTACCTTATGATTTTACTCATATGTGGAATTTAAGAAACAAAACAAATGATCATGGGGGAAAAAAGGGGAGAGGCAAACCAAGAAACAGAGTCTTTTTTTTTTTTAATTCAAATTAGTTAACATATAGTGTAGTATTGGTTTTAGGAGTAGAATTTAGTGATTCATCACTTACATATAACACCCAGTGCTCATCCCAACAAGTGCCCTCCTTAATGCCCATCACCCATTCAGCCCAACCCACCCACGTCCCCTCCAGCAACCCTCAGTTTGTTCTCT
Organism: Neomonachus schauinslandi; assembly: GCF_002201575.2. NCBI lineage: Eukaryota > Metazoa > Chordata > Mammalia > Carnivora > Phocidae > Neomonachus > Neomonachus schauinslandi. The sequence goes on from NC_058419.1 coordinate 58,015,423, forward strand.
ATAGTTGAGAGTCTGTTTTATGGTTTGCCTCCCTCTCTGTTTTTATCTTATTTTTTAAAAAAATTTCCTCCCTTTCCCTATGTTCATCTGTTTTGTTGCTTAAATTCCACATATGAGTGAAATCTTATGATATTTGTCTTTCTCTGACTGACTTATTTCGCTTAGCATAATATATTCTAGTTCCATCTACATTGCTTCAAATGACAAGATTTCATTCTTTTTGATGGCTAATATTCCTATATATACACACACACACATATATACACCACATCTCCTTTATCCATTTATCATTTGATGGACATTTGGGCTCTTTCCATAATTTGGTTATTGTTGATAGTGTTGCTATAAACATTGAGGTACATGGGCCCCTTTGAATCAGTATTTTTATATCCTTTGACTAAATTCCTAGTAATGCAATTGTTGGATCATATGGTAGTTCTATTTTTAACTTTTTGAGGAACTCCATACTGTTTTCCAGAGTGGCTGCAGCAGTTTGCACTTCCACCAACAGTGCAAAAGTGTTCCCCTTCAAGAAACAGACTAACTATAGAGAGCAAACTGATGATTACTAGAGGGGATGTGGTTGGGGGTTGGGTTAAATAAGTGATGGCTATGAAGAAGTACACTTGTGGTGAGCATCTGGGTGATGCTCAAGTACTTGTTGTACTTAAATATTGAATCACTAAGCTATGCATCTGAAACTAATATTACACTCTATGTTATCTTACTGGAGTTTAAATAAAAACTTAAAAAGTATAAAGTCAGCACATACTGCACGGGACATTGGGTGTTATATGAAAACAATGAATCGTGGATCACTACATCAAAAACTAATGATGTATGGTGACTAACATAACATAATAAAGTTAAATTAAATTAAAAAAAAAGACTAGCAAGTCTACGTGAAATAAGGAAGATTAGATATTGGGTCCATGGGATCAGTGGAAGCATGTGGTATGAATCTTGGCAATAGTTTTAGTAGGTTGATGTATATGATTAAATAAACATGAATTATGTTCAAAGACAAATATACTGGGAGAAAATAATATTTGAGATATACATATCAAAGTATGAATATGCATAATATAAAGAACTTTGCATATAATACAGTAGATTAGGACACAAACTCTGCAGCCACCTCCAACTCCTGCTGAAGTTTGAACCCTAGTGTGGTTACTTACCAGCTGTGTGACCTTGGAAAAGTGTTTTAACCTCTCTGGGCTCAGTTAGTGTTCCCAGCAATAACAATATATTCATATATGAATAGCTTGCAAATATTCAAATAATTTATTCAAATAGAGTTTTGAAACTTACCTATTTATCTTTTTGGTTTTTTTTTTGAGAGAGAGAGCACGTGTGAGGGTGGAGAGGCAGAGGGAGAGAGAGAATCTTTTTTTTTCCCTTTGGGGGTAGGAGGAAAGGGGGGTAGAGTCTTAAGCAGGCTCCACACTCAGTGTGGAGCCGATGTGGGGCTCAATCTCATGACCTTGAGATCAAGATCTGAGCTGAAATCAAGAGTTGGAGGCTTTACTGACTGAGCCACCCAGGTGCCCTGAAACTTATTTATTATGTATAAAAACCAAGTTTCTCTAGAATGAAGTTGGTGGTGGCAAAGACTTATTTATAGTTCACGAAGATGGTTAGGACTAAAGATCATATGAAATATTATAAAATTAACCTTCAAGGAAAGAGACCTACCTCCTACCAGTTTCCTTTTATTTAAAACAAATAAACAAAACACCACCCAAACAAACAACAGTTGCTCATCTGTTTTATTTTTAATGACAAAGTCAATATATTGTAATTTGTGATCTATATAATAGGTTCTAATTCTTTTGATTAGTCAAAAATTAGTTTAGAGACATGTGGTACCTGGGTGGCTCAGTCAGTTGGGCATCCGGCTCGATTTTGGCTCAGGTTATTGTCTCAGGGTCTTGGGATTGAGCCCTGAGTGGGGCTCCATGTAGAGTCTGCTTGAGGTTCTCTCTTGCTGTCTCCCTCTGCCCCTCCTTCTGTGCTCTCTCTCTCTCAAATAAATAAATAAATCTTTAAAAAAAAAGTTAGTTTGTTTCCTGGAGTCCAGAGTCTCTCATGGTTTGTCTCCCTCTCTGATTTCTTCCCATTCAGTAGAAAGAAAAAAAAAAGATAGTTTAGGGGCAGTTCATTGGTAATATGTTCAGTCTCTGGGTCATGTTTTTGGTTTTGAAACATAAGGGACACATTTCGATCTCTCAATTAGTCAGTTGCAGAAAAATTCTCCACATTGAATACTCTTTGAATACTCTTTTATGTGTTTGTTTTTTAGACAAAAATGCTTTAAACTGATGCACAAGATGTTCTTAAAACCCATAGATTTGTATAATGGAGTATATTTCCCATTTTTTTTAAAGATTTTATTTATTTATTTGAGAGAGAGAGTGAGAGAGAGAAAGAGCACAAGAGGGGGGAGCAGGAGAGGGAGAAGCAGACTCCCCGCCGAGCAGGGAGCCTGATGCGGGACTCGATCCCGGGACTCCAGGATCATGACCTGAGCCGAAGGCAGTCGCTTAACCAACTGAGCCACCCAGGCGCCCTATATTTCCCATTTTGATGATGTATTTCTTGGAATATGTAGTTTTTATGGAACATACCTTATGACATAAGAATATTCTTTAACAACTTCAATAATCCCTTTAAAAAAAAAGTATAAAGTCAGCAGCTATGACTGTAATACTGTTTATTTTGTCTTTTATCTCTTTTAGTTCTTACTTTATATATTTAGGTCCTCTGATGTTGGACACATAAACATTTACAATTTTTATATTCTGTTGATGGATTGGACCCCCTTACCATTGTATAATGACCTTCTTTGTCTCTTTTTACCCTTTTTAATGTAGTCTAATTTGTGTGATGTAATTACAGATATTCTTGCTTTCTTTTACAGTGTTTTTGAAATATTTTTCTGTCTCTTCACTGTCAGTCTATGTATGTCTTTAAGGCTAAACTGAGTCTTTTGTTGGCAGCGTATTATTGGATCATGTTTTTCCGTCCATTGAACCATTGTTTCTTTTACTTTTGTTCCTCTCCCCCATATTTTAGGTTATAGATGTTGCAGTTTACATATTTTTATATTGTATAACCAATAACACATTTTGTTACTTATGGTTATTTTTCACTATGTGTTTTAACTTTTAAAGTACAGGTGTAAGCAAATTATACACCACCACTTCCATATTATAGAATCTAACTTTGACTGTATATTTACAATTACCAGTGAGTTTTATTCTACCTTTTAAGTGTTTTTATGGTGTTAGTTAACATCTTTTTAATTTCATTAGTAGGTCTCCCTTTAGCATTTCTTGTAAGGCAGGTTTAGTGTGGTGAACTCCCTCAGCTTTTGTTTATTCAAGAAAGTATTTCTGAAGACAACTTTGCTGGGTATAGATTCTTGGTTGACAGTTTTTTTTTTTCTTTTCTTTTTCTAAAGATTTACTTATTTGAGAGAGAGAAAAAAACAGAGAGAGTGCATGAATGAAAGGAGGGGCAGAGGGAGAAAATCTTAAAGCATACTCCCTACTGAACACAATGTACAACACAAGGCTCTGACCTGAGCCAAATGACCTGAGCCACATGACCTGAGCCAAAACCAAGAGTTGGATGCTTAAGTGACTGAGCCACCCAGGTGCCCCAGTTTTTTTTTTTTCTTTCAGTATTTTGATTATATCATTCCATTATCATCTGGCCGGAAAAGTTTCTGTTGAGAAATCTGCTTATAATCTTAAAAGAATTACCTTGTATGTAACTTCTTTCTTCTCTCTTCCTACTTTCAAATCTTCCTTTGTGTTTGACTTTTGACAATTTAGTTATAATGTATCTCAGTATCGCTCTGCTCAGGTTCAAACTATTTGGGGTTCTTTGGGCCTCATGGATATGGATGTTCATTTTTCTCCCCACATTTGGGAAGTTTTCAGCCATTATTCCTTCAGATATACTTTCTGTACTATTCTCTTTCTCTTCTTCTTCTGTCATTCTCATAATGTGGATAATTGTTTTTTTTTTATCATGTCCCACAAATTCCATTGGCTTTCTTCCCTCTTTTTCACTCTTTTTTTTTCTTTTTGTTCTTCTGACTGTGTAATTTCAAATGGTCTATCTTTTAGGTCTCTGATTCTTTCTTCTGCATGACTGAGCCTGGTTTTGAAGCTCTCCATTGAATTTTTTAGGTCAGTCATCGTATTTTTCAGATCTAGGCTTTCTGGTTGTTGTTTTTGTTTTCAATGGTTTCTATTTCTTTGTTGAACCTCTTTTTTCATGCAGTTTCACTAACTTCATTTAATTGTGTTTCTGTGTGTTATAATAGGTCAGTCTACTAGTTCACTTACTTAAAAGGGATTGTTTTAATTCTTTTTTTAACTGTTCATAGATCTCCATTGCTTTAGGGGCAGTTATTGAAATTTTATTGCTTTCCTTTGGTGGTGTCATGTTGACCTGATTTTTCATGATCCTTGATTGTTTACTTTGGTCTGTGCATTTGAGTAAACACTCTCTTCTTCTGGACTTTACACATTCTCTTTGGCAAAGACAGTTCTTCACCAGTCAGCTCACTCTGGGTTTCTGAATATGTGTGCTGGTAATGTCCTTAGGAAGCGGAACTTGCTATTCAGAGTTGTTTTGGGTCAAGGTCACTGCCTGAGCTCTGAGTTTTATTGGGTTTCCTCTGGCTGAGAACAGTTGAATAGGACTGCTCGTTTGCTTCTCTGCACAAGCAAGGCAAGTTACCTCTTAGGTTGTGTTCCACAATTGCCTGGTTTCCCTGGACAGGCTACCTAAATGGTTAGGTCTGGGTACTATACTCAGTAATAGTTGGTGCTTTGAAATTGTTCAGTGTAAGAGAACAGGCCCCAGTTTCTGCATATCTCCTTGTTTGGGGATTTAAATCAGGCAAGACTATGTACTGAATTCCCTAGCCAGATAGGGCCACCAGTTTTCCTTTGCAGATAGGGGAAAGCCATGGGTTCTGCTTTCTGTTTAAGATTCACTGTAAGCAGGGCTGTTGGATGGGCTGTGCAACTTTCCATGTGCTCTTGTTAGGTTCCCTGGTTGGTTAGACAGAAGGCTGTATTCAACAATGGGAAGGGCTACAAATTCATTTGTCTTCCTGGGTGGAGCAGGAGAACCATTTTCAAGGCTGGAAAGGCTTTTTGTTTTTGGTCTTGAATCAAGTCAAACCATGCCACCAAGTTAACTGGCTAAATGGGGCCACTGACTTTGCTCTGTGGATAATCAGCTTTTCCTGCCAGATTCTCCACTCAAACATTGCTGGGCTCTGAAGCTCTCCAGGTGTTTCAACCAGATTTTATTGCCAGGTGGTACTGGGAGCTACACTTAGCAGTAGATATGGTAGGAAGTAGCTCCCCTGCTGAGCAAACAGGATAGTCAGCCCCAAGCAGCCTCCCGTGTATTCCCAGTCAGGGTGTCTGGGCCAGAGGGGTTTTGGAGCTATGCTCATCAAATGAGGGAGATTATGAATTAACTCCCCTACCTAGGCAGAGCAGGTAAACTGACTCCAAGCTGGGGTAAGCTCTTTATCTATGGTCTTGATTCAAGTTGACCCACTTTCCTAGTTCCCTAGTTGAACAGTGCCACTGGCTGTGTTCTGTGGATGATCAACTTTACCTGCCACACTCTGATCTAGTGCTGCTGAGTTATGCAGCTTCCAGGTGTTCTGGCTAGCCTTTCTGGTTAGGAATGGCTAGGAGCTATACTCAACAGTGGGTTGGGCTATGACTTAGCAACCTTGGGGCAGATAAGGATGCAGGGCTGGAAAGCTCTTCATTTGAGGACCCAAACAAGGCAGACCTGCACCTTGCCGAGTTCCCTGGTCAGACTGCACAACCCTGTTGGCTCTGCAGATAAGCCATACCACTGGGTGGGACAACTACTTGGGCATTGCAGTTAGGAGTTTGGTCTGCCCAAATCTGAGTGCTGGTTGTTGTGAACCCCTGTGTGTAATGAGTCACTTCTGCTGCTTTCAAGATTCTCTCTTTGTATGTGTCTTTTGACAGTTTGATTATAATATATCTCCATGTGAATCTCTTTGAATTTATCCTAGTTAGAGTTTGTTGAGCTTCATGGATTTGTATGTCAATGACTTTCCTCAGATTTGGGAAGTTTTCAGGTATTATTTATTCAATCATTTCTCTGCCTCTTTCTCTTTTTCTTATCCTTTCAGGACTTCTATAATACACATATTGGTCTGCTTGTTAATCTCCCATAAGTTTCTTAGGCCCTGTTTATTTTTTTTTCATTCTTTTTAGTTTTTGATCCTCAAACTTGATAATATCAAATAACTTTCCTTCAAGTCCACTGATTCTTTCTTCTACCTCTTTCCATCGTCTGTTAAACTCTTTCAGTTAATTTTTCAATTCAATTGTTGCACTTGTCATTTCCAAAATTCCTGTTTGATTCTTTTTATAATTTCTATCTTTTTGATGATATTCTCATTTTGTTCATATACCTTCTTCCTGTTTTCCCTTAGTTCTTGGTCCATGTTTTCCTTTAGCTCTTTGAGCATATTTAAGATAGTTGTTTTAACATATTTGTCTAGTAATTCTGATGTCATTTTTTTCAGGGATATATTCTTGAGAGTTTTTCCTTTGAAGGGACAATGTTTTCCTGTTTCATTGTATATATTGTTTTTTTTTTTTTTAATTGAGCATTTGAAAAACAACTGTCATACAGTTCTTGCAGTCTGGGTCTGTGCAGTTCAAGACCTTCAGTAATTTGCCTGGTATAAAGGCCTAAGGTCTTTGCAGGCCTTTTCCTGGGCATGTGTCTCCCCTGGTCCTGTACATGCTTTTTACTGATTATCCTATTAAGGTCTTAATTTCCCAAAGAGTATCACTTCTGCTTCTCCTAGAGCCCTTGGTTGGTCTATTATAATCCTCAATCGGTAATCTTTTTCTCCAGATATATGCAGGTCTGTGGTGGCCTTGCAGTTTTCTTGAGTCTTGCTTGCTGCTTCCTGCTATTTCCCCTAGACTGAGATGTGGTCCGTGCCACTTTTAGCTATCTGAGCTCCAAGTTAGGTGCTAAAGAGATTAATCACTCAGGCAGCCCAAATTCAGGTTAGAATGCTATAAATTCAGTCTGTTCTGTTCTCTGGTTCACATAAGAGAACTGGAGACCAGGCCAGCACTTCCCCTGAGCTATGTTATGCTGTAACAGAAAGGGAGTATGACAAGATCAAGTAAAAATGCTGTGAAACTTCCTACCATTTGCATATGGAATATTTTTTGATTGGGCTTTTGTCTGATTGCTGTAGATCTTTGACTGATTTCTAAAGCTACAATAATGTTATTCTTATTAGTCTCTAGTTTTTAATATTTCCATAGGGGATGAGACTCTGGAGCTGCTTAGTTCTTTATCTTGCTGGCTTCTCTCTGTTGTTTGTTTTTAAATTACAAGTGAATGTAGCAGTCCATATAGTGTTATTGCAAAAAACATCCAGCATGTTTGATTTCTTTTAAATGCCTATCTTTTGGTTTAACAAGGAACTTTGTGCAAAGCAAAAACTTGGAATCATGATTCATATTAAGAACCCTGGTCCAGCCTAGCAAGGATTGTAGTTTGATAAGAGCTATAAATCTTTTCCTGTTGTTTAAGGAACTGGTCTCTGAATATACCTGTAATAAAACATTTCATTTCAGTTGTATATTTATAACTTTAAGCTACCATTTGACTGTTTTCTGAATTTAGTAAAGAATTTATATTTTTTATAATTTATAAAATTTCTTTTTTATATGAGTAAATTAATATTTTAAAATATGTTAAAGTATAATTTCAGGGTATCCAGATTTGTAATTGTATACTTCCCAGGGCCATTGGACCAGAAGTAATCATTCCACGTATCAATTTATATTATTTTCCTAATATCTTTCCATTATTTTTCACAAACAGTATCTCTAGAATCAGTATGGTGAAATCATTGGTTATGTTATGTCTGAGTACTTTTTATAATTTCATCGAAACATCTTGGAATTTGAGTTTCCCTGATTTTAGTCTCTTGTGCTTTATGAAATTTACCAAAATTATGTAGGAAAAAGAACAAGTCCCAAATAGCCTCTTGGTTTTTGATTGCAAGAAATTTTCAGGCTGGTAATATTTTCTAAACACAAAATTTTTATCACTTAATAGAAGAAAAATTCATATGCTTAAATAAGATGTTAGTTGCTTGGGCAAAAGTTGTAGTATTGGAATTTCAATTTGTAAAACTTATTTCTTTTTCCTTTTTTCTTTTTTTTTACTGAGGAAACATTTATTTCTTAATCTTACTCAGTCTACTTAGTATCTTCCTGATGTTTAACTATGTACAGCAGGGAGTGATGCCTGCCCAATCTAGCCACCACCTGTTTTGGTCTGTCTCCAACTAGCAGTCGTTTTTTATATTTTTAAATAACTGAGGGAAAAAATGAAAAAAGACAAGTACATTTGTGGCACATAAAAATTATATGAAATTCAGATTTCAGTGTCTCTGAAAGCATAGCTTAGGATGACTGCATGCCCTTAAAAGCCACACACGCTGATCCCCACCCTCCCAACAAAAAGTTCATGCACCTGTGATCCACCTTGGTTATCCTTGATTATTAAGAATCACCCCGGATAATCGCTCACAGGTACAGCTTTTACTACATGTCCCCTCGCCCCACTTAACAGTAGCAGAAATTCATTTCCAGGGAGAAATTTCACCCGGCATTAAATAGATCCTTAGGAGGATAATGCACTCCTTTCTGTTTTATTGAATGCTGGAAATGTTATCAAGGGAAAGAAATTTATCACTCTCCCCCGAAAGCTTGGACTGGGGTAATTTTGCACCTTCTTTTTAAATGATTGACACCACAACAAAGCTGGATTAAGTTCTGTCTTCTTTCTCCCCAGCATTCAGTGCATACCCCGCTAATCCAATTTATAGGAAATCTTCTCCCGTGAACAGGACAGCCTGTGGGTTTGCCCACATCAGGCTGGCAGAGAACAGATAGGCTAATTCATTAGCGCAGGTTCACACCCCAAAGGGTAATGGCCTTCTGCCTGCTGGACTCCCTTTGCAGTAGATACTGCTTATTTTATTTCTGAAAGCTTTTCCATACTTGGTAAAGAGATGAGAGGGAAGTTTTTTTTTTAAATAAGCCAGTACATCTTTTCTTCTTTGCTCCAGAACACATTGTTCTCTACCAGAAGTTAGTTTTTCCCTCCTCCCAAATGCCTACCCCCATGTAATGGTCTTTAGTACATTTCCACTCTTGGCCTTTTGTTGAATTTTAGCAAGTGAAGCTAGTGTATAGTGATGGTGCATGTTAATTCAATCAAGCAATCAACATATATTTACTGATCGCCTACCACATGCCTAGCAGCGTCTTCTACATTCTATACCTTATAATTTTAAAACATCTGGGAAGCTCTGCTGATTAAAGCAGAATGATTGATAGGTGTTATTGTTCAACTGATATCAAAACAACTGATGGAAAGCTAAAATATTGGTTTATGAATCTGTTATTGCTAAATTTTGCTGATAGATATGGTTATTGTCTGATTATTTCAGTTAATCCATTTTTAAATAGACTATCCAGCATATGTGTAGAATTGTCTTTTTTTTTTTTTTTTTTAGAGAGAAGGAAAAAGAGGGAGATGGGATAGAGGGATAAGGAGAGAATTTGAAGGAGACTCATGGAGCCTGATGCAGGGCTTGATCTCACAACCCTGAGATCATGACCTGAGCCTAAATCAAGAGTTGGATGCTTAACTGACTGAGCCACCCAGGCGCCCTTAGAATTGTCTTTATAACAGAAAGACTTTTAAAATCAAATAAATGTGCTTTTTGTATATATTCGTGTGTGACTATATACAAATAATTATACTAAATTGTTTTAAACATGATACCTTGCCCTTAAGAATCTCATAGTCTAACAAAGTTATAGCAGAGTCATATGTATGGTCATATGTAGGGTCTAAATATTGTAAAATGAAATGTAGTAAAAATTGCTTTTAAAATCCCTTAAATCATCTATAAAAGTAACTATATACATGCTCTCCTGTGAATGTATACTCATGTACAGTAATATGTATACATATAATGTATAATTAATATTCTGATATATAGTACCTATGTTAAATATAATTTTCCATGAGAAAGGTATGTATGTTATAGTTTGGTTCACAAACCTTAATTCTCCATATGATGTGACTCCGGTTTAGATCCAAATAAGTGTATTACTTCCTTTGGTGTATCCACTTTTAACCATGAGAAGCAGATTTCCAACATTAGGCACTTCCTTGCATTCACATCCAAAATTGTGACTCTCCAACTCTCTATTTGTTTGAGCAGGCCAGCCATTTGCAGAGGCAGTCTTATGAGGGCCATAAAAAAAAAAAAAAAAACCTATTCCAGTAATTTCCAGACTGTCTAGTTCTCTTCAATCTCATGCACAAGACCTGTCTTTTGAAATGTATTTTATATTCCTCTTCTGAATTACTACTACCTCCCCTAACTTTGTTCCAAGCCTGGATTGCCTCTTGCCTAAACTATTGTAAGTTTCCATACTAAAAAAAAAAAAATAAGTTAACATACTTATTCATTTTACTGTACACATTGAGTCAAATCAGTCATCTTAATGTATAAAAATATATTCTGACCATACAATTCATTTTCTTAAAAACTTTCAGTGGTTCCCTATTTTCCACTGAATTAGACGTAAATGTACTTTGGTATTCATGGCCTCCACAAAGTAACCCCAATTCCATTTTGAGTTCTAGTTGAACTGACATGCCCAGACACATCTTATCCTTTTATTCCACTGTGCTCATGCCATTCTTTTCCCCTGTAATGCTCTTTGTTATTTCTATCAAAATTCTGCTCATTTTTTAAGGTTCAGCTGAGATATAAATCTTCAAGTTTGATGTAATTTTGCCATATCTTGAACTCCTTTCATTTGTTGTTCCTTTCTTATGACACTTATCATAATATTCTTACATTAAAGTCGTTCATGTTCCTTTCTTATCTTTCCCTCTTATATCATAATTCATGCCCTCCAGGAAATTATGTTTTACACATCTTTTTTATTTCCTATAGCACCTAAAACAGCACCTACTTAAGAAGAGATGCCTGATAAATATTTGAACTGAATTCAATTAGTTACTTTGGAAAATTATCTAATCTTATCTCAATAATGTTTAATTTTTCAAAAAGTTATTGAAGTTCTTTTACAATTGTTTAAGGGCCTGTGAGATTTTTTAAAATGCTTTTATTGGTAGCAAATCTTCATCATTTGAGGGAGAATTTGATTTTGGAAAATATAATTTATGCTGAGCTACACTTAGTGAATAATATTGATGTTCAATTTGGGCTTTTATATTTTCAGTTAAAGGGAATACAAAATAATGAGACAGAGTCTCTGGGTGTTATGAACTGCCAACTCCAAAAGAAAAGTTCCCAAAATGTTTTCAACAATGGCAACATCATTGTAATGACTTTATAGCTTCCTAAGTTTTCTACTTTGAAACATACAGTACTCATTTGGATGTGTAAATTCGAATATATTTGTTAAATCAGTCTTGTCTCTTTGTCAATTAATTTTGCAGTTTTCCAAACCAGGGTGTTGAAAAATGTGTTTGGAATTTAAATATCATTTAAATGATAAGCATATTATGCTGCTTATTTGAAATACTATTTTTATAGCTTCTGGTGAGGGAGAAACCAAGTCATCACTATTGACCAAACAAAACTTCCCAAATTTGAAGAAAATATGTTTATACAGTATTATTATTCAAAAAAGTATACAAGTTCAGCTGCTGTGGTTGGCTTTCCTGAATTTTACCAGAAACATAAGGAACTGAAAAAAGATTTGAAGTAAACAGAAGGTTGTTGAATATAGCATTTGAGTATTGTGTAACTGGTGTCACAGAATTGTAAAACAAAAATGTGAAACTTCATCTCTTCCCAATGCACATGGAATTGATAACATTTGTATGTGAATGTGCTTACAGGAGTTTTCTGTTTTCTTGGTTACATACAATTGACTTAAGCAGAAAACCACATTTAAAAAATTAATTTACTTATTTAGAGAGCAAGCTTGAGTGGGGGGAGGGTCAGAGGGAGAGAATCTCAAGCAGCCTGCCCTGAGTGTGGAACCTGATGTGGGGCTTAATTCCACGACCCAGAGATTGTGAACTGAGCCGAAATCAAGAGTCACTTAACTGACTAAACCACCCACGCACCCCAGAAAACCACATTTTATATTCTTAAAATGTATAATGCCCAATTTTAAAAACATTCAATTACCATGTATATTATATGTATCATTTTTTATTTTATATGCAACTTTTTAGTACATACTGGTTTATGGGGGGGTGCAGTTTGGTTTAACATGTTTTCTTTAGCAACTTTATATAGCCAGTTTTAAATTATCCTAACTAAAAGGTGGAAGCATGTGCACAGATAATCCAAAATAGTTGGATATCTCTATTTTTTTCAAGTTGGATATCTCTATTTTTTCATATATTATGTGATTATTGTAGTAGTCTTAGCTCTTTCATTCAGCTAGCAACCAATTTACTTTACAAACATTATATAATATACCAAGTACTGATGGGAGGACAAGAAAGTATAGATTTTGAAGAATTTTTTTCCATAGAAATTTCATTATTACTTAGTTTACCATTTTATATTTATTTTTTTTTAGTTACCATTTTTTAAGAATCATTTACTCAAAACTTTTCATGATCCTCAAGCATTACAATTTATTGCCATGTTACTGTAATGGGATTTTTATTTATTTTTTTTTAAAGATTTTTATTTATTTGTTTGACAGAGATAGAGAGCACAAGTAGGCAGAGAGGCAGGCAGAGGGAGAGGGTGAAGCAGACTCTCCACTGAGCAGGGAGCCTGACGCAGGGCTCGATCCCAGGACCCTGGGATCATGACCTGAGCCGAAGGCAGACGCTTAACCGACTGAGCCACCCAGGCGCCCCTGTAATGGGATTTTCAACTCAACTAAAATTATTTTTTTTTTCCTTAAAAGTATTATTTGGAGTTTATATCATTAATTTTTCTTAGCCTATCCCTAGCATGGTGGTATATTTTGAACTCAAAATAAAATTTCAGATCTAGTGGCCAGGGACAGTAATAATTTACCTGAATTTTGAATAATTAAGGATATTACTTTATTATTTGCATTGAGTGATTATCACTCCTTATCAGTAACATAATACTAATTCATAAGTCATTACTAAATGTAATTTTATCAAAAACAAAAAATGTTCAATTGAATATCATATTCTGAGCATCACCATTTAGCAAGGCTGATTTGACTTGTCAGTCTCTCAGGAAGTACGTGTTTGGGAGGGAAGGAGAGGGCAAGAGGAGAATTTGGAGTATTCCCTAAAACTTGTGAATCCCAGGAAAAAGTATGGTTACATCTAGGCTACCCTGTACTGTAGCTCACAGGACCACCTTGGTCTCTGTAAACAGTCCCCAGAATCCAACTGGAGTAGCACTTATCTCCTTGTGTGCCAATGCTGATGAAATAAGGTGTTGCTGGCTATTCATCTTAGTAGTTTCTGCTTAAAAGGGAACTTGCAGTTACGTAGGCTGTCTAGAGAACTAATATATAGCGTGATGACTGTAGTTAATCAGTTAATTATTGTAGCTTATGTATTCTACAGATTACTGAATTTTTACTATAAAATTTTTTTTTAAGATTTTATTTATTTATTTCAGAGAGAGCACAAGTGGGGGGGAGGGGCAGAGGGAGAGGGAGAAGCAGGGAGCCTGAAGCAGGGTTTGATCCCAGGACCCCAAGGTCATGTCCTGAGCTGAAAGGAGATGCTTAACCAACTGAGTCACCCAGCCTACCCTATAAAAATTTTCTTGTCCACAGAATTATAAACCATATTTCCAGACCCCAACAATGCCCAGAAATTTTCTTGAATTTCCAGGGGAACTGCACCACTTTTAAAGGAAGGCCCTTTCTCCCTGCTCAGCAGGGGGTCTGCTTCTCCCTCTGCCCTCTTCCCTCTCGTGCTCTCTGTCTCTCATTCTCTCTCTCAAATAAATAAATAAAATCTTTAAAAAAAATAAAAATAAATAAATAAAGGAAGGCTCTTTATATCTGTTGTGTTCAATAAGGAAATGGCATTGTCTACGTGGGGAATATGCTCTGAATGCAGAACTATCTTGACATCTTGTATGAATTTTTTGCTGTTGATCATTATTCCTAGTGTCAATGCATACCTTACTGAAATTCCATTTGTTGTTTCCACAGATTTCAGGAAACCTTACTGTGCCTTGGATTACAGGGTGTTCTAGAAAAAGAGCAGTAAGTAATCTTTCATTTAAAGCAACAAGTGGGTTTTCCCCTGTGTTGTTAATAAGAATGCCATTGAGAAAATTGTCATGATATTTGTAAAGTTGGCAAAATTGAACCTCAATAAGACTGCATTATCTCAAAGGACATATTCTGAGGCCATAATATTTATATCTATTACCAATATAACCTTAAATAAAATGTAATCAGTACACCATCTAATCTTTGAGCAGGTTTTTGCAGTTTTAAAAAGCACTCAAAGGTAATTAATGCGATAGGTGAAATAGAGGGGATTAAGAAGTACACTCATCATAATGAGCATTGAGTAATGTATAGAATTGTTGAATCATTATATTATACACCTGAAACTAATATAACACTATATATTAATTATACTTCAGTAAAAAGATAATAAAATACCATAATGTTTTATATCTAATTATCCTACTTAATTTCATTATATAATTGGGTCGTGATTGATATAAATATCTCAATCAAAATTAAGAAATTTACATTACTATTTATTACTAGTGCATTTCAGTATTTTATTTTTTATGGTTGTAAAAGGCTTTACACTCAATATGTTTTTTCTTTAAATTCAATTATCCAATGTATAGTACATCATTAGTTTTTGATATAATGTTTAATGATGCATTAGTTGCATATAACACCCAGTACTCATCACATCACCTACCCTCCTTAATGCCCATCACCCAGTTACCCCATCCCCCCAATCCCTCCCTTTCTGAAACCCTATTTGTTTCTTGGAGTCGAGTCTCATATGGTTTGTCTCCCTCTCTGATTTCTTCCCATTCAGTTTTCCCTCCCTTCCCCTATTGTCTTCTGCATTATTCCTTATGTTCCACATGAGTGAAACCATACAATAATGGTCTTTCTCTGATTGACTTATTTCACTTAACATAATTCCCTCCAGTTTAATCCATGTCGATGTAAATGGTAGATATTCATCTTTTCTGATGGCTGAGAGTAATATTCCATTGTATATATGAACCACATCTTCTTTATCCATTCATCTGTTGAAGGATATCTTAGCTCCTTCCACAGTATGGCTATTGTGGACATTGCTGCTATGAACATTGGGGTGCATTTGCCCCTTCTTTTCACTACATCTGTATCTACCCAGTAGTGCAATTGCTGGGTCATAGGGTAGCAGTATTTTTAATGTCTTGAGGAACCTCCATACTGTTTTCCAGAGGGGCTGTACCAGTTTGCATTCCCACCAACAGTGTAATAGGGTTCCCCTTTCTCCACATCCTCGCCAATATTTGTTATTCCCTGTCTTGTTAATTTTAGCCATTCTAACTGGTGTAATGGAGTATCTCATTGTGGCTTTGATTTGTATTTCCTTGATGATAAGTGATGTGGAGCATTTTTTATGGGTCTGTTAGCCATTTGTATGTCTTCTTTGGAGAAGTGTCTGTTCATGTCTTCTGCCCATTTCTTGACTGGATTCTTTGTTTTTGGGGGGTTGAGTTTCATAAGTTCTTTATGGATCTTGGATACCAGCCTTTTATCTGATATGTCATTTGCAAATATTTTCTCCCATTCCATAGGTTGCCTTTAGGTTTGTTGATTGTTTCCTTTGTTGTGAAGAAGCTTTTTACCTTGATGAAATCCCAATAGTTCATTTTTGCTTTTGTTTCCCTTGCCTTTAGAGACTTGTCTTGCAAGAAGTTGCTGTGTCCAAGGTCGAAGAAGTTGCTGCCTGTGTTCTCCTCTAGGATTTTGATGGATTCCTGTCTCACATTTAGGTCTTTCATCCATTTTGAGTTTATTTTTGTGTATAGTGTGAGAGAATGGTCCAGTTTCATTGTTCTGCGTGTGGCTGTCCAATTTTCCCAGCACCATGTATTGAAGAGACTGTCTTTTTTCGATAGGATATTCTTTCCTGCTTTGTCAAAGATTAGTTGACCATACAATTGAGGGTCCATTTCTGGGATCTTTAGTCTGTTCCATTGATCTATGTGTCTGTTTTTGTGCCAGTACCATGCTGTCTTGATGATTACAGCTTTGTAATATAGCTTGAAGTCAGGCATTGTGATGCCCCCAGCTTTGGTTTTCTTTTTCAACATTCCCCTGATGATTTGGGGTCTTTTCTGGTTCCATACAAATTTTAGGATTGTTTGTTCCAACTCTGTGAAAAATGTCAATGATATTTTGATAGGGATTGTATTGAATGTGTGATTGCTCTGGGTAGCATAGACATTTTAGCAATGTTTATTCTTCCAATCCATGAACATGACAAGTTTTTCCATCTCTTTTTGTGTCTTCCTCAATTTCTTCCATAAATGTTCTGTAGTTTTTAGAGTACAGATCCTTTGCCTCTTTGGTTATGTTTATTCATAAGTATCTTATGTTTTTTGGTTCAATTGTAAATGGGATTGATTCCTTAATTTCTCTTTCTTCTGTCTCATTGTTAGTGTACAGAAATGCAACTGATTTCTGTGCATTGATTTTGTATCCTGCCACTTTGCTGAATTGCTGTATGAGTTCTAGCAATTTTGGGGTGGAGTCTTTTGGGTTTTCCACATAAAGTATCATGTTATCTGCAAAGAGTGAGAGTTTGATTTCTTCTTCACCATTTGAATGCGTTTTATTTCTTTTTGTTGTCTGATTGCTGAGGCTAGGACTTCTAGTATTATGTTGAACAATAGTGGTGAGAGTGGGCATCGCTTTTGTGTTCTTGACCTTAAGGGAAAAGCTCTCAGTTTTTCCCCATTGAGAATGATATTCATCATGGGCTTTTCCTAGATGGCTTTTCTGATATTGAGGTATGTTCCCTCTATCCCTATACTTTGAAGAGTTTAGAAACCAAGTAGGCCAGAAAGGGCTGGCAAAATATATTCAAGTACTAAATGAGAAGAACATGCAACCAAGAATACTTTATCCAGCAAGGCTGTCATTCAGAATGGAAGGAAATATAAAGAGTTTCCAGGACAGACAGAAACTGAAAGAATATGTGACCACCATGACAATCCTGCAAGAAATATTAAGGGGGATACTGTAAGCGAAGAGAGACACCCAGAGTAACATAAACCAGAAAGTAAGAGTCAATCTACAGAAACAGGGACTTTGCGGACAATACAATGGCACTAAATTCATATCTTTCAATAGTTACTCTGAATGTAAATGGGCTGAATGTTCCAATCAAAAGACACAGGGTATCAGATTGGATAAAAAAGCAGGGTCCACAAGAGTCTACAAGAGACTCATTCTGAACCTAAAGACACTTCCAAGTTGAAAGTGAGGGGATGGAGAACAATTTACCACGCTAATGGACCTCAAAAATAGCTGGGGTAGCCTTTCTCATATCAGACAAATTAGATTTTAAACCAAAGACTGTAGTAAGAAATGTAGAGGGACACTATATCATACTTAAAGGGTCTATCCAACAAGAAGATCTAGCATTTCAGTATTTAGAAGTAACGAGTAACTAGTAGTTTAACAGTCTTATTTTGTTTTTCTGACTTCCTCCTATAATTATTGTCATTTGTATAATGTTAATATATTAAACAACTTCATTAAAATTGTGTTTTGTCAAAGAATCTTATTCAGTTGTCTGAGTAGGACCTATAAATCTGAATTTTAAGAAGTATCTCCGGAGATTTTGATGTAACTGGTCAATAGATGGGAAGCTATTAAAGGCTTTTAATTATAAAGGAGACATGAGTAGAGTTTTAGAAAGATACATTACTTTATGGCATGTAGGTTTAGGGATAATAAAACTGAAGCTAGGGAAATTTTGTACTGGACAGGATTATGTAGACTCTTTTTTCCTTTCTCTTCCCCCAAAAGTAGAAGTATGAACCATGGAAATAATATAGGATGCCACCAACGGAGATCTCTAAAAGTTGGAAAGGAAGCAACTGGTTAGTAACTCCAGGACTTGGAAGGACTACAGGGTACTTTGTCTCCCAATTAACTCAGGCCAGACATCTTATGACCCCTACTGTAACAAGAGAAAACAGCTTGGGTAGGCTCATTCCTTCCACTGATGGGATGGGGGTCCCCAAACAACATGAAGTGATCCTGGCAACACTGGCAAAGAAGATCAGTTGGAAGCCTCAGTGACAATAAGGCAACCAGAGAAGTGCTCTCCTACTCTGTTGTGCCTGAACCTTTCCTCCCTTGGTGGAGATACCAAGCAGTAATACCAAGGGAGATGCCACAAAAAGTAGTTTGACCTGGAAAGCCTCTTTTTTAAAGATTTTATTTATTTATTCATCAGAGAGAGAGCACAAGCAGGGGGAATGGCAGGCAAAGGTAGAAGCAGGCTCCCTGCTGAACAAGGAGCCAGATGTGGGACTCAATCCTAGGACCTTGGGATCATGACCCGAGCGGAAGGCAGCTGTTCAACCAGCTGAGCCACCTGGGCATCCTCTGGAAAGCCTCTTTGTCTCTGTAGGTCAGAGAATTCTTTCCCCCACTTAGAGAATCAGAGAGCTTGATTAACACCAGCAAAAGTGATCAAGACACTATATGTGCACAGCTTAGTAAGTGTGCTATTCATCCCTGAAAGATGGAAAATCTGTTTTCCCACATAGAGACACTAGCCCAAATAAATCAAGCAAATTAAAATACACTACAAATGATTTGAAAATTAAAATACCACCAGAAAGTACCATTGGAACACAACCCATAAATGTAGGCTGAGACCTGTGTGCCTGCCTGGTAAAATAAAAAGGTTCAAATAAAACCAAAAATCTCCTAACATAATGGTCAAAGTACTCAAGATACAATAAAAAAAAACACCCAACATACCAAGAACCAGGAAAATCACCACTTGAATGATAAAAGACAATCAATCAACTGACACAAATACTGAGGTAAATTAGATAATGGAATTCTCTGACAAGGATTTTAGAGCATCCATTATAAAACTGTTCTAACATGCAATTACACATTACCTTGAAACAAATGAAAAAAAAATAGAAAATCTCAAGAAAGCAATCAATGTTATAAATGAACCAAATGAGAATTATGGGACTGAAGAATACAATAAATAAACCTGCAGTGTTCCTCAAGATTTGAGTGGTGATAAAAGAGAACAGAATCAATGAACCTCATGAGGACAGATTGATAAAATTTACCCAATTGGAACTAGAGAGAGTATAGTCTGAAAGATAATAGAGTCTTAAAATCCTGTGGAGCAATAACAAAAGATTCAATATTGTATCATTGAAGTCCTATAATAAGAGGAGACAGAGAATAGGACTTAAAGAATATTCAAAGAAATAATGGCAAAAGCATCCCAAATTTGGGAAAAAAATCTAACATAAACCTACAGATTCAAGAAACTGAGTGAATTCCAAGCAAGATTGATGCAAAGAAATCCACACCTAGACACATCAAAATTAAACTTCTGAAACCTAAAGGCAATGCAAAAAGTCTTGAATGCTGCCAGAGAGAAATGATGCATTACTTATGGGAGAATACCAATTCAAATGACAGTGGATTTCTTATCCAAAACCTTGGAGACCAGAAGGCCAATATTTTTCACATGTTGAAGAAGATAACTTTCAACCAATAATTCAATGTTTGGCAAAACTATCCTCCAGGGAATGAAGGAACAGACATTTTCAGATGAAGAAGAATTAAAATAATTTGTTGGTAGCTTGCCTACTCTAAAACAATGACTAAAAGAAGTTCTTCACACAAAAGGAAAATGATAGAAGAGGAATTTGGGGGCAGTAGGGAGGAAGAAATAACAACAGAAAGTGCAGAGATATGCCTGTCTTGCTCCTCATGATCTTTCTATATTATATTTGATGATTGAAACAAAAGTAATAGTATCATCTGTCTGATACTCAAGACAATGGTACTTAAAACTGGTGAAGGTAAAGGCACATAAGCAGAAGTAAGGTTTCCACACTTCATTAAAGGGGTAAGTTACTGATACCAGTACACTATGACAAGTCACATTATGTGTATTTGATAGCCAGAACGATCACTTCAAAAACTATATAAAATAATACACTAAAAAACACCTAAAATAAATCAAAATAGAAACCTAGAAATGTTCAGGTCACACAGGAAAAAAAGAAAAAAAAACACAGGAATGCAAAACAGAAGAAATTGAAAATAATAAAATGACAGACATAAGCCCTAATATAGCAATAATTATCTTAGGTATAAGTATACCGAGTAAAATTTAGATATATTGGCAGGATGGGTAAAAGAAACACAACCCAATTTTATGCTGTTTATAACATCTCACTTCAAATTCAGTAGCATATGTAGACTGAAATGCAAAAGATAGGGAAAAATATACCATGCAAACGTTAATCATAAAATCCAGGAGTGAACAGCTGTGTTAACATCAGATAAAATACGGGGCGCCTGGGTGGCTCAGCTGTTAAGCGTCTGCCTTTGGCTCAGGTCATGATCCCAGGGTCCTGGGATCAAGCCCCGCATCAGGCTCCCTGCTCAGCTGGAAGCCTGCTTCTCCCTCTCCCACTCCCCCTGCTTGTGTTCCCTCTCTTGCTGTCTCTCTCTTTCTGTCAAATAAATAAATAAAATCTTAAAAAAAAATCAGATAAAATAGACTTTTTTTTCTGTCCAAATGTTTATTTACATCCTAGTT
Source organism: Neomonachus schauinslandi (assembly GCF_002201575.2). Taxonomy (NCBI): domain Eukaryota; kingdom Metazoa; phylum Chordata; class Mammalia; order Carnivora; family Phocidae; genus Neomonachus; species Neomonachus schauinslandi. Next base: position 58,036,363 of record NC_058419.1, read on the forward strand.
ATTTAACATATAGTGTAATATTGATTGCAGAGTAGAATTTAGTGATTCATCCCTTACAACACTCAGTGCTCATCATAAAAAGTAACCTTCTCAATACCCATCACCCCTCTATCCCATACCCTACCCACATCCCTCCATCAACCCTCAGTTTGTTCTCTATCTTTAAGAGTCTCTTTTGGCTTGTTTCCCTCTCTCTTTTTTTCCCTACCAATTTGGTCATGTTTTGTTTCCTAAGTTCCACATGAGTAAATTAAAATGGTATTTTTCTTTCTCTGACTGATTTATTTTGTTTAGTATAACACACTCTAGTTCTATCCACCTCTTTGCCTATGGCAAGATTTTTTTTTTTTGATGGTTGAGTAAAACCAAATTTTCATAGTAATTTTTGATGGCTGAGAATATATATCTACACACATCCCACATCTTCTTTATCCATCAGTCAATGGGCATGGGCTCTTTTCATAGTTTGGCTATTGTTGATAGTGCTGCTATAAACACCAGTGTGAATGTCCATGTTCGAATCTGTATTTTTGTATCATTTGGTTAAATGCCTAGTAGTGCAATTTCTGGGTCATAGGGTAGTTCTACTTTTAACTTTTTGAGGAACCTCCATACTGTTTTCCTTAGTGCCTGCACCAGTTTGCATTCCCACCAACAGTGCAAGAGGGTTCCTCTTTATATGCATCTTTGACAACACCTGTTGTTTCCTGAATTGTTAAATTTAGCCATTCTGACAGGTGTGAGGTGGTATCTCATCATAGTTTTGATTTGTATTTCCCCACTGATGAGTGATATTGAACATCTTTTCATGTGTCTGTTAGTCTTCTGGATGTCTTCTTTGGAAAAGGGTCTATTCATGTCGTCTGACAATTTCTTAACTAGATTATTTGTTTTTTGGGTGTTGTGTTTGGTAAATTCTGTATAGATTTTGTATACTGACCTTTATTAGGTATGTCATTTGCATATATCTTCTCCCATTCCATGGGCTGCCTTTTAGTTTTGTGGATTGCTTCCCTCTACTTTTGGAACTAATGATATACTACTATATGTTGGCTAATTGAATTTAAATTAAAAAAATTAAAAATACCACCAGCATTTTTCACAGAGCTAGAACAAACAATCCTAAAATTTGTATGGAACCACAAAAGACCCTGAAGAGCCAAAGCCATTCTGAAAAAGAAAACCAAGCCTAGAGGCATCACAATTCCAGGCATCAAGTTACATTACAAAGCTGTAGTCATCAAGACAGTATTATACTGGTACAAAAACAGACACATAGGTCAATGGAACAGAATAGAAAAGTCAGAAGTGGACCCACAACTATATGATCAACTAAACTTCAACAAAGCTGAAAGAATACCCAATTTAAAAAAGAGAGTCTCTTCAACAAATGCTGGTGGGAAAACTAGACAGAAACATGAGGAAGAATGAAATTGGACCACTTTCTTACACCATACAGAAAAATAAATTCAAAATGGTTGAAAGATCTAAGTGTGACACAGGAAACCATCAAAATCACAGAGGAGAACACAGGCAGCAACTTCTTTGACCTTGGCCACAGCAACTTTTTACTAGACACATCACTGGAGGGAAGGGAAACAAAAGCAAAAATAAACTATTGAGACGTTGTCAAGAGAAAAAGCTTCTGCACAGTGAAGGAAGCAATCAACAAAACAAAATGACTTTAAAATAAATAAAATTACTGGAGAAAAAGAATTCATTACATAATGTAAAGTGATATATCCACCGGGAAGACCTAACAATCCTAAAAGTGTACAAAAGCAACACATCTTCAAAATGCATGAAGCAAAAACTAATAGAGCAGAAAGGATAATAGGCAAATCTATAATTATAGATGGATACTTCAACACCCTCTTCTCAGAAACTGATAGAGCTACTAGACAGAAAATAAGGACAAAGAAGATTTGAACAACACAATTAACTAATAAAATCTAATCAAAATATATAGAACATGTATAAAACACTCCACCCAACAAGAAAAGAACACATAGTTTTAAAAGATCCCTGGAATGGTCATCAAGATAGACCTTATCCAAAACTGTAAAACAAATTTCAATAGCTTTAAAAGATTGAAACCATACATATTGTATACTCTGACCGCACTGGAATCAAACTAAAAATCAGTAACAGAAAAACAACATGAACATTAACTAACTACATAGAAATTAAACAACATGCTTCTACATAATCCATGAGTCAAAGAGAAAATCACAGAAGAAATAGAAATACAAAGAGAAATTAAAGAAACCATTCCATTTACAATAGCACCGAAAACCATAACATACCTTGGAATAAACCTAACCAAAGAGGTAAAGGATCTGTACTCTAGGAACTACAGAACACTCATGAAAGAAATTGAAGAAGACACAAAAAGATGGAAAAATATTCCATGCTCATGGATTGGAAGAATAAACATTGTTAAAATGTCTATGCTACCCAGAGCAATCTATACCTTCAATGCCATCCCGATCAAAATTCCAATGACATTTTTCAAAGTGCTGGAACAAACAATCCTAAAATTTGTATGGAATCAGAAAAGACCCTGAATTGCCAAGGAGATGTTGAAAAAGAAAAACAAAGCTGGGGGCATCATGTTGCCCGATCTCAAGCTATATTACAAAGCAGTGATCACCAAGACAGCATGGTACTGGCACAAAAACAGACATATAGACCAATACAGAATAGAGAACCCAGATATGGACCCTCAACTCTATGGTCAAATAATCTTTGACAAAGCAGGGAAAACCATGCAATGGAAAAAAGACAGTCTCTTCAATAAACGGTGCTGGGAAAATTGGACAGCCACATGCAGAAGAATGAAACTCGACCATTCTCTAACACCATTCACAAAGATAAACTCAAAGTGGATGAAAGACCTCAATGTGAAACAGGAATCCATCAAAATCCTAGAGGAGAACATAGGCAGTAACCTCTTTGACATCGGCCACAGCAACTTCTTTCAAGATACACCTCCAAAAGCTAGTGAAACAAAAGCAAAAATGAACTTTTGGGACTTCATCAAGATAAAAAGCTTCTGCACAGCAAAGGAAACAGTCAACAAAACAAAGAGGCAACCCACAGAATGGGAGAAGATATTTGCAAATGACACTACAGACAAAGGGCTGGTATCCAAAATCTATAAAGAACTTCTGAAACTCAACACCCAAAAAACAAATAATCAAGTCAAAAAGTGGGCAGAAGAGATGAACGGACACTTCTCTGAAGAAGACATACAAATGGCTAACAGACACATGAAAAAATGTTCATCATCATTAGCCATCAGGGATATCCAAATCAAAACCACACTGAGATACCACCTTACACCAGTTAGAATGGCAAAAATCGACAGGGAAAGAAACACCAAATGTTGGAGAGGTTGTGGAGAAAGGGGAACCCTGTTACACTGTTGGTGGGAATGCAAGTTGGTACAGTCACTTTGGAAAACAGTGTGGAGGTGCCTCAAAAAATTAAAAATAGAGCTCCCCTATGACCCAGCAATTGCACTGCTGGGTATTTACCCCAAAGACACAGATGTAGTGAAAAGAAGGGCCATATGCACCCCAATGTTCGTAGCAGCAATGTCCGCAATAGCCAAACTGTGGAAAGAGCCGAGATGCCCTTCAGCAGATGAATGGATAAGGAATATGTGGTCCATATATACAATGGAATATTACTCAGCCATCAGAAAAGATGAATACCCAACTTTTACATCAACATGGATGGGACTGGAGGAGATTATGCTAAGTGAAATAAGTCAAGCAGAGAAAGTCAATTATCATATGGTTTTACTTATTTGTGGAACATAAGGAATAACATGGAGGACATTAAGAGAAGGAAGGGAAAAATGGGCAGGGGGAATTGGAGGGAGAGATGAACCATGAGAGACTATGGACCTGAGAAACAAACTGGGTTTTAGAGGGGAGGGGGGAGGGGGGATCGGTTAGCCCGGTGATGGGTATTAAGGAGGGCACGTACTGCATGGAGCACTGGGTGTTATACGAAAACAATGGATCGTGGATCACTACATCAAAAACTAATGATGTATTGTATGGTGACTAACATAACATAATAAAATTTTAAAAAAAAGACATGGAAGTATGGGAAATAAAAAAAAAGAAATAGAAATACATATAACTACATAAAAATTAAAATATAGCATATCAAAACATGTGGGATATAGCTAAAACAGTACTAAAATTTGTATTGCAGCACTACATGCTCACATTGGAAATGAGGAAAGGACTCAAATTGAACATCTAAGTTTGTATTTCAAGAAACTGGAAAAAATGAGAGCAAAACAAACCAGAGCAAACAGAAAGCAGGAAATTATAAGAGCAGAAATCATTAAAATTAAAATATGAAAGGGATAGATAAAATCAATGAAAAAAAAATCTGATTCTGGGTAAAAATCAGTAAAATTGATAAACCTCTAGGAGAGTTGGAAAAATATTAAACTGAAGCTAGGAACACAATGCTAATACAATTTCAATACTCCAAGCAGGAAATGTTGAAGATCTGAATGAAGGTAGTAACAGTGAGGATAGAATGGGGCAGTGAACAAAATAGATGTTGAGAAAAATTATTGGACCTGGTAATTCCTGATTCAATGTGGAAAGAATGAATGAGTGCATGAAACCATAAGTGACTACTAATTTTTTTTTTTTTTTACAATAGTGACTAGGAAGGGGGCACCTGGGTGGCTCAGTTGGTTGGGTATTTGCCTTCAGCTCAGGTCATGATCCCAGGGTCCTGGGATCAAGCCCCAATTTGGGCTTTCTGCTCAGCAGGGAACCTACTTCTCCCTCTCCCTCTGCTTGCTGCTCCCCCTGCTTGTGCACACTCTGTCAAGTAAATAAATAAAATCTTTAAAACAACAATAAACAAACAAAAACATTGGTGACTAGGTAAATGAAAATACTCCAACATAAAGAATGAAGAAGGATGAATGCATTTGGAAAGACTAATAAAGTTGTGACTAGAGTAGTTGAAGTTTAGAGGGGTTGTTAGAATGAACTATAATATTTACATGTTCAATACCACTTACACACACATACATGCACACACACCTTTCAAGTTCCACTTCTCTTTAGCTTCTGTCCCCAATCCTCCATCATTCATGACTTCTCTGTCAGTTTATATGACCAAATAATCTAATGTCACTGCTCTAGAGATAATCTGGCACCCATGTCTTTATTTCACTTCATCTCGTCTTTCTCAACTTACTTTCTCTGAAATCATAGTCTACTGAGTTGAAACCTGAGAATGAGAATGCTGAATAATGACAACTGCCATTTGTTCATTCAATTCATATTTTGGTTAGAGTGTTTACCACAATACAGTTACCACTAGCACATGTAGCTAGACTATTGCTTACTTTGAATGCAGCTAATACAACTGAGGAACTGAATTTTCACACTTTTTTAAATTTCATTATTTTAAGTTAAAATTTAAAATCTGATACATGGACTTCCACCTCTGATCCAGATTGAGTAATAGTGGATTTATGTTCCTACCTGAAATGACCAGAAAACTGAACCAAATATATGAAACAATAGTTTTCAAAACACCGAACACCTGGCAACTGTATTAGTTATCAATTGCTGCATAACAAATTACCACAATCTTAGCTACTTAAAATAACATGCATCTATTATCTCACCATTTCTGTGAGTCAGGAGTCTAGGCATGCCTTAGCTGGGTCTTATGCTTAGGGTCTCACAAAGATGCAGTCAAGAGGGTGGCTAGACTGTATTCACATATGGAGGCTTGAATGAGGATGAATACATTTTTAACTTCACACAGGTTGTTGGAACAATACATTCTTTGTGGCTGTAAGTATGAGGCCTTGGCATATTGTTGGCTTTTACCTGGAAGCTACTCTCATGTCCTAGAAGAGGCTGCTTACAGTTCCAGAGACATTTCTTAGTTCCTAGAGGTTACCCACAGGTCCTAGATGCCTCCCATAATTTCTTGTCATAGAGGGTTTAAAAATATGGACACTTACGTTTTCAAGCCAACAAGGAGAGTCTCTAGAATCTAGAGTGAGTCAAAGTCTTTTATAATGTAACATTATTATAAGAATGACATCCCATCATTTTTACTATATTCTATTGGTTAGAAGCAAGTTGCCGATCTTACCCATATTCAGAGGAAGGGATTATACGAAGACATGAAAACCAGGTGGTGAGATAATGAGGTTGTCACCTTAGACACTACCACAGCAATGAACAATAGTGATGATAAAGCTTCCTGGCATATATTACTGCATTCAGAAAGTTACTAGACTCTGATGCAGGGAGGAGAAGCCCAAGTGGAGTCTAAAATGACTCTTAGTTCCATCTAAGAGGCCAGGGAGAATAAGATGGCTAGAATTTGCCAGACAGAGTATTGGAGTGGAAAGAGCTACACAGAGAGAGAACTCAGGAATTCTGCAGAAGTTTATCCTTGAATAGTCAACTGGGTACTGGCTACACGTATGTATGGAGAAACTAAGTCTGGAAAAAGACCCATCTGAAAAGATTTGAAATTACTGTACTCAGTGTTCATATAGGCCAGGAAAAGTGACTTATCTATCAACTGTACCGGAAAACATAATTCATGAGTCATTGTGTAATGCACACAAAAAGCTCATTGTAGACTAAATACTGCTCATATTCTCCCTAACAAATCCTAAAAGTAAGTTCAGAAAGGATCAGTTTCCAAGTAACCTATTGGCATCCCAGATCAAAGTTAAATATTATGGAAGTGTAAAAATATATGGCATCCAACAAGGCAAAATTTACAGTGTCTGTCATTCATCGAAAACTACCAGAAAAAGAAGTAAAGGAAAACATGGAGAAGCTGGAAAAAATGACCCATGATTAGGAGAAAAATTAGTGAAATGAAAATGACCCAGAACTGACACATGCTAGAATTAGCAGAAGAGGATATGAATGCAGTTATTTTAACTGTATTTTATATGTTTTAAAAGTTAAATGGAAATGTGACAGATATAAAAAGACCAAATAAAACTTCTAGAGATAAAACCTACAATGTCTGAGGTGGGGGGGTGGAAATATTGGATGGAATTAATGGAATATTAGATGTTGCAAAAGAAAAGATTAGTGAATTTGAAGGCACAACAAATTCAAAATATCCAAAGTGAAACAGAAAGAAAATATTAAAAGAGGAGCATCAATCACTTGTGAGAGAATTTTAAGTAGCTCAATGTATCTTGTAATTGGAGTTTCTCAAAGGATTGGAGAGGAGACAGAAAAATATTTGAATAAATAATATATTAAAATGTTCTAAATTTGATGAAACTATAAACACACAGACCCAAGAAGCTCAATGAAACCCAAGTATAAGAACTACAAAGGTGCATGATAAAAAATGTTTAATATTAATGATGAAGAGAAAAATGAAAAGCAGCTAGAAAAAAATATGTTATCAACAGAGAAACAAAGATAAGAGTGGTATTGGGTTTCTTATGAGAAACAATACAGGTGATAAGACAGTGGCACAATACTTTCATTAAAGCACTGGAAGAAAAAAAACAGATTGTTATACCCAACTAGAATATCATTCAAAATTGACCATGAAATAAAGACTTTTTCAGATATACACAAACTGAAAGAATTCCTCAAGCAATTTGGATCCAGTGGAGGTTATCCCAGCAATATAAGGTTAGTTTAACATTAAAAAATCCATGTACTCATGATACTGTGAAATAAACAGAAAAATCACATGGTTATGTCAATTGATGCAGAAAGAGTATTTGACAAAATCTAATGTCCATTATTGATAAACACAGAAAAGTAGAAGCAGAAAGGAACTTCTCAACTTTATAAAGCACATGTACAAAAACCCTATACTTAACACCATACTTAATGGTGAACAGCTGAATGACTCCTTGCTAAGGTCAAATACAAAAAATATAGATGTCCACTTTCACCACTTATATTCCATATTGTGTTGGAAATTCTAGGTAGTGCTATAAGACAAGAAAAAATATTATTCAAATTGGAAGGAAGAAGTGAAGTTATCTTTATCCCTAGATGATATGATAATTTATGTAGATAATTCAATAGAATTCATGAAGAAATCAACTAGAAATAAATGAGTTTAGAAAGATTACAGAATACAAGATGTGTTTTTATAATCTAACAAATAATCAGAAATTGAAATAAAAAAATTGAACATATCATAGAAATATGAAATAATGAGAGATAGATCTGAAAAGCTCCACAATGAAAATAACTATTTCTGGGTAAAATTTAAAAGGCTTAAATTAAGAGCTATATTTCAGGTTCAAGATATTTAATATTGCTAGAATGCTATTCTCTCCATATTTGTCTATATATTCAAAACAACTCCAAACAAAACCACAGTAGGTTTTTTTTTGTAGAAAATGACAAAATGACTCTAAAATTTATATCATAATTCAAAGGATATAAAAGAGCCAAAACAACTTTGAAAAAGAAAAAACATAGCGGGATTTTAGGGAGGGGAAGATGATTGGAATAGGAGAAGCCTAGGCAAGCCTCATCTCATGAACACAACTATTTATCTATCAAATCATCCTAAATACCACAGAAATAGACCTGAAGACTGATAGAAAAATCTCCACAACTAAAGGGAGAGAAAGGGCCACACTGAAGAAGGTAGGAAGTGCAGAGATGTAGTTTAGGGGAGAAATGGATCACAGGTGCTGTGGAGGGCAGGGAGCTGAGGTCACAGAGAAGGGTGAGACAGAGAGGAGCACATTGGAACCTACAAGGGGAACATTTCCCCAAAGCCATTGGCTTGGAAAATGAGGGGGCTGAATTTCAAGAGTTCTTACAAACAGCAGGGCTTAAAGCCTGGAGTTCTAAAGGTCAGTGGTCTTGGCTGGGATAGATCCCAAAGGGCACTTCCCTGTTCCTGGAGAAAAGGCAGGCAAACAACCCAGGTACTGACAGCATAGAAACACTAATCAGAATAGTGTTTGGTGTGACAGTGGGGAGATTATTTGCTCTTCTCCAAGATCCCCGACAGACAGTATTCAGAGACACTTCTCCAGAAACAAAGGAGCTCATCAATGCAATTTTCTTCTCCCAACCTTCAGCATAAACACAGAGCCAGCTGTGTGAATCAGTGCAGTGCTGACAATGGCTGCCTAACTTGCATACCCCAAGCACCACATCCCTATGATCTGGTGGGACTGTACTTATCAGTCATGCTTCCCTCAATCCCAGTGCAGCAGGTCCCTCCCCGTCCCCCCTACCCCGCAGGATAGCAGCACATACACACACACCACATCTCCTGACCACAGAGTTCTTCGAGTCCTCAGGTATGGTGAAAGTAGTGACAGGTTTTATTTTATAAGCAGACCAGAGCACACCTAGTTAAAGCTTGTCACATACAGACCAGGGACCAAACACTGCCCAAAATAGGCAAGAAGGGCCTCAGCAGATGACTGGCCTGAAGGATAGAGCAGCCAAAACACAAAAGCAAAGCAAAAAGAGCACACAACAGAGATGCTCTGAAGTGCCAGGCCCTGGAAAATACATGGCCTCTACTTCATAAAGACATTACTCTCAGAAGAAGGAAAAATAACTGGCTTTTCTGACACACAGAAGAAGGCAGAAACTTAGAAAAATGCCAACTCAGAGGAAAATTCATCCAAGATGCAAGAACAACATAAGGCCATGGCCAGAGATCTAAGCAAAACAGGCATAAGTAACACAACTGATGGAGAACTTAAAGCAACAATGATAAGGATACTCACTGGACTTGAAGAAATAATGGAAGACATCAATGAGACCCTTACCACAGAGATGAAAGAGTTAAAAAGAATTAATCAGAGAGGATGGATGCAATAAATGAGATTGGAAACAGGCTTGATGCAACGAACAGCAAGCTGGATGAAGCAGAGGAACAAATTAAGGACTTAGAAGACAAAATAATGAAGCTGAACAAAAGAGAAAAAGAATTATGGGAACGCAAGAATAGATTTATGGTACTCAGTGACTACATCAAATGTAATAACATTTTTATTTTATAGTCCCAGAAGAAGAAGACAGGGAAAAGGGGGCAGAAAATTTATTTTAGAAAACAATACCTGAAAAATTCTGTAATCTGGGCAAGAACACAGATATCCAGATCCAGGAGGTACAGAGAACTCCCACCAAAATCACAAAAACATGCCCACACTAAAACATATGTCATTAATTTGCAAAATGTAATGATAAGGAAAATATACTAAATGCAGCAAGACAAAAGAAGTTCCTAACTTACAAGGGAAGACCCATAAAGCTACCTGCAGGTCTCTCAACAGAAACTTAGCAAGCCAGAAGGGAGTTGAATGATATATTCAACATGCTGAATGGGAAAAATCTGCAGCCAAGAGTACTCTATCCAGCAAGGCTATCATTCACAATAGATGGAGAAATAAAGTTTCACTTAAAAACAAATACTAAGAGTTCTTGACTACCAAACCAGCCCTGCAAGAAATATTAAAGGGGACTCTTTGAGTGGAAAAAGAGACAAACAGTGACAAAAACAAAGGATCAGAGAAAATCTGCAGAAACAATGACAAAACAAGTAAGAAAATGGCACTAAATACATAGCTATCAATAATTACTCTGAATGTAAAGGGACTAAACACTCCAATCAAAAGTCATAGTATGTCAGAATGGATGAAAAATTAACATAACATAATAATAATAAAGAAAAGAAAAATCAAGACATGTTAATGCTGCCTACAAGAGACACACTTGGACCTAAAGACACCTGCATATTGAAAGTGAGGAGATGGAGAACATTTATAACACAAATGGACATCAACAGAAAGCCAGAGTAACCGTACTTGTATCAGACAAACTAGATTGTAAACCGAAAACTGTAAAAAGAGATGAAGAAGGGCATATATCATAATAAAAGGGACAATCCAACAAGAAGATCTAACGATTGAAATTTTTATGTACCCAACATGGGAGTACACAAATATATAAAAAATTAAAAATAAACATAAGAGAACACATTGATTATAATACAATAATTGTGGGGGACTTTAACACCTCAATTATCAATGGACTGGTCAACTAAACTGAAAATTTAAAGGAAACAATGGCATTCCATGACACACTGGACAGATGGACTTAAAAGATATATTCAGAACATTCCACCCTAAAACAGAAGATTACACATTCTTTTCAAGTGCACATGGGACCTCCTCCAGAATAGATTACACATGAGGTCACAAATCAGGCCTCAAGAAGTACAAAAAGATTCAGATCATACCATGCATATTTTCTGACCACAATGCTATGAAACTTGAGGTCAACTACAAGAGAAAATTTACAAAGGCAACATATACATGGAGGTAAAACAACATGCTACTAAACAATGAATGATCAACCACAAAATCAAAGAACAAATAGAAAAAATACATGAAAACAAATGAAAATGAAAACACATGGTCTAAAACCATTGGGATGCAGCAAAAGCTGTCTGAAGAGGGAAGTATATAGCAAAGAACCCTACTTCAAGAAGCGAGAAATACCTCACATAAACTACTTAACCTTACACCTAAAGGAGCTAGAGAAAGAACAATAAAGCTTAAATCCAGCAGAAGGCAAATAATAAACATTAGAGCACAAATAAATAACATAGAAGGTAAAAACAAAGAATAGAAAACAATAAAACAGATCTTTGAAAAAATTAATAAAATTGATTTTAAAAACCTAGCCAGATTTAATCAAAAGGAAAAGAGAAATGACCCAAATACATAAAATCACAAATGAGAGGGGAGAAATAACAACCAACACCACAGAAACAAACAATTATAAGAGAATATTATGGAAAAACATATGCCAATGCATTAGACACCCTGGAAGAAATGAACAAGTTCCTAGACATATATAAACTACCAAAACTGAAATTTGAACAAACATTTAAAGAAGAGTTAATATCTATCCTTCTCAAGCTATTCCATAAATTAGAAAAGGAAGGGAAACTTCCAAATTCATTCTGTGAGTCCAGGATTACCCTGATACCAAAACCAGAAAAAGACACCACCAGAAAGAATTACAGGCCAATAACCTTGTTGAACACAGATACACAAATACTCACTAAAATAGTAGGAAAAGGAATCCAACAGTGCATTAAAAAAAAATAATAATTCACAATGACCAAGTGGGACTTAGTCCTGTGTTGCAAGGGCGGTTCAATATGTGCAAATCAATCATGTGATATACCACATAAATAAAAGGAATGATAAGAACCATGTGATCATTTCAGTACATTCAGAGAAAGCATTTCACAAAGTACAACATCCATCCATGATAAAAACCTTTAACAAAGTAGGTGTAGAGGGAACATACCTCAACATAATAAAGGCCATATATGAAAAAGCCACAGCTAATATCATCCTCATTGAGGAAAAAGTGAGAGCTTTTCTTCTATGATCAGGAACAAGACAAGGATATTCACATTCACCAAAATTATTTAACATAGTACTGGAACTGCTAGCCACAGCAATCAGATGATACAAAGAAATAAAAGAAATCCAAATCAGCAAAGAAGAAGTCAAACTTCCACTATTTGCAGATGGCATGATACTCTGTAGAAAACTAGAAAGAGTCCACCAAAAAAACTGCTAGAACTGATAAACAACTTCAGTAAAGTCCCAGGATACAAAATCAATATACAGAAATCTGTTACATTTGTATGCACCAAGAAAGAAGCAGCAGAAAGAAATCAAGGAGTCAATCCCATTTACAACTGCATGAAAACCCATAAGATACCTAGGAATAAACCTAACCAAACAGGTAAAAGAACTGAACTCTGAAAAGTACAAAACACTGATGAAAGAAATTGAAGAAGACACAAGAAATGGAAAGACATTCCATGCTCAAGGATTAGAAGAACAAATATTGTTAAAATATCTATATTATCCAAAGCTGCCTACACATTTAACTCAATCCCCATCAAAATACCACCAGCATTTTTCACAGAACTAGAACAAACAATCCTAAAATTTTATAGAACCACAAGAGACTCCTAATTGCCAAAGCCACTTTGAAAAAGAAAAGCAAAGGTGGAGGCATCACAATTCCAGACTTCAAGTTATATTACAAAGCTGTAGTTATCAAGGCAGTGTGCTACCTACTGGCAAAAAATAGCCACAAAGACCAAAAAAATAGAATAGAAAACCTAGAAATGAGCCCACAAGTATATAGTCAAATAATCTTCAACAAAGCAGGAAGGAATATCCAATGGAAGAAAGACAGTCTCTTCAACAATTGGTATTGGGAAAACTGCACAGAAACATGCAAAAAAATGAAATTGGACCACTTTCTTACACCATACACAAAAATAACTTCAAAATGGAATGGGAGAAGATATTAGCAAATGGTATATCTGATAAAGGGTTAATATCCAAAATGTATAAAGAGCTTATATAGGTGCCTGGGTGGCTCTGTCTTTAAGCATCTGCCTTCGGTTCAGGTCATGATCCCAGGGTCCTGGGATTGAGCCCACATTGGGCTCCCTGCTCAGCGAGAAGCCTGCTTCTCCCTCTCCTACTCCCCCTGCTTGTGTTCCCTCTCTCACTGTCTCTCTCTGTCAAATAAATATAAATAATTTTTTTTTAAAAAGAACTTATACAAATCAACATCCAAAAAGGAGTATCCAGTTAAAAATGGGCAGAAGTTATGAATAGACATTTATCCAAAGAAGACATACAGATGGCTAACACATGAAAAGATACTCAACATCACAGATCATCAGGGAAGTACAAGTCAAAACTACAATGAGATATCACCTCACACCAGTCAGAATGGCTAAAATTAACAACACAAGAAATGGCAGATCTTGGAGAGTATGTGTAGAAAGGGGAACCTACTTACACTGTTGGTGGGAATGTAAACTGGTGCAGCCACTCTGGAAAACATTATGTAGAATCCTCTAAAAGTTAAAAAAAGAACTACCCTGGGGCGCCTGGGTTGCACATTTGGTTAAGCATCCAACCCTCATTTTTCAGCTCAGATCGTGATCTCAAGATCATGAGATCGAGCACCTTATGGGAGTCCACACTTAGTGTGGAGTCTGCTTGAGGTTCTTTCTGCCTCTCCCCTTTGCCCCTCCCCCAATGCTTTCTAAAAGAAATAAATCTTTAAGAAAAAGAAAAACAGAACTACCCTATGATCCAGCTATTGCACTACTAGGTATTTACCCCAAAATACAAAAATAGTAATTACAAAATAGTAACATCCCAATGCTTACAGCAGCATTTTCTACAATAGCTGTATTATGGAATGAGCCCAAATATCCATTGACTGATCACTGGGTGTTATATGTAAGTGTTGAATCACTAAATTTCACACTTGAAAGTAATATCACACTGTATCTTAACTAAAAAGAATTTAAATAAAAAGTAAAAAAAAAATCTTTACATCCCAAAAAAATCAATTAGAGTTGAATCATGCAATAAATGACATTAGAAACACACTTGATGCAATCAACAGCAGGGTAAAAGAGGCAGAGGAACAAATTATTGACCTAGAAGACCATATAAAGGAAAATAATTAAGCTGAATAAAAGAAAGAATTATGTAACACAAGAATAGAATTCTGGAACACAGTGTTTCCATCAAACATAATAACATTCATAGTATAGGAGTCCCAGAAGAAGAAGAAAAGGAAAAGGGGGCAGAAAATTTATTTCAGGAAACAATTGCTAAAAACATCTGTAATCTGGGCAAGAACACAGGCATCTAGATCCAGGAGGTACAGAGAACTCCCATCAAAATCAACAAAAGCATGCCCACACTAAGACATATGTCATTAAATTTGCGAAATATAATGATAAGGAAAAACATATTAAATGCAGCAAGACAAAAAAAGTCTAACAAGGGAAAAGCCATAAGGCTAGCTGGAGATTTCACAACAGAAACTTGGCAAGCTAAAAGAGAATGGCATGAAATACTCAAAGTCTGAATGGGAAAATCTGCAACCAAGAATACTCTATACAGCAAGGTTATCATTTACTGTAGAAACAGAGATGAATAGTTTTCCAGAGAAACAAAAACTAAAAGAGCTTGTGACCACCAAACCAGTCCTATAAGAAATATTGAAGGGGACTCTTTGGGGAGGAAAGAGAGACCAGAAGTGATAAAGCCAAGAAAGGATCAGAGAAAATCTCCAGAAAGTGACAAAACAAGTAACAAAATGGCACTATACACATATCTATCAACAATTACTCTAAATGTAAATGGACTAACACTCCAGTCAAAAGACATAGGGTGTCAAAATTGTTAAGAAAACAAGACCCATCTATATAATGCCTATAGTAGATTCATTTTAGACCTAAAGACACCTCTAGATTGAAAGTGAGGGGTTGGAGAAAGAGTTATCATGCAAATGGAAGTCAAAAGAAAGCTGGAGTAGCAATATTTATGTCACACAAGCTAGATTTTAAACCAAACTGTAACAAGAGATGAAGGGCACTATAAATAAAGGGAACTATCCAACAAGAAGATCTAACAATTGTAAATATTTATGCCCCCAACATGGGAGCACCCAAATATATAGCACTATTAACAATAAACACAAAAGAACTGATTGATAATAAAATAATAGTAAGGAACTTTAACAGCTCACTTACATCAATAGATAGATCATCTAAGCAGAAAATCAATAAGGAAACAGTAACTTTGAATGGCATAATAGACTAGATGGACTTAAGAGATATATTCAGAACATTCCATCCTAAAACAGAATACACACTCTTTTCAATTGCACATGGGAAGTTCTCTAGAATATATCACATACTAAGTAACAACAGAGGCCTAAAGAAATACAAAACTTTTTAATTCCTACCATGAATGTTTTCTGACCACAATGCTATGAAAGTAGAAGTCAACCATAAGAAAAAATCCAAAAATACCACAAATAGAAGGAGGTTACAAAACATGCTGCATTGCAAATGTGGTTCAATATTTGGAAATAAATCAAAGTGATATATTACATTAATAGAAGAAGGGTTAAGAATCATATGATCCTTTCTATACATGCAGAAAAAGCATTTGACAAAATATAACATCCGTTCATGATAAAAACCCTCCACAAAGTAGGTTTAGAGGGAATATGCCACAACATAATAAAGACCATTTATTTAAAAAAAGCCACTGCTAATATCATCCTAAATGGGGAAAACTGAGAACTTTTCCTCAATGGTCAGAACAAGACTGGGGTGTCCACTCTCACCACTGTTATTTAACATAGTACTGGAATTCATAGCCTCAGCAGTCAGACAACAAAAGAAATAAAAGGCAACCAGATTGGCCAAGAAGAAGTCAAACTTTCATTATTTGCAGATTATATGATAGTATATAGAGAAAACCTAAGAGTCCACCAAAGAATTGCTAGAAGTGTTATTTGATTCAGTAAAGTCAGAGGATACAAAATCTATGTACAGAAATCTGTTCCATTTGTACAGAAATCTGTTCCATTTGTATACACCAATAATGAAGTAGCACAAAGAGAAATTAAAAAAACAGTCCCATTTACAACTGCATGAAAAACATTGAGATACTTAGGAATAAACCTAACCATAGAGGTGAAAGACCTATACTCTAAACATTATAAAACACTGATGAGAGAAATTGAAGAGGACACAAAGAAATGGAAAGACATTCCATGCTCATGGATTGGAAGAACAAATATTGTTAAAGTCTATACTACCTGGGGCGCCTGGGTGGCTCAGTCGTTAAGCGTGTGCCTTCGGCTCAGGTCATGATCCCGGGGTCCTGGGATCGAGCCCCGCATCGGGCTCCCTGCTCGGCGGGAAGCCTGCTTCTCCCTCTCCCACTCTCCCTGCTTATGCTCTCTCTCTCTCGCTGTGTCTCTCTCTGTCAAATAAATAAATAAAATCTTTAAAAAAAAGTCTATACTACCCAAAGCAACCTACACATTTAATGCAATCCCTATCAAAATACCAACAACATTTTTTCACAAAACTAGTACAAACAATCCTAAAATTTGTATGGAATCACAAAAGTCCCCAAATAGCCAAAGCAACCTTGAAAAAGAAAAGCAAAGCTGGAGTCATTACAACCCCAGGCTTCAATTTATATTACAAAGCTGTAGTCATCAAAGCAGTATGATACTGTCAAAACAGTAGACACATAGATCAATGGAACAGAATAGAAATCCAAGAAATGAACCCATAAGCCTCTGGTCAATTAATCTTTGACAATGCAGGGAAGAATAACTAATGGAAAAAATAATGTCTCTTCAACAAGTGGTGTTGGGAAAACTGGAGAGCAACAGGCAAAAGAATGAAACTGGACCACTTCCTTACACCATACACAAATATAATTTCAAAATGGATTAAAGACCTAAATGAGACCTGAAACCACAGAAATCCTACAAGAGGACACAGGCAGTAACTTCTTTGACATCAGCCATAGCAAATTCTTACTAGGTATGTCACCTGACACAAGGGAAGCAAATGTAAAAATAAATTGTTGGGATTTCATCAAAATAAAAAGCTTCTGCACAGTGAAGGAAACAATTAATGAAATTAAAGGCAACCTATGGAATGAGAGAAAATATTTGCAAATGACGTATCTGATAAAGAATTTGTATACAAAATATATAAAAACTTATAAGATTTGACACCTAAAAAACCAAATAATCCAATTTAAAAATAGGCAGAACTCATGCATAGACATTTTTCCAAAAAGCACATACACATGAAAAGATGCTCCACATCACTGAACATCAGGGAAATGCAAATCGAAACTAACATGAAATAACACCTCATACCTGTCAGAATGGCTAAAATCAACAACTCAAGAAACAACAGGTGTTGGTAAAGGTGTGGAGAAAGGGGAACACTCTTACACTGTTGGTGGGAATGCAAACTGGTGTAACCACTCTGGAAAACAGTAGGGAGGTTCCTCAAAATGTTAAAAGTAGAACTACCCTACCAGCAAGCAACTGCACTACTAGGTATTTACCCAAAGAATACAAAAATACTAATTCAAAGGGATACATTCACTCCAATATTTATAGCAGTGTTACCTACAATAACCAAGATATGGAAACAGCCCAGGTGTCCATGGATAGAAGAATGGATAAAGAATTGGTATATATACACAATGGCATATTACTCAACCATGAAAAGTAATGAGATCTTACCATTTGCAATGACTTGGATGGATCTATTAATTATTATGCTAATAAGTCAGAGAGAGAAAAATACCATATGGTTTAACTCATGTGTGGATTTTATTAAAGAACACATATGAGCAGAGGGAGAGAGAGGGGCAAACCATGAACCAGACTCTTAACTGTAGACAACAATCTGATGGCTACCAGAGGGGAGGTGGGTCGGGGCATGGGTCAAATAGATGATGGGATTAAGGAGTGCACTAACTGTAATGAGCACCAGGTGTTGTATGGAAGTATCGAATCTGAAACTAATATTACACTGTATGTTAACTAAAAAAGAAACAGATGCATGTATAACACAACATGATTTTAAGACTCATTACAAAGCCACAGTAACCAAAAGAGTGTGATATTGAGGTTAGACAAATAGATCAATGGATCTGAATGTAGTGTTTGGACATAAATATAAATATGAATGGATAACTGATTTAAAAAAAATGCTTAGGAAATTCCATGCAAAAATAATAGTCTTTTCTACAAATGGATATCTACATGCAAAAAATGAATTTTGATTCATACCTCATACCATATACAAAATTTAACTCAAAATGAATCATAAACATGAGCATTAGAACTAAAATAATTTTTATACCCAAAATAAAACAGTAGAAAACTTTGTCACTTTCAGTAGTTAAAGATTATTTAGATATGATATCAAAAGCATGATTGATAAAAGAACAAATTAGTATTGATCAAAATTTGAAAACATGTGCTCTCTATGGACACTGTTTCCTTGGAGTAGAATAGAACTTACTCACCACATGAAGGAATGTATGAAAAGCCTATCATGAATGTCATACTTCTGTTGAGAGAATGAACACATGCTCCTTAAGATTATGAAAAAGGCAAGGATGTCTGTCCTCTCCTCTTTTATTCAATATAGTAATGGAGCAGATGACATGATATGATATATATAAAACCTAAGGAAGCTATAAAAAATTTACTAGAATTGATAAAGAAGTACACCACGATCTCAGGATATCACACCCATATACATACTTATTCCTATATGCTAACATGAACAACCCAAAACTGAATTTGAGAAAACGATTTCATTCAAAAAAGAAAATATTAAAGAATAAATCTAACAAAAGAAGTGTAAGCGTGGTACACTAAAAATTACACAATTTTGCTATGAGAAATTAAAAATCTAAATAAATTGATAGATATTCCAGGTTAATGAGTTGGAAGACTCAACATTATTAAGATGTTAATAGTCCTCACATTGATCTATAGATGCATTGCAAATCCTAAAACTGTGGAGTTTTTCCAGAAATTGTCAAGCAGATCCTAAAATTTGTATAGAAGTGAAAACACTAGAATAGCTAAAAATTTTTGAAAAAGAAGAGCAAATTTAGAAAATTTCCCTGTTCTTATCCCAAAACTTACTATAAAAGCTACAGTAATCAAGGCAATGTGGTTCTGGCATAAAGATAGACTAATAGAACAATGGAACAGAATTAAGAGTCCAGAACAATTTTTTATATTTATAGTCAATTGATTTTTATACAAAGATGTCAAGGCAATTTATGGGGGGGCTTGGAAGATAGTCTGTTCAACAAACGATGATGAGACAACTGGATTTGCACACAAAAATTAATTCAAAATAGACCATGGACCTAAATGTAAGAACTAGACCAATAATATTTTTTTAGGAGAATATCTTTCAGACCTTGAATTAAGCAAAGATTTCCTAGCTATGAAACCAGAAGCACAGTCAATAAGATTAAAAAAAAAAAAGATAAGTTGGATTTCACCAAAATTCAAGACTTTAGCACACGATCAAAAAAACTAAAAGATAAGCAACAGACTGTAAATAAATGTTTGAAAATCACTTATCCAATAAAGGAGTTGTATCCAGAATATGCAAAAAACTCTTATACTCAATAAAAAGACAACCTGATGAATAAATGGACAAAATATATGAACAGATATCTCACCAAAACAGTTACATGAATGTTTAATAAATACATGAAAAGATGCTCAAAATCACTTGGGAAATGAATTTTAAAAGCAAAATGAGTTAATATTTCACACTCTCTAGAAAGGCTCTAAGATGAACAGTAACAAATATTGGCAAAAACAGGGAGATAAGAGAAAAATCATACATTGATAATGGGAATAGAAAATGGTGTAGCCACTTTGGAAAACAGTTTTATGTTTTCTCAAAATGTTAAATATAAAATTACCATACAACCCAGCAATTCCACTCTTGAGTATGTGCCAATGAGAAACAAAAACATGTCCACACATAAGAGTACATGCAAATGTTCATACCAGCATTAATAATAGCCAAAAATTGGAAGCAACATAAATGCTTATGAACTTGTGCATGGATATAAAAATCACAGTATATCCATACTATGTAATAAAATTCAGCAATAGAAAGGAATTAAATCCTGACACATGCTGCATCATAGATGAACCTCAAAATATCTTCAGTGTGACAGAAGTGAGATGCAGGAGACCAAATATTGTACAATTTTGTTTATATGAAGTGTTCAGAAAATACAAATACAAATTGACAGAGACAGAAAGTAGATCAGTTGTTGCCTGGGTCTGGGTACAGAAACATGGGTTAACTAGAAATAGATATTAAAATTGGCCCAAACTGGTATGTGATGATGTTTGTACCACTAAATGAACTTAATAAAAATGATTGAATTGTGTACTTGAAATGGGGCATTTTGTTATATGTAAGCATATACTGTAGTAAAGTTGTTTTTCTAAAAACAAAACAAAACAAAAAAAAAACCATTAAGAGAATGCAAAAAACAAGCCACAGATAGGGAGAAAATAATTACGAGTGGTGCATCTGATAAAAGCCCTGGAAAAGAATATATGAAGAATTCCTAAAATTCAATAATAAGGGAACACAACCCAAAAACAAATGGGCAAAATTGAAAAAAAGAATTGAAAGTCACTTCACCAAGGGAAAATATGAAGATAGCTAATATGCACATGAAATGGTGCTCAACACCATTAGTCATAAGATAAAGGTAAATTTAAACCACAGTGTGACCACTACATGTCCATTATTTTATAATATATCTAAAATTAAAAAGACTGATCATAGCAAATCTTGGTGAGGATGTGAAGGAATTGGCACTGAAATACAATGCCATCAGGAATGTGAAATGGTACAACCACTCTGGAAAACAGTTTAGCAGTTTATTAAAAAGTTAAGTGTACAACTGCCCCATGATATAGCTATCCTATAGGTATTTACCCAAGAAGAATGATAGCACATATTCATACAAAGACTTGCACACGAATGCTGATAGCAGATTAATTTGCAATAGCCCAAAACTGGGAACAAACCAAATGTTCGTTAACAGGTGAATGGATAAACAAATTGTTTTTATTCATATAGAAAAATACTACTAAACAATAAAAAATGAACTATCACACACATGAACATGGGTAAATCTCTAATCAAGCTGAGTGAAAAAAACAGACTTAAAAAAGAACACATACTGTATACTCAATATAAAACTACTGAAAATGAAAACTAGTGACAGGATCAGTGGTTGTGTGGTGAGGTAGGAGAGGAAAGGTAGGGAAAATTGATTGAAAGTGGACATTAGGAAACTTTTGGAGATGATGGGTATGTTTCTTGAGTGTATACACTTATCAAAACATCTAATTGTACAGTTTAAATATGTGAAATTTATTTTATGTTAATTATACCTCAATAAAGCTTAAAAAAAAACTAAATTCTGTTACTAGGGAACCTGGGTATTTGAATCTACTTTTTCAACTGTTAACCTTATGAAATTTACATATAAATCAAGTTTGGTGATGGATATTTAGCATTCAAATTGACATGTGCTGTAAGTGTAAAACTGATTTCAAAGATTTTCTATGCTAAAAAGTAATATGTAGGACATCTTAGTAATTTTTATACAAACTACACATTCAAATAATATTTTGAATATATTGAGTTAAAGTATATTATTAAAAATTATTTTTTAATGTTGCTATTAGAGAATATAAGCCTACATGTGTGGCTCATATTGTATTTCTATTGTTTTATACTGGTCCATAATATACAAGGCATTGTGCTTGATCTTACAGAGGCAATAGTGAGAAAAAAAACAGAGATTTTCCCTTCTGTCATGGAACTAACAATCTAGATTTAATATGAAGAGAGGTATTAATGAAATAATCACATAATAATATATTTTTAAAAACTCATTGTGATAAATGACCATGTTGGTCACTTTCTAGCTTCTTCTGGAAGTGAATTTTACCCACACAATGAAATACAATGACAGTCTCTGAAGATCCTTCCACCCACTTCTAAAATCTTTTTTTCTTAAGATTTTATTTATTTATTTGACAGAAAGAGAGACAGTGAGAGAGGGAACACAAGCAGGGGGAGTGGGAGAGGGAGAAGCAGGCTTCATGCTGAGCAGGGAGCCCAATGCGGGGCTCGATCCCAGGACACTGAGATCATGACCTGAACCGCTAGGTGGCTCAGTTGGTTAAGCCACTTCTAAAATCTTACCAGGTCAATGCCCCTCAGCCAAAACCAACTAAGAACATACCAGTAGTTAAATAAGTTGTGTTTATTATTTACTGCAGCAAAGGAGGACATATACCATGAAAAACCATGCATGTCTCAGTGAGAGAATGTTAGAAATAAATTACTAGAGGAATTTGGCTTTGGGTTATTTTAGGAGAGGGTATAAGGAAGTGAGGGTTTGCTCTAGATTGGGTACTGTGAGAAAGTGGGGGCAATTCTATCATTGTATTTTTTGTGTGACATAGCAGCCTTGGTTTTTTCTGTGTTTAGACAAAATTATGAAGTAGCCTTGCTTTGTTTCACTTTATCATGGTGTCAGAGTAATCTTGTTTTAGATTATAGTCTGTGAAATGATATTCAACAAGACAACAAAATGGCCTGCCTATGATTTTCAGGCCAGCTTGTAAATAATATTGAGGTCTAGCTCTGAACATCAGATCAGTTTTGGATGACAGTGGCTGCTTTTATTTTCTTTCTCATCAGTGTACATCTAGACATCATTATGCACATTGTGTTTAACATTCTATTCATATAATAGTTACTGTCCACACACACCATCTTGAAAGGTCATTTTTGTGAAACTGTTAAATGAACAGTTTGTATCAATAAGTGTCCAAGCAGGAAAACAGAAAAAAAACACCAGAGGAATTTAATATGATACATTGTTCAGACAAGATTTAGAGAATTTTTAAAATCAAAGAGGAAACTTTGAAGCAACAAGAGTATAAATGCAGGTGGTAGCTATCACCCCTAGGGCTAAGAAGGCAAAGCGAAGTTTGGATTTTCAGAAACTACAAAATTAGAGGAGGGGATCTGCTAAGCTAGGACTCAGATTTCTGAGTATTGGTACCCTGCCAGCTAATGATGGTACCTCTGGGGGCACAAGGAGGCTGATTTTGGTAGTGTGGGAAAACAGAAACTGACTGCTACTATTACCAGCAATCAATGCCAGGATGAACGGCTATTCCTGGGGTGATGCTGATAGAAATAGAAAACAAAACGGAAGGAAGGAGCTCTTTTCTTCTTCAGCCATCCAGTTTCCCTCTACTGCTCTCTATTGGCAAAATCTTGTTCAAAGACAGTTGGAACCTGGGTGGTTCAGTTGGTTAAGTGTCTGCCTTTGGCTCAGGTTGTGATCCCAGGGTCCTGAAATGGAGTCCTGCATCAGGCTCCCTGCCTGCTTCTCTCTCTGCCTCTCCCTCTGCCTCCTTCTTTCTCTCTGCCTCTCATGAATGAACAAATAAAGTCTTTTAAAAAAGACAGTTGGTAAAGCAGAAATGTGGTTTGCACAAAGCACCAGAAAGATATTATTGAAGACTGTGTTTGGAAATGAGGAAATGAGGTTAATTTCCAATACAGAAAAAAATGAGGAATTTCATGTGCTTTGGTTTCTTGTATTAACCAAACTATATGAATATATGCTGCCACCTGTGGATTGAAAGTAGGTCTCTATAAATTAGGGATAAAAAAATCTGGATGCTGTATTTTTGAATTTTATGAACTACAAAATTATTATTATTATTATTATTATAACAAACTATGTATAGAAATACTACTTGTATTAGATTTTTGCTCTTCAGTAGTAAAAATAATACTATCATATGTATAGTATTTTATAGTTTAAAGGTACAATTGACCCTTGAACAACATGGGTTTGAACTGCATAGATTCACTTACATGCAGATTTTTTAAATACAGTAAAGTACTGTAAATGTATTTTCTTTTATAGTTTTATTAATAACATTTTCTTGGCTAGCTTACTTTATTGTAAGAATACTGTGTATATATATAACACAAAATATTTGTTAATCAACTATGTCATTGGTAAGAGTTCTGGTCAACTGTAAGCCCTTAATACGTAAGATTTTGTTGAGTCAAAGTTATACACAGATTTTTGACTATGCAAGGGTCAGTGCCCCTAACCTCCATATTATTCAAGGGCCAACAATATTTTATTTATGTTATCTTATTCTAATCTGTGCAAAAAATTTAAAATGTAGAAAGGGCAGACATTTCTATTTAGATTTCATTGATGAAAATATTAAAAGCAGAAAGGTTAAATGATTTGAAAATACTGTATATCTAGCAAATGATTAAACTTTGATTAGATCTCAAGTCTCTTCTGACTTGTGGTCTAACAATCGTCGGTATTTTGTCTTGTAGTAGAATCAGCAAAAGGAAAAAACTATTGTTTGTAGGAGTCCTCAGCTTTTCTTTCTAGTGGGATCACCTATTTATTTTTATTTCTTTGGAGTCTTGACATGCCTAGGACAATGTTTGGACTATAAGGAGAGTGGAAGAAAGCAGATGGGTAAGCATTTCAGTGAGGTTTGGAAAGATATGGAGGTTTAACTTTTTAAGCAAGTCACTGAAAATGGGTACTAATAGCAATTCTATTCTCCTCAGTCCCGGAATTTAGGGCAAACCTGGAGAAAGCAGTCAGTAACTTGAGGATCTGTCAAGTCAGTATACTGTTTCCCAACCTTGCCTGATCATCAGAATCACTGGAGTGTGTGTGTTGGGAGTGGGTGTGCCCTGTTAAAAATTAATGTCTGGATACTACCCAAGATCTAGTAAATCAGAATCTCTAGGGGAAGACCTGAAAATAGTATTCTTAATAAATGGCCAAGTGAGTGCTCCTGGGGGGTTCAATTCTTTATGCATCTGCCTTCAGCTCAGGTCATGATCTTAGGGTCCTGGGATTGAGCCCCATGTTGAGCTCCCTGCCTGATGGGGAGTCTGCTTCTCCCTCTCTCTCTGCCCCTCCCCCCTGCCCATGCTCTCGCTCTCTCAAATAAATAAATAAATAAAATCTTAAAGAAAAATAAATGGCCAGGTGATTCTTATGATGAGTCAAGGTTGTGAAACACTGTCCTGGTTCTGCTGGTTGGGGTACACTGATAAGACCCCACTGTCTGGGAGTAATTAAGCCATATTATGAAAATTAACCTTACCAAATTTTAAGTGACTTTTTTATTCCCAAAAGGACTATAGGTCTATGAAACCTACTTGATTTATTTGTAATTTCATTTGAATTATAATTTTCTGTTGCTTCTACATATACCCTGAGATTATCTTAAAATATCTTCTCATAACCTTCAGCAGAAAGAATAAATTTACCAATTTAAAGTAGTATTTAGTGATCTACTCACTTAGGTTAATTGCAATATGTATTAAGTTCTTTCTAATAACAAATTTACATGATTTTAGGATTTATAAAAAAATATATTGAAAGCCAAAAAGCACCACAATGTTTTAAATATGTAATATAATTTAAAACCACCAAAATACAATATGTTCTTTTTGGGAAAAAAAATAGTAATAGGTGAGAGTCATATAAACTATAAACTAATCATTAGGCTAAATCTTTGAAACTCTAGTTTTAATCCTTAAAAAAAAAATAACAGATTGACATCAGCAAGATGGTAGAATAAGAAGCCCTGGACTCTAAAAAAAAACCCAAAAACCAACCAACCAAACAAACAAAAAACAAAAAGAAGCCCTGGACTCTCCTTCCCCCCACAGACATACCAATTCCACAGCAATACATAGATAAGTTCTTTTGTGAGAAATCAAGAAACAAGTTAGAGGTTGCTGCACCCAGGGCAAATGTGAAACTAGCCATTAAAACTGGTAAGAAAATTGGAGACAGTCTTTCATTATAATCCTCACCCTTGGCATAGCACCATACTATTGGGAGGAAACCCCTGGATCCCAGCTTCTTCCTGAAGAAGGTAAGAGATGTAACAAATATGCAGTATCCCAACTTTTCAAGGTGCTGCCAAAAAACTGGTTTCTACCTCCCCTGTCTCAGAGTGCTAATGGAATGCTACATACACTAGATCTATGAAAACTGTAAAAAACAAAGGCAAGAACACACCCAAACTCATTTTTAGAGGCCAGCATTACCCTGATACAAAGTCAGACAAAGGCACTATAAGAAAACTACACACTAGGGGCGCCTGGGTGGCTCAATCATTAAGCATCTGCCTTCGGCTCAGGTCATGATCCCGGGGTCCTGGGATCGAGCCCCGCATCAGGCTCCCTGCTCAGCGGGAGGCCTGCTTCTCCCTCTCTCACTCCCCCTGCTTGTGTTCCCTCTCTCGCTGTGTCTCTGTCAAAGAAATAAATAAAATCTTAAAAAAAAAAAAGAAAACTACACACTAATATCCATGATGAATATAGATGCAAAAATCTTCAAACAAGCAGTAGCAAACTGAATTAAACAGCATATTAAAATATTCATAAATTGTAACCAAGCTGGATTTATCCTGGGATGCAAGGTTATTTTTTGGGGGGGTTCTAAATACTCTATTTTTTAATTTTATTTTTATTTCTTTTAGGTTTATTTAAATTACAATTAGCATACAGTGTAATATTAGTTTAGAGTGTACAGTTTAGTGATTACTTACACCACCTAGTGATCATCACAAGTGCACTCCTTAATCCCCACCACCTATTTTAACAGTTCCCCCACCCACCTCCCTTCTGGTAACCATCAGTTCTCTATAGTTAAGAGTCTAATTCTTGGTTTGCCTCTCTCTTCTTTTCCCTATGAAAATCAATTAGTATAATAGAGTACATTAAAACAATAAAAGATAAAAATATCATATGATTTCGAATCGGAGCAAGATGGTGGAGGAGTAGGAGACCTGGATTTCGTCTCCTATAAGGAATTCAGCTGGATACGGATCAAACCATTCTGAACACCTACAAACTCAACAGGAGATCGAAGAAAAGAATAGCAACAACTCTCTGAACAGAAAAGCGACCACTTTCTGGAAGGTAGGACATGCGGAGAAGTGAATCCGAGGCGATATTCGGGAGGATAGACGGCGGGGGAGGGGCCTCCGTCAGCCGCTTCTGGCAAGTGATAGAGCCGCGGAGCACAAAATCGGAACTTTTAACTGCTCCACTGAGGGACGTCACTCTGGTGGCTAAGTGGGGGATGGAACCCTTGCGGGACAGTGTGGTCTCAGGACCCTCAGGGTCACAGAAAGACCAGGGGTGCCTGAGTGTGGCAGAGCTCCCAGGTAACGGAGCAGGGAAGCCGGCTGCAGAGGCGGAGCCTAGGCGCGGGCTCTCAGCTCGGGGTTGTCATAAACCGTGATCCGCGGCACAGTCGGGCCACTGCTCCTCCAGCATGGAATCAACAAGAGGCAGATCCGGGGAGACTCACCTTCCTCCCCCGGGAGGAGCAGTGCGGGAGTGCACCGCAGGGATCTGCTGGGTTTGAAGACTCCACCAGGGATCGGGTGCCAGAGATAGAAATGCGCGGTCACAGGCCGGGTGAGCACGGAGTGCGGCCGGAGACCGGGGAGCCGGGAGTGAATGACTGCTTTTCTCTGGAGGCTCACTGAGGAGTGGGGCCCCGAGTTCTCGGCTCCTCCGGGGCGGAGATTGGGAGGCCGCATTTTCACTCTCCACCTCCAAAGCTGTACGGAAAGCTCACAGGGAACAAAAGCTCCAGAGAGCAACCCGAGCAGATTACTTAGGCCGGCCGGGCAAGGGCGGGGCAATTCCGCCTCCAGCAAAGACATTTGGAAACCATGGCAACAGGCCCCTCCCCCAGAAGATCAGTGAAAACAGGCAGCCAAGACCACGTTTACCGATCAATGAGAACGGCAGAACTCCAGCGCTAAGGGAATACTACACATAGAATTCATGGCTTTTTTGCCATGATTCTTTAGTCTTTCAAAGTTAATTTTTTTTTAACTGTCTTTTTTCTTTTTTTTTTTTTGAATTTTTCTTTTTCCCTTTTTCAACCAACATCTTATCAATCCCTTTTTTAAAAAACATTTTTATTTTTCATTTTTAGAGTCATATTCTATCCCTTCATAGTAGATACCCGTATTTTTAGCATATATATATATAAGTTGTTCTCTCTTTAAAATTTTGAGATAGTTCTTCTAACAGATCAAAATATACCCTAAATCTCTAGTATATGTTTTTTTTCTACTCCCCTGCCTGATCACCTTCTCTCCCTTTTTTTTTCTTTTTTCTTTTTTTTAATCCTCTTCTTTCTTTTTTCAAACAACTTCTTATCAATTCC
Source organism: Neomonachus schauinslandi (assembly GCF_002201575.2). Lineage (NCBI taxonomy): Eukaryota > Metazoa > Chordata > Mammalia > Carnivora > Phocidae > Neomonachus > Neomonachus schauinslandi. The sequence continues at coordinate 58,065,164 of NC_058419.1, forward strand.
TTTTATAAAATTTTTTATAATTTCCATCTTTACAGTCATATTCCATCCCTTCATCATATCAACCCTTAGTTTTGTACATATATAGGTTTTTCTTTCTTTAAAATTTTGGGAGGCACTTTCTTCTAACAGACCAAAATACACCCAAAATCTAGTGTGTGGCACTGATCTATATACCACCCTGATCATATTTGATCACATTCTGGTTTTTTTTGTTGTTGTTGTTTTGTTTTGTTCTGTTTTTGTTTGTTTTTATCTTTATCTTTTTCTTTTTTTTCTCTTTCCCTTTCTTTTCCCACTGCTTCAGGTCTTCTCTGATTTGTTTAGAGTATATTTTCTGGGGACGTTGTTACTCTGCTAGCATTTAGTTCTCTCATTAATCTGTTCTCCTCTGCACAAAATGACAAGACGGAAAAAATTACCTCAACAAAAAGAACAAGAGGTAGTACCGACTGCCAGGGACCTACTCAATACGGACATTAGTACGATGTCAGATCTAGAGTTCAGAACCATCACTTTAAAGATACTAGCTGGGCTTGAGAAAAGCATGGAAGTTACTAGAGAAACCCTTTCTGGAGAAGTAAAAGAACTAAAATCTAACCAAGTTGAAATCAAAAAGGCTATTAATGAGGTGCAATCAAATATGGGGGCACTAACTGCTAGGATAAATGAGGCAGAAGAGGGAATCAGTGATATAGAAGACCAAATGATGGAAAATGAAGAAGCTGAGAAAAAGAGAGATAAACAACTACTGGATCACGAGGGCAGAATTCGAGAGATAAGCGATACCATAAGACGAAACAACATTAGAATAATTGGGATCCCAGAAGAAGAAGAAAGAGAGAGAGGGGCAGAAGGTATAATGGAGCAAATTATAGCAGAGAACTTCCCTAATTTGGGGAAGGAAACAGGCATGAAAATCCAGGAAGCACAGAGAACCCCTCTCAAAATCAATAAGAACAGGTCAACACCCCGACATCTAATAGTAAAACTTACGAGTCTCAGAGACAAAGAGAAAATCCTGAAAGCAGCTCGGGAGAAGAGATCTGTAACCTACAAGGGTAGAAACATTAGATTGGCAACAGACCTATCCACAGAGACCTGGCAGGCCAGAAAGGACTGGCAGGATCTATTCAGAGCACTAAATGAGAAAAATATGCAGCCAAGAATACTCTATCCAGCTAGGCTGTCATTGAAAATTGAAGGAGAGATAAAAAGCTTCCAGGACAAACAAAAACTAAAGGAATTTGCAAACACAAAACCAGCCCTACAGGAAATCTCGAAAGGGGTCCTCTAAGCAAAGAGAGACCCTAAAAGCAACATAGACCAGAAAGGAACACAGACAATATACAGTAACAGTCACCTTACAGGCAATACAGTGGCACTAAATTCGTATCTTTCAATAGTTATGATGAATGTAAATGCCCCAATCAAAAGACACAGGCTATCAGATTGGATTAAAAAACAAGACCCATCGATATGCTGTCTGCAAGAGACTCATTTGAGACCCAAAGACACCCTGAGATTGAAAGTGAGGGGGTGGAAAACAATTTATCATGTTAATGGACACCAAAAGAAAGCTGGAGTGGCAATCCTTATATCAGACAAATTAGATTTTAAACCAAAGACTATAATAAGAGATGAGGAAGGACACTATGTCCTACTTAAAGGGTCTATCCAACAAGAAGATCTAACAATTATAAATATCTATGCCCCTAACATGGGAGCAGCCAATTATATAAGGCAATTAATAACAAAAGCAAAGAAACACATCGATAACAATACAATAAAAGTGGGGGACTTTAACACCCCCCTCACTGAAATGGACAGATCGTCTAAGCAAAAGATCAACAAGGAAATAAAGACTTTAAATGACACACTGGACCAAATGGACTTCACAGACATATTCAGAACATTCCATCCCAAAGCAACAGAATACACATTCTTCTCTAGTGCCCATGGAATATTCTCCAGAATAGATCACATCCTAGGTCATAAATCAGGTCTCAACTGGTACCAAAAGATTGGGATCATTCCCTGCTTATTTTCAGACCACAATGCTTTGAAACTAGAACTCAATCACAAGAGGAAATTCAGAAAGAACTCAAATACATGGAGGCTAAAGAACATCCTACTGAAGAATGAATGAGTCAACCAGGAAATTAAAGAAGAATTAAAAAAATTCATGGAAACCAATGAAAATGAAAACACAACTATTCAAAATCTTTGGGATGCAACAAAGGCAGTCCTAAGAGGAAAGTATATATCAATACAAGCCTTTCTCAAGAAACAAGAAAGGTCTCAAGTACACAACCTAACCCTACACCTAAAGAAGCTGGAGAAAGAACAGCAAATAAAGCCTAAACCCAGCAGGAGAAGAGAAATAATAAAGATCAGAGCAGAAATCAATGAAATAGAAACCAAAATAACAGTAGAACAGATCAACGAAACTAGGAGCTGGTTCTTTGAAAGAATTAACGAGATTGATAAACCCCTGGCCAGACTTATCAAAAAGAGAAGAGAAATGACCCAAATCAACAAAATCATGAATGAAAGAGGAGAGATCACAACCAACACCAAAGAAATACAAACAATTATAAGAACATATTATGAGCAACTCTATGCCAGCAAATTAGATAACCTGGAAGAAATGGATGTATTCCTAGACATGTATCAACTACCAAAACTGAACCAGGAAGAAATAGAAAACCTGAACAGACCTATAACCACTAAGGAAATTGAAGCAGTCATCAAAAATCTCCCAAAAAACAAAAGCCCAGGGCCAGATGGCTTCCCAGGGGAATTCTACCAAACATTTCAAGAAGAATTAATACCTATTCTTCTGAAACTGTTCCAAAAAACAGAAATGGAAGGAAAACTTCCAAAGTCATTTTATGAGGCCACCATTACCTTGATCCCAAAACCAAAGACCCCATCTAAAAGGAGAACTACAGACCAATATCCCTGATGAACATGGATGCAAAAATTCTCACCAAAATCCTAGCCCATAGTATCCAACAGTACATTAAAAGGATTATTCACCACGACCAAGTGGGATTTATCCCTGGGCTGCAAGGTTGGTTCAATATCCGCAAATCAATCAACGTGATACAACACATTAACAAAAGAAAGAACAAGAATCATATGATCCTCTCAATAGATGCAGAAAAAGCTTTTGACAAAGTACAGCATCCTTTCTTGATCAAAACTCTTCAGAGTATAGGCATAATGGGTACATACCTCAATATCATAAAAGCCATGTATAAAAAACCTACAGCAAATATCATTCTCAATGGGGAAAAACTGAGAGCTTTCCCCCTAAGGTCAGGAACACGGCAGGGATGTCCACTATCACTACTGCTATTCAACATAGTATTGGAAGTCCTAGCCACAGCACTCAGACAACAAAAAGAAATAAAAGGCATCCAAATCAGCAAAGAAGAAGTCAAACTCTCACTCTTTGCAGATGATATGATAGTTTATGTGGATAACCCCAAAGACCCCACCCCAAAACTGCTAGAACTCATACAGGAATTCAGTAAAGTGGCAGGATATAAAATCAATGCACAGAAGTCAGTGGCATTCCTATACACCAACAAGACAGAAGAAAGAGAAATTAAGGAGTCGATCCCATTTACAATTGCACCCAAAACCATAAGATACCTAGGAATAAATCTAACCAAAGAGACAAAGGATCTTTACTCAGAAAACTATAAAATACTCATGAAAGAAATTGAGGAAGACACAAAGAAATGGAAAAACGTTCCATACTCATGGATCGGAAGAACAAATATTGTGAAGATGTCAATGCTACCTAGAGCAATCTACACATTCAATGCAATACCCATTAATATACCATCCACTTTTTTCAAAGAAATGGAACAAATAATCCTAAAATTCGTATGGAACCAGAAAAGACCCTGCATAGCCAGAGGAATGTTGAAAAAGAAAAGAAAAGCTGGCGGCATCACAATTCCGGACTTCCAGCACTATTACAAAGCTGTCATCATCAAGACAGCATGGTACTGGCACAAAAACAGGCACATAGATCAATGGAACAGAATAGAGAGCCCACAAATGGACCCTCAACTCTATGGTCAACTAATCTTTGACAAAGCAGAAAAGAATGTCCAATGGAAAAAAGACAGTCTCTTCAACAAATGGTGTTGGGAAAATTGGACAGCCACATGCAGAAGAATGAAACTGGACCATTTCCTTACACCACACACAAAAATAGACTCCAAATGGTTGAAAGACCTCAATGTGAGACAGGAGTCCATCAAAATCCTAAAGGAGAACACAGGCAGCAACCTCTCCGACCTCAGCCGCAGCAACTTCTTCCTAGAAACATCGCCAAAGGCAAGGGAAGCAAGGGCAAAAATGAACTATTGGGACTTCATCAAGATAAAAAGCTTTTCAAAGCAAAGGAAACAGTCAACAAAACCAAAAGACAACCGACAGAAGGGGAGAAGATATTTGCAAATGACATATCAGATAAAGGGCTAGTATCCAAAATCTATAAAGAACTCATCAAACTCAACACCCAAAGAACAAAGAATCCAATCAAGAAATGGGCAGAAGACATGAACAGACATTTTTCCAAAGAAGACATCCAAATGGCCAACAGACACATGAAAAAGTGCTCAATATCGCTCGGCATCAGGGAAATCCAAATCAAAACCTCAATGAGATACCACCTCACACCAGTCAGAATGGCTAAAATTAACAAGTCAGGAAACGACAGATGTTGGCGGGGATGTGGAGAAAGGGGAACCCTCCTACACTGTTGGTGGGAATGCAAGCTGGTGCAGCCACTCTGGAAAACAGTATGGAGGTTCCTCAAAAAGTTGAAAATAGAGCTACCCTATGATCCAGCAATTGCACTAGTGGGTATTTACCCCAAAGATACAAAGTAGGGATCCGAAAGTGTACGTGCACCCTGATGTTTATAGCAGCAATGTCCACAATAGCCAAACTGTGGAAAGAGCCAAGATGTCCATCGACAGATGAATGGATAAAGAAGATGTGGGGTATATATATACAATGGAATATTAGGCAGCCATCCAAAGGAATGGGATCTTGCCATTTGCAACGACGTGGATGGAACTGGAGGGTATTATGTTGAGCGAAATAAGTCCAACAGAGAAAAACATGTATCATATGATCTCACTGATATGAGGAATTCTTAATCACAGGAAACAAACTGAGGGTTGCTGGAGTGGTGTGTGGGGTGGGAGGGAGGGGGTGACTGGGTAATAGACACTGGGGAGGGTATGTGCTCTGGTAAGTGCTGTGAATTGTGCAAGACTGTTGAATCTCAGATCTGTACCTCTGAAACAAATAATGCAATATATGTTAAGAAAGAAAAAAGAAGAAGAAGGTAGCAGGAGGGGAAGAATGAAGGAGGGGAAATCGGAGGGGTAGACGTACCATGAGAGATGATGGACTCTGAAAAACAAACTGAGGGTTCTGGGGGGGGGGTGGGAGGATGGGTTAGCCTGGTGATGGGTATTGAGGAGGGCACATTCTGCATGGAGCAGTGGGTGTTATGCACAAACAATGAATCATGGAACACTACATCTAAAACTAATGATGTAATGTATGGGGATTAACAAAAGAATAAAAAAATTTTTTTTTTAAATAAAAATAAAATATCATATGATTTCACTCATAGGTAGAATTTAAGAAACAAAATAAATGATCAAAGAAAAAAGAAACAAACCAGAATAATAGACTCTTAACTACAGAGAACAAACTAATGGTTACAAGAGGGGAGGTGGGTTGGGGAATGGGTAAAATAAGTGAATGGGGATTAAGAGTACTCTTATCATGATGAGCACTGAGGAGTGTATTAGAATTGTTGAATATAGTGATTGTAACTATATTGTGACTGATTGTAACTGAAACTAACATAACACTGTATGTTAACTATACTGGATGAAATAAAAAATAAATTTTAAAAAATCACATGATTATCTTAATAGATGTAGAGAAAGCATTTGACAAAATTCAGCACCCCTGCATGATAAATACCCTCAGCAAAATGGGAATAGAAGTATAGTACCTGAGCATGATAAAGGCCATATATGAAAAGCCAACAACTAACATCATACTCAATGGCAAAAACTGAAAGTTTTTCCACTAAGATGAGGAGGAACAAGGCAAAGATGCTCACTTTTACCATTTCTATTCAATATGGTACTAGAAGTCCTAGCCAGAGAAATTAGGCAAGAAAAAGAAATAGAAAATATCCAAATAATCTGTTTGCAGGTAACATGTTCTCATATATAGAAAACCCTAAAGATTACACACACACACACACACAAACACAATTCTAGAATGAATGAATTCAGTAGAGTTGCAGGATACAAAAATTTGCTGTGTTTCTATACACTAACAAACTATTTGAAAAAAATTATGAAAATAAACCCATTTGCAGTCTCATCAAAAAGAATAAGCTATTTGGGAATAAGCTGAACTAAGGACATAAAACAAACTGAAAATTATAAAACATTAATGAAAGAATTTAAGGAAGCCAAAAAGAACTGGGAAAAAGTCCCATTTTCACTGCTTGGAAGACTTAGTGTTAAAATGCCCATAATACCCAAAGCAATCTATACATTCAATGCAATCCCTACCAAAGTGTCAATGGCATTTTTTTACATATATCAGAAAAAAACTCTAGGGTTGCCTGGGTGGCTCAGTCGTTAAGCATCTGCCTTCAGCTCAGGTCCTGCCTGTGTTTCCTCTCTCGCTGTCTCGCTCTCTCAAATAAATAAATAAATAAAATCTTTAAAAAGACAAAACAAAACAGAAAAAAAAAGCACTCTAGAATTCACATGGAACCACAAATGACTACAAATAACCAAAAATTCTTAAGAAGGACACATCTGAAGGCCTCACACTTCCATGTTCAAAATATATTACAAAGCTACAATTAGAGCTTGTGTTGTGTTCTTACCAAAATAAGATAATAATTATAAAAACTAAAGATAGAAATATTGTTGAGAAATGAACCCTTAAATATCTTTGAAAATTTTTACTCTTTCAGGATATCAGAAGGCATAAAAAAAAAAGACCCATCTATATGCTGTGTACAAGAGATTAATTTTAGACCTAACTACACCTGCAGATTGAAAGTGAGGGGATGGAGAAATATTTATTATGCAAATGGGCATTAAAAAAAAGCCAGAGTAGCAATACTTATATTGGACAAACTAGACATTAAAACAAAGAATGCAATAAGAAATGAAGAAGGACACTATATCATAATAAAGAGGACAATCCAACAAGAAGATCTAACAATTGTAAATATTTATGCACCCAAAATGGGAGCACCAAATATATACAAGTATTAATAACAAAACTAAAGGAACACATTGATTTTAATATAATAATAGTAGGGAACTTTAACACCTCACTTACATCAATGGACAGATTATCTACACAGAAAATCAACAAGGAATCAATGGCTTTGAATGACACACTGGATCAGATAAACTTAACAGATATATTCAGTTCATCCCATCCTAAAGCAGCATAAGATACATTCTTTTCAAGTGCACATGAGACATTCTCCAGAACTGATCACATATTAGGTCATAAATCAGGCCTCAACAAATACAAAAAGATTCAGATCATATCATGCATATTTTCTGAAAACAACACTATGTAACTCAAAGTCAATCATAAGAAAAAAATCTAGAAAGACAACAAATATACAGAAGGTAAACAACATGCTACTAAACAATGAATGGGTTAACCAGGAAATCAAAATAAAAAAATACATAGAAACAAGTGAAAATGAAAACACAATGGTCCAAAACCACTGGGATGCAGCAAAAGCTGTCATAAGAGGGAAGTATATAGCAATACAGGTCCACCTCAAGAAGCAAGAAAAATCTCAAGTGAACAACATAACTTTACACCTAAAGGAGTTAGAAAAAGACAACAAATGAATCCTAAAGCCAGCAAATGGAAGGAAATAATAAAGATTAGAGCAGAAATAAATGGTACAGAAACTAAAAAAAAAAAAAAAAAGAACAGATCAATGAAACTAGGAGCTGATTCTTTGAAAAAGTTAATAAAATTGTAAAACTTCTAGCCAGATTTATGAAAAAGAAAAGAGAAAGGACCCAAGTACATAAAATAACACATGATCAATGAGAAATAACAACCAACAACACAGAAAAACACACAATTATGAGAATATTATGAAGAACTATATGCCAATGAATGGACCTCCAGGAAGTAATGGATAAATTCCTAGAAACATAAACTACCAAAACTGAAACAGGAAGAAATAGAAAATTTAAACTGATAACCAGCAAAAAATTGGATCAGGAATAAAAAATCTCCCAACATAAAAAAGTCCAGGGCCAGATGGCTTCACTGGTGAATTCTGCCAAACAGTTTTTTTTTTCTATGAAATATTAAAAAAAAAAAAGTTAATACCTATTCTTCCCAAACTATTCCAAAAAATAGAAAAGGAAGGACAACTTCTGAATTCATTCTATGAGGCCAGCATTACCACAATACCAAACCAGATAAAGACTCCCACTAAAAAAGAGAACTACAGGCCAATATCCCTGATGAACATGAATGCAAAAATTCTCAATAAAATATTATGTACACCAAATCCACAATTACGTTAAAAGTTTCTTTCACCACAATCAAGTGGGATATATTTCTGGGTTGCAAGCGTGGGTCAATATTTGCAAATCAATCAGTGTGATTCACCACCTGAAAAGAAAGGATATGAATCATATGATCATTTCAATAGATTCAGAAAAAGCATTTGATAAAGTACATCACTTCATGATAAAAACCCTCAACAAAGTAGGTTTAGAGGAAGGATACCACAATATAATAAAGGCCATACATGACAAACAGACAGTTAATATCATCCTCGGTGAGGGAAAATAGAGCTTTTCCTTTATGGTCATGAACAAGACAGGGATGTCCATTCTCACCACTATTATTTAACATAGTACTGGAATTTCTAGCCACAACAATCAAACAATGAAAAGAAATAAAAGGAATCCAAATTGGCAAGGAAAAATTAAAACTTTCACTATTTACAGATGACATGATACTCTATATAGAAAAACTGAAAGACTCCAACAAAAAACTGCTGTACTGATAAACAACTTAAGTAAATTAGTAGGATAAAGAATCAACATATGTGATTTGATTCCATTTTTGTATACCAGTAATGAAGCAGCAGGAAGACCAATTAAGGAATAAATCCTATTTCCAATTGCATAAAAACCATAAGATACCTAGGAATAAACCTAACCAAAGAGTTGAAAGACCTGTACTCTGAAAACTATAAAACACTGAAGAAAGAAATTGAAGAGGACACAATGAAATGGAAAAACATTCCATGCTCATGGATTGGAAGAAAAAAATATTAAAATGTCTATACTGCCCAAACCAATCTACACATTTAATGCAATCCCATTAAAATACCACCAGTATTTTCCACAGAGCTAGAACAAATAATCCTAAAATTAGTATGGAACCACAAAAGACCCCAAATAGTGAAAGCAACCATGAAAAAGAAAAGCAAAGCTGGAGGCATCACAATTCTGGACTTCAAGTGATACTACAAAGCTGTAGTGATCAAAATGGAATGGTACTGGCACAAAAATAGATTCATAGACTGATGGGACTAAATAGAACACCCAGAAATGGACCCACAACTGTACAGTCAATCTTTGACAAAGCAGGGAAGAATATCCAATGGGAAAAAGACCATCTCTTCAACAAATGGTGGGAAAACTGGACAGCAACTTGTAAAGGGATGGAACTGGTCCACTATCTTACACCTTCCAAAAAAAAATAAATAGAAAAAACAAATTGAACATGGATTAAAGTCCTAAATGTGAGACCTCAAACCCTTCAAATCGTTGAAGAAAGCACAGGCAGTAATGTCTCTGACATTGGCCAGAGCATCAGTTTTCTAAATATATCTCCTAAGGTAAGGAAAATAAAGGCAAAAATAAAGTACTGAGACTACATCAAAATAGAAAACTTCTGCACAGTGAAGGAAACAATCAACAAAACTAAAAGACAGCTTATTGAATGGGAGAAGATATTTGGAAATGACTTATCTGATAAAACATTAGTATCCAAATAAAGCAGTGATACAACTCAACACTTAAAAAAACAAATAATCCAATTAAAATATAAGCAAAACAAATGAAAAAAACATTTATCCCAAGAAGACTTCCTGATGGCCAACAGATACATGAAAAGATGCTCAACATCACTCATCATCACGGAAATGCAAATCAAAACTACAATGAGATATCACCTCACCCTTGTTAGAATGGCTAAAATCCAAAACGCAGGTAACAAGTGTTGGCAAGGATGTGGAGTAAAAGAAACATCTGTGCACTGTTGGTGGGAATGAAAACTGGTGCAGCCACTGTGGAAAACAGTATGGAATTCTTCAAAGTTAAAATTAAAATTACCCTACAATTAAGTAATTGTACTACTGGGTATTTATCCCCAAAATACAAAAACACTAATTCAAAGGGATATGTGCATCCCTATATTTATTGCAGCATCATTTACAATACACAAGATATGGAAGCAACCCATGTGTCTATGGATAGATGAATGGATAAAGAAGAGGTGGTATATATATTAAACAGAATATTATTCAGCCATAAAATTAATGAAATCCTGCCATTTGCAACAACATGGACGGAGCTAGAGAGTATATTGCTTAGTGAAATAAGTCAGAGAAAGACAAATAACACATGATTTCACTCATATGTGGACTATAAGGAACAAAATAAGGAATCAAAGGAATAAAAAAGGAAAAAAAAACAGATTCCTAAATATAGACAACAAACATGTTTATCCGAGGTGTGTTGATTGGTGGGATGGATGAAATAGGTGATGGGGATTAAGGAGTGCACTTGTAGTGATGAGCACTAGGTGATTAATGGAATTACTGAATCACTATACTGTATACCTCAAACTAATATAACACTGTATGTTAACTATCCTGGAATTAAAATAAAAACTTAATAAAAAAAGTAAATAAATAAACTGGACTCTAATCTAAAACCATGATTAGTAAACCTAAAAAAATATATATTCAACAGCAATAATATATGCCATTACTGAGCACTTTCAAATTTATTTATTTATTTTTTTTTAAGATTTCATTTATTTACTTGACAGAGAGACAGCGAGAGAGGGAACACAAGCAGGGGGAGTGGGAGAGGGAGAAGCAGGCTTCCCGCCGAGCAGGGAGCCCAATGCGGGGCTTGATCCCAGGACCCTGAGATCACGACCCAAGCCAAAGACAGTCACTCAACTGACTGAGCCATCCAGGTGCCCCCAAATTTAATTTACACTTCAAAATTTCCATGGGTGGTACATACTATTATTTGGGTTTGTACATATTTGGGAATTGATGTTCAAAGAGGATAAGTAAGTTGCTTAAATTTACACAGATAATGAGCAGGGGGATATGGTTTTAAATATAAAAAGCCCACAGTATTAACAATGGACCACATGCATACATGAATCCATGAATCCCTTGTTCAAGTGACCTCTTTAAATTTAATATTCATATGACCCCTGTCTAGATGACTAACTTTTTTTTTTAAAGATTTTATTTATTTATTTGAGACAGAGAGAATGAGAGACAGAGAGCATGAGAGGGAGGAGGGTCAGAGGGAGAAGCAGACTCCCTGCCGAGCAGGGAGCCCAATGTGGGACTCGATCCCGGGACTCCAGGATCATGACCTGAGCCGAAGGCAGTCGCTCAACCAACTGAGCCACCCAGGCGCCCGATGACTAACTTTTTTTAAGTAGGCTCCATGCCAGGTATGGAGCCCAACATGGGATTTGAACTCACAACCCTGAGATCAAGAGTTAGATGCTTAACCAACTGAGCCACCCAGGAGCCCCTGAGTAACTTTTTAAAAATTTCAGGTTCTACCGGTGAGCAGTGTAGGTCCAGCATATGATAGATGGCTCATTATAGTAAATGTAATTAATACAACTAACTTTAACAAAGTGATACACTGTGAACAATAGATACATAAAGTTCATAATGATGGAGTTTAAAATCTGGTGGTGATAAAGATCAAGTAACAAATAAATATGCTACTTTGGGCTAATGTTATGTGCTACAAAGAAAATTAAATAGGGAAGCAGAATATAGTGACTAGGGCTAGAGAAGAGTTTTTTACATACGACAGTAAAAAAATCTCTTCCAAATGTGGTGACATTCAACCTAGGACCTGAATAATGAGACACATACAAAAACATACATATCTCTATACAAATATTCATATATATCTCTAAATATGGATAGGTATTTTTAGACATGACAAAGTTAATAACAAGATACACTAAACAAGAGACAATTAATACTGTGCTCTAACTATTGTGCATGGAAGAGCATTGTAAAACTTTAGTCTTTGGATTTGTAATCTTAAATCAGAATGCTTTATTTTTACATATCAAATTAAAAAACTGATTTAATAATTTATTCCACATGAAACTAAATAAGAATAAACACTCAAAATTTTTTAAAAGTTTTTATTTAAATTTGTTAGTTTACATACAGGGCAATATTAGTTTCAGGTGTACAATTTAATAATTCAACATTTCCATACAACACTCGGTGCTCATCACAAGTGCACTCCTTAATCTCCATCACAGATTTAATCCATCCCCCCAACTACCTCCCTTCTGGCAACCATCAGTTTGTTCTATATAGTTAAGAGTCTGATTCCTGGTTTGCCTCTCTTTCTTTTCCCTATCATCCTTTGTTTTAATTCTTATATTCCACATATGAGTGAAATCATATTGCATTTGTCTTTTTATGACTGACTTATTTCCCTGAGAGTAATACTTTTTAGCTCCCTCCATGTCATTGCAAATACCAAGATTTCATTCTTTTTTATGGCTGAGTAATATTCCATTGTGCATGCCTGTGTGTGTGTGTGTGTGTATCTCACTTCTGCTTTATACATTCATCAGTGGATGGACAATTGTCCATTTCCATAATTTGGCTTTTGTAGATAATGCTGCTATAAACATCAGGGTGCATGTATCCCTTTGAATTAGTATTTTTTATTCTTTGGGTAAATACCTAGTGGTGCAATTGCTGCATCATAGGGTAGTTCTATTTTTAACTTTTTGAGGAACCTCTATATTGTTTTCTAGAGTGTTTACACCAGATTGCATTCCCACCAATGATGCAGGCTTGTTCCACTTTTTTCACATCCCAATCCAACACCTGTTTATTGTTCTGTTGATTTTAACCATTTTGACAGGTGTGAGATTATATTTCATTGTAGTTTTTATTTGTATTTCCCTGATGAGGAGTGATGTTGAGCATCTTTTCATGTGTCTGTTGGCCATCTGGATATCTTCCTTGGAAAAAATGTCTATTCATGTCTTCTGCCAATATTTTAATTGGACTATTCATTTTTTGGGTGTTGAGCTTTAGAAATTCTTTGTATATTTTGTATACTAACACTTCATCAGATAAATCATTTGCAAAAATCATCTACCATCCTGTAGGTTTCCTTTTAGTTTTGTTCATTGTGCCCTTCACTATGTAGAAGCTTTTTATTTTGATGACATCTCAACAGTTAATTTTGCTTTTGTTTCCCTGTCTCAGGAGACATATCTAGTAAGAAGTTGCTACAGCCAAAGTCAAAGAGGTTACTGCCTCTGTTCTCCTCCAGGATTTTAATGGTTTCAGGTCTCACATCTCTCTCTTTAATCCATGTTCAATTTGGTTTTTTTGTATGGCATAAGAAAGCAGTCCAGTTTCATTCTTTTGCATGTAGCTGATCAGTTTATGTAACACCATTTGTTGAAGAGACATTGGATTTTCTTTCCTGCTTTTTTGAAGATTAATTGACCATAGAGTTGTGGGTTCATTTCTGAGTTTTCTATTCTGTTTCATTGATCTATGTGTCTGTTTTTTCTGCTAGTACATACTATTTTGATTATTACAGCTTTGTAATAAAACTGTAAAATCACTGGAAGTGTGATACCTCCAGCTTGCTTTCATTTTTCAAAATTGCTTTGGCTATTCAGGGTCTTTTGTGGTTCCATACAAATTTTAGGATTGTTTATTCTAGTTCAGTGAAAAACGCTGTTGGTATTTTGATAGGGATTGCATTAAATATTTAGGTTGCCTTGGGTGGTATAGGCATTTTAACAGTATTTGTTTTTCCGATCCATGAGCATGGAACGTCTTTCCAATTCTTTGTCATTTTCAATTTCTTTCTTCACTGTTTTATAGTTTTCAGAGCACAGATTTTTTTTACCTCTTTGTTTAGGTTTATTTCTAGGTATCTTATGGTTTTTCATGCAATTGCAAACAGGATTGATTCCTTGATTTCTTTCTACTGAACTTACTTTTTTCTGTTCATTTTTACAAAAAAATTTGTGCAGGTAAAATGTCAATTCATTGAGTATTATTACATTAAAATTTTCATATAATGTGTATGCAATATGCATTTTTTTACAACACAAAACCTAGTGGAACAAGTGTATGCTTCATTCTCTGCCTATTTAATTGCCTTTCTGTATTGAGAAAATGATTGATGCTATGCACTTTGCATAAGGGAAAGATCTCATATTATTTTTTGTTTATGAACTAATAGTTAATTTTCTTATTCTTTCTACCTTACACACCTCATCTTTTAACTTCTCATTCAAACCAAAGTACTTACTCAAGAAACTTAGAAGATAAATGTAGTAAAAATCATAAATATTTACATGATACCTCATGCATTCTCCCTTTTCTAAAGTTTTTGTTTTAATTCCACTTAGTTTACATACAGTACTATATTAGTTACTGGTGTACAATATAGTGATTCAGCACTTTCTTTTTTTTTTAGATTTTATTTATTTATTTGACAGAGAGTGAGATAGTGAGAGCAAGAACACAAGCAGGGTGAGTGGGAGAGGGAGAAGCAGGCTTCCCACTGAGCAGGGAGCCTGATGTGCAACTCGATCCTGGGACCCTGGGATCATGACCTGAGTGGAAGGCAGATGCTTAACGACTGAGCCACACAGTCGCCCTGATAGTGATTCAGCACTTTCATACATTGCCCTGTGCTCATCAGGACAAGTGTACTTCTTAAACCCTATTACCTATTCAACCCATCCCTCCACCCACCTCTTCTCCAGTAACGATGTTTGTTCTCTATAATTAAGAGTCTGGCTCTTGGTTTCTCTCTCTCTCAATTTTCCTAATTTTTTTTCTCTTTGCTTGTTTGCATTGTTTCTTAAATTCCACATGAATGAAATCATATGGTATTTGTCTTTGACTGACTTATTTTGCTTAGCATTATGCTCCCTAGTTCTGTCCATGTGATTGCAAGTGGCAAGATTTCAGTCTTCTTTATGCTGAATAATATTCATTGTATATATAGGCCACATCTTCTTTATTCATTCATCAGTTGATGGACACTTGGGCTGCTTACATATCTTGGCTATTATTAATATTGCTGCTATAAGCATAGGGGTGCATGTGTCCCTTTGAATTAGTGCTGTCTTCTTTGATATACCTAGTAGTGTAATTGCTGGATCATAGGATAGTTCTATTTTTAACGTTCTGAGGAACCTCCATACTGTTTTCCACAGTGGCTGCAGCATTTTGCATTCCCCCCAGCAGTGCACAAATGTTCCTTTTTCTCCACATTCCCACCAATACCTGTTGTTTCTTGTGTTTTTGATTTTACCCATTCTGACAGGTAAGAGGTGATACCTCATTGTATTTTTGATTTGCATTTCCCTGATGATAATTGTCAATCAATCTTCAAGAATGCAGGAAAGAGGATGCCTGTGTGGCTCAGTCAGTTAAGTGTCTGCCTTCAGCTCAGGTCATGATCTCAGGGTCCTGGGGTGGAGTCCACATCAGGCTCTCTACTCAGCTGGGAGTCTGCTTCTCCCTCTCCCTCTGCTGCTCTCTCTCTTTCTGTCAAATAAATAAAATCTTAAAAAAAGAAAGCAGGAAAGACTATCCAATGGGAAAAAGACAGTCTCTTCAACAAATGGTGTTGAGAAAACTGGACAGCAACATGCAAAAGAATGAAGCTTGACCATATTCTTACACCATACATACAAAAAAATATAAAATGGATTAAAGACCATAAAGTGTGAAATCTGAAACCATAAAAATCCTGGAAGAGAACACAAGAAATAACTTCTTTGACATTAGACTTAGCAAGTTCTTTCTAAAAATGTCTCTACATAAAAATAAAAAAAGCTGTACAGTGAAGGAAGCAATCAACAAAGCTAATAGGCAACCTATGGAATGGGAGAAGATACTTGCACATGGATGTATTTGATAAAGGGTTAGTATCCAAAATATATAAAGAACTTATAAAATTCAACACCCCAAAACTAAATAATCCAATTAAAAATGGGGAGAAAGCATGAATAGACATTTCTCCAAAGATGTATGGATGGCCAACAGACACATGTTTTCTCCTTTTCATTCAGTTTTTAATTACTATATTCATATCTTGCTTCCAGAATCTGGGAATGCAATAGATTGTAATACATTTTAATAAAATCCTTATATTCATTTATTGATTCATTCAGTTATTCATTCAAGAAATATTTATTTGAAGCTCCTGCTATGTTTCAAGAATTGATCTAGACATTTGGTATATATCAGGAACCACACAAAGATCCATGCCTTTGTGGATCTTACTTTGTAGTTAGGGGATATATACAGTAAACAAATAAGGAAATAAATTATATATCAGAAGCTTTTAAGTACCATAGAGGAAAAAAAAGAAAAAAAAAAACAGAGTAAAGGGCATCACTAGGGCTGAGAGGTGAGGGAAATAGTTTCCAGTATTAAATAAGCCTCATTGCAGGGTAAGATTTACCACAGTGTGCCATGTTGGTACTTGACCATTTCATTACTCAAAAGGCTTTGCCTTTGCAATTCCAGCAGCACTACTGTGGAATTCCTTTTGAGTTAACTGTTATAAAATCTAGGGTTTTAAAAAAATATAGCATATTACTTATATGTGAATTTTTGGCCATTATTTAATACTTACATATTTTGCTTTGCCTTGATAGTTGGAATTTATAGTTATATTTCTTTTCTCTGTGATATTTGAAATATAAGTGCCCTTGTTTGGTTTCTGTATTCTTCTTCAGCATTTCTATAGTTTCTTTTTTATCCCTCTTCTGTTTGATGCAGCTACTGTGGCTCCCTATTGCCTGTGGAATCTAATAAAAACTTATTCTGTCATTAGAGCCCACTATTGTCTTGTCTCAACTTGAATTTAAATTTAACTTTCAGGGGAGGTTGTTGCCTCCTTTGTTCACTTGAGCATATACATTGTGGTTGTCTGGTTTCCTTGCTTTCACTTTTACTGTCCTCACTTTATCTCTCTCTACTTGAATCTTACTCATATCTCAAGGCTCAACTCATAGTACACTCAGTGATCTACATTGCCCTCCTTCCATCTGAAATTCTATAATGCTTATAATTTTTGCTATACATTTCAGCCTTTAGTTCTATTTAGCTTTCAATTTCTGTTTGTTTATTCTGTCTCCCAAGCAAGTCTCTCTCCTATCACTTACAATACTTAATAATAAAGTTCTTAGCCTTTCGCTGTAAGCATGTTGAAATGAATTGGTACTGTATTAAAGTACAATATTCTCTATATGAGGACCTTAGATGGTTTGTTTTGACCTCATTGATCAGCCAGTTATTGGACAAAAATCAATTTCATTGTTTTTCAAAAACTGTGCTGATTGTTTCTAAATCTGTTGAGTGATACCATTGCTTATTAATATACTACAGATGTGACACAGTTCTGGTATTATGAAAACAGTAAGAACTGTATAAAATAAGAATCACAGGAAGTATATATATTTTAGCAACATGAGGGTGTGTGCTTATGAAAGTATTTTTATAATTCAGATTTTTTAAAAGATTTTATTTATTTATTTGACAGAGAGACAGCAAGAGAGGGAACACAAGCAGGGGGAGTGGGAGAGGGAGAAGCAGGCTTCCCGCTGAGCAGGGAGCCCGACGTGGGGCTCGATCCCAGGACCCTGGGATCATGACCTGAGCCGGAAGGCAGACACTTGACTATTGAGCCACCCAGGCACCCAGATACATTTTTTATTTAAGAAACTAACTAGATTAATCCACTTTTTGTCAGGAACTAGATGATTAGAACAGTTACCTGTCAACTAAATTAAGATAAGTTCTCTTTTTAAAGGGTTAACCAAAAATTAAGGATTATGAATGTTTTTAAAATATGATTACCAGTGTAGCTTATTTAAAGATACTTTAAAGAAGCACAATGTCTTTTCCTTTCTGTCTTTCTTCTGTCCCAAATTAATATACTGTCTTTTTTTTCTGACTTAGTATTGTGTACCTGAAAAAACACATCCATCTCCTGTTGAGTGAGTGTCATATAAAACTTCTGTGAGAGTTTAATAGATTATTTTCATGATATACATTTTATGATATATATTTTCATGATATACATTTTAAATTTCCTACCTACATATAAATTTGTTTTTTAATTGTGATGAAGTTTAAATTTAGTTTGAAGAGCTTAGTTTACAGACATTGCATATAGATATTGAAAGACATTGACTATCTGATTCTATAGTCCAGCAGAATGTGACTTAGGCTGGTTACTAAGCTTATACTTTGTGGTTTATGGTTTGGCTATTAGACAACTCAAATTTCTGTATTAAGGTATTTGGTGTCTAGTCTATTTCAATATATTCAAGTTAGTAAAAACTAAGATCGGTATTAAAACATTATACTGATTCTAGTGTATTTAGAATTGTACATCTCTTTGGAGCATTAATTACTCTTTATCATTTATTAAAATATGCAGTATAGGTATGGATTTTTACCTTCTGGTAGGGATATAGCTCCCAAATGATAATTTTACAATGTGTCTTTCTGGATTTTTTTATTTGTTTTTTGTTTGTCCATTTTGTTTTGGAATTGGCAGTCTCAATATCATCGAAAGGAAATTTAGCTTTTTCCTCCCCCAGTTTTATTAAAATATAATTGGCATACCATAATGCATAAGTTCAAGGCATACAGCATAGTGACTTGACTTACATATACTATAAATTGATCACTACAATAAATTTAGTTAGCATCCATCATCTCATATAGACACAAAAAAAGAAAAAATGTTTTTTCCTTGTGAGAAGAACTCTTAAGATCTGTTCTGTCAACAACTTTCAAATATACTATACAACAGTATTAACTACAGTCATCAGCTATACATTGCACCCCTAGTAATTATTTATCTTATATCTAGAAGTTTGTACCTTTTGACCTTCATCAAATCCCTCCTTCTTTTCATTGTTATATAAAGTACAAAAGACATTTTACTTAACCCTTATTTTTATGTATTAGTGTGTCTCAATC
Source organism: Neomonachus schauinslandi (assembly GCF_002201575.2). Classification (NCBI taxonomy): domain Eukaryota; kingdom Metazoa; phylum Chordata; class Mammalia; order Carnivora; family Phocidae; genus Neomonachus; species Neomonachus schauinslandi. The sequence goes on from NC_058419.1 coordinate 58,084,593, forward strand.
TGCTTATTTAGATTAGGATTGCTGGATGTTTCAAAGTTAAATTTACTGGAAAGTTTGACCAGAGTCTAGCATTTTCTGTATGCAAATGGCAAATTCTATTATTGTTGTTGTTTTGTTTTGTTTGGCTAACACTATATTCTAAGGTGATTGATAAAATGAATTAATTACTGTGACTTTTCCCCAAATCATATTGGAGCAAATAGCTCTAGACTTTTAAAAAATACTTTCTAAGCGCATGTAAATTTTGGCATAAACACGTTTGAGCTCAAATGTAAAGTTACACTTTTTAACATTCTGAAACAAACAAATCCTAAAAATTTCATGCAAAAGTGATTTTGCAAAGTGCCATGTCCTTAGTGTGAAAATTGTTTTTCTTTTTCTTTTTATTTATTTTTTTAAAGATTTTATTTAGGGCGCCTGGGTGGCTCAGTTGGTTGAGCGACTGCCTTCGGCTCAGGTCATGATCCTGGAGTCCTGGGATCGAGTCCCGCATCAGGCTCCCTGCTCAGCAGGGAGTCTGCTTCTCCCTCTCCCGCTCCCCCCTCTTGTGCTTTCTCTCTCACTCTCTCTCTCTCAAATAAATAAATAAAATCTTTAAAAAAAAAGATTTTATTTATTTGACAGAGCACAAGTAGGCAGAGCTGCAGGGGGGAGAGGAGAGGGAGAAGCATGTTCCCCACCAAGCAGAGAGCCTGATGCAGGACTTGACCCCAGGACCCTGGGATCATGACCTGAGCCGAAGCCAGAGGCTCAACCAACTAAGCCACCCAGGCGCCCCTCTTTTTCTTTTTTTAGAGAGAGAGGAGGGGCAGAGGGGGAGGGAGAGAATCCCAAGCAGTCTCCATGCCCAGTACAAAGCCCAACATGGGGTTCCATCCCAGGACATTGGGATCATGACCTGAGCTGAAATCCAGAGTCAGACACTTAACTGACTGAGCCACCCAGGCACCTCCTTAGTGTGAAAATTCTGTCATTTTGACTGTATGTATTTTACATCAAAATGCTATCCACCTGTTACCACGGCTAAATCCAAAAGACAGAGAATAGAAATTGGTGATGAGAAGCAAAATAAATTATCATTTATTGGTGGTGAGAATGTAAAATTATACAATCACTTTGGGAAGAAAGTCTGAAAGTTTCTCAAAAACCTAAACATAGTCTTACCATATGTTCCAGCAATCACGCCCCTAGGTATTTACCAACCTGATTTGAAAATGTATGTCTACTTAAATCCTGCATGCAAATGTTTATAAGAGCTTTATTCATGGGCGCCTGGGTGACTCAGATGGTTAAGCGTCTGCCTTCGGCTCAGGTCATGATCCCAGGGTCCTGGGATCGAGTCCCGCATCGGGCTCCCTGCTCCTTGGGAGCCTGCTTCTCCCTCTGCCCCTCTCTCTCTCTCTGTCTCTCATGAATAAATAAATAAAATCTTTAAAAAAAAAGAGCTTTATTCATAATCAGAAAAAAACTGGAAGCAACCAAGATGTCTTTCAATAAGCAAATGGATAAACTGTGGTATACTAAATACAATGGAATACTATTCAATGATAATGAAAAATGAGCCGTCAAGCCATGCAAAGATGATGAATCTTGGCAGGTTCTGGCCCAAGATGGCAATGTAGGAAGACCCTAAAACTCATTTCCTCCACAGAACACACCAAATAACACTTATTTATAAAGCAATTCTTCGTGAAAAATAACTGAGGACTGCCTGAACAGTTTCTGCACAACAAAATATGGAATGGCAAAAGAGAACAGCAACAGAGACAGAGGCACAGTAATGAAGGGAACTCCCACCCCAACACTGCAAACTGCAATGGGGAAAGAAAATACCTGGAGCAGATTCGTCTGTCCTTGGTCACACACACACACACACACACACACACACACACACACACACACACACAAACAACAACAACAACAAAAACAGACAAAAAAACCTATGGTTTAAAATAACAACTAGTTTATAAAAGATCCAGCCCTTCAACTCTGCCAAATAACTGAAGAGCTACTAAAACTCCCTCTGGATCAGAGGAACTGGTGAGTGACAGGGTTTATGCTCACCCTTTACCTTAAAAGCACAGATTAGAACAGGGTCTGGACACCATAGCCAGCTTGCCCCTTCAGTGAGCCCTGGGTCCTCTAGCCCACATCAACCTAAGACCTGCTGAGGCACAGAATAACTGTGGTTTAAAAGAGCAACCAGCATATATGAGTCATCCCTAAAATGGTGAGAAAGCTGCTGGAACTCTGTGGGTGGGAGGGGCTGACAGTCAATCTACACTTCCCATCCACCTTGAAAGCACAGGCCACTGCATGATCCAGGTGTCCTAACTGGCCTGCCACCTCAGTGAGCCCCAGGACCCTAGCCCACACCAGCTCCAGGCATCCATCTGAGGCAGCCACAGGGCAGGGCATACCTGGACATCTCTGATTAGGGCTCACTATAGCTCCAGCTTTCACACCATGGTGAAACAAGCACAAAGCACTGCAGAATGCTCCAGGCATCCACCACGTAGACTTCAGAAAGCCTACTAAGGCACCCCCAACACAGAGTGCCCTGCACTGCCCAATTGGCATCTGCTTTGGATCCAGCCAACCTGCTGGGGTGTCCCATATTTAAAGCACTCCAGGAGCCCTTGGCCCCGATCAGCCTCAGTTCCAGCCAACCCAACAGGGCACCCTTGCATGGAGCGCCCTGGAACACCACCTAAACCAAACTCAGGTTCAGTTGCTTGACCAGAGCATCCCTTGTGCTGAGCACCCTAGTACATCTGGATTGCAACCACTCAGCCCAAACAAGGTTGCCTGAGTAACAGCATGGCAGGCCACTCCCCCAGAAGACAGGCTGGGAGAACAAGAAGCCAACAACCCTAAGGTCCCTATAAAACAAGGGCATCTTGCTTGAGTTATGGTCAATAATTTGGACTCTGTACATTCCCTTAACCACCCCTCAACAGAATGACTCAGAGGAGGGAACCCCCAAAATAGGAATGACTCAGAGACTGTGACTTCTGCCACAGATTTACAAATGGATACAGATATAATGAAGATGTCAGAAATGGAATTCACAGTAGCAATTGTAAAAACAATAGCTAGAATAGAGAAATCGATTAATGGCAACATAGAGTCTCTAAGGGCAGAAATGACAGCTGAATTGCCAGAAGTTAAAAATGCTATCAATGAGATCCAATCTAATCTACATAATCTAACAGCTAGGGTAAGCAAGGCAGAACAAATTAGTGTCTAGAAGACCAATTGATAGAAAAGAAGGAAAAAGACAACAGGGAGAAACAACTCAAAATCCATGAAAACAGAATCAGAGAAATAAGTGACACCATGAAACATTCCAATGTCAGAATTATTGGGATCCTTGAGGGGGTGGAGAGAGAGAGAGGACTAGAAGATATATTTGAGCAAATCGTAGTTGATAACTTCCCTATCTGGGGAATGAAGCAAACATTCGTATCCTAGAGGCAGAGAGGACCCCTCCCAAGATCAGGGAAAACAGGCCAATGCCCTGGCATGTACTAGTAAGCCACGAAAATCTAGAACCAAGGACACCATCAAAAGGGCAGTTAGGGGGAAGAAATTCCTTACGTACAGAGGGAGGAACATCAGAATAACGTCAGACCTATCCACAGAGACCTGGCAAGCCAGAAATGCCTAGCAAGACATATTCAGGGTATTAAACGAGAAGAACATGCAGACAAGAATACTTTCTCCAGCAAAGATGTCATTTAGAATGAATGGAGAGATGCAGAGCTTCCAAGACCGGCAGAAACTGAAAGAATATGTGACCACTAAGGCAGCCCTGCGAGAAATATTAAGGGGGGCTTTATAAAAGGAGAAAGACCCAAAGAGTGATATAGAAAAGAAATTTACAGGGACAATCTTTAAAAACAAGGTCTTCACAGGCAACATGATGACAATCAATTCATATCTTCCAATTATCACTCTGAATGTGAAGGGCCTAAGTGCACCCATAAAATGGCACAGGGTTGCAGATTGGATAAAAAGACAGGACCCATCCATATGCTGTCTACAAGAGACTCATTTGGAACGTAAAGATACATCCAGACTGAAAGTGAAGGGATGGAGATCCATCTTCCATGCCAACGAATCTCAAAACAGAGCTGGGGTAGCAATTCTTATATCAGACAAATTAGATTTTAAACTGAAGACTGTAGTTAGAGACACAGAAGGACACTATATCATTCTTAAAGGGTCTATCCAACCAGAAGATCTAACAATTGTAAATATCTACATCCGTAACATGGGAGGAGCCATCTACATAAGCCAACTGTTAACTGAAATAAAAAGTCATATTGATGATAATAAGTTAATTGTAGGAGACCTCAACATTCCACTCTCAGCAATAGACAGATCATCTAAGCAGAAAATCAACAAAGAAACAAGAACTTTGAATGACACACTGGACCAGATGGACCTCATAGATATATACAGGACATTCTACCCTAAAACAACAGAATACTCATTCTTCTTGAGCACACATGTAACTTTCTCCACAATAGACCACATACTGGGTCACAAATCAGGTCTCAACCAATACCAAAAGATCGAGTTTATTCCCTGCATATTCTCAGACCATAATGCTTTAAAACTGGAACTCAATCACAAGAAAAAATTTGGCAGAAATTCAAGCACTTGGAAGCTAAAGACCACTCTGCTCAAGAATGTTCAGGTCAACCAGGAAATCAAAGAAGAACTTAAACAATTCATGGAAACCAATGAGAATGAAAACACATGGATCCAAAACCTATGGGATACTGCAAAGGAGGTCCTAAGGGGGAAATACATAGCCATCCAAGCCTCACTCAAAAAAAACCCAGAAAAATCCTAAATCCACCAACTAACTTCACACCTTAAAGAACTGGAGAAAAAGCAACAAATGATGCCTAAGCCATGTATTAAAAGAGAAATAATTAAGATTAGAGCAGAGATCAATGAATTAGAAGCCAGAAACACAGTAGATCAGATCAACGAAACTAGAAGCTGGTTCTTTGAAAGTATTAATAAGATCGATAAACCACTGGCCAGACTTATCCAAAAGAAAAGACAAAGGACCCAAATTAATAAAATTATGAACGAAAGGGGAGAGATCACGACTAACACCAAGGAAATAGAAACAATTATTAGAAATTATTATCAGCAACTATATGCCAATAAATTAAGCAACCTGGAAGAAATGGATGCCTTCCTGGAAACCTATAAACTGCCAAGACTGAAACAGGAAGAAATTGACAACCTGAATAGGTCAATAACCAGTAACGAGAGTGAAGCAGTGATCCAAAACCTCCCAAAAAACAACAGTCCAGGGCCTAATGGATTCCCTGGGGAATTCTACCAAACATTCAAAGAAGAAATAATACCTATTATCCTGAAGCTGTTTCAAAAAGTAGAAACAGTAGGCAAGTTTCCACACTCATTCTATGAGGCCAGCATTACCTTAATCCCCAAACCAGGCAAAGACCCCATCAAAAAGAATTGCAGCCCGATCCCTGATGAATATGGATTCCAAAATTCTCAACAAAATCCTAGCTAAAAGGATCCAACAATACATTAAAAGGATCATCCACTATGACCAAGTAGGATTTATCCCTGGGATGCAAGGGTGGTTCAACATTCGCAAATCAATCAGTGTGAGAGAGCACATTAATAAGAGGAGAGAGAAGAACCATATGGTCCTCTCAACTGATGCATAAAAAGCATTTGACAAAATACAGCATCCTTTCCTGATTAAAACTCTTCAGAGTATAGGGATAGAGGGAACATTCCTCAAGTTCATAAAATCCATCTATTAAAAACCCATAGCGAATATCATCCTCAATGGGGAAAAACCAAGATCCTTTCCCTTAAGATCAGGAACATGATAAGGATGCCTGCTGTCGCCACTGTTGTTCAACATAGTACTAGAAGTCCTAGCAACAGCAATCAGACAACAAAAAGAAATAAATGTATTCAAATTGGCAAAGAAGAAGTCAAACTGTCCCTTCTCGCAGACAACATGATACTTTATGTGGAAAACCCAAAAGACTCCACCCCCAAATAACTAGAACTCATCCAGCAATTCAGTAATGTGGCAGAATACAAAATCAATGCACAGAAATCAGTTGCTTTCTTATACACTAACAATGCAACTGTAGAAAGAGAAATTAGAGAATCAATTCCATTTACAATAGCACCAAAATCCATAAGATACCTCGGAATAAACCTAACCAAAGAGGTAAAGGATCTATACGCTAGGAACTACAGAACACTCATGAAAGAAATTGAAGAAGACACAAAAAGATGGAAAAATATTCCTTGCTCATGGACCGGAAGAATAAACATTGTTAAAATGTCTATGCTACCCAGAGCAATCTATACCTTCAATGCCATCCCGATCAAAATTCCAATGACATTTTTCAAAGTGCTGGAACAAACAATCCTAAAATTTGTATGGACTCAGAAAAGACCCCGAATCACCAAGGAAATGTTGAAAAGGGAAACAATGCTGGGGGCATCACGATGCCCAATTTCAGGCTATATTACAAAGCAGTGATCACCAAGTCAGCATGGTATTGGCACAAAAACAGACATATAGACCAAGGGAATAAAATAGAGAGCCCAGATATGGACCCTCGACTCTATGGTCAAATAATCTTCAACAAAGCAGGAAAAAATATGCAATGGATAAAAGACAGTCTCTTCAATAAATGGTGCTGGGAAAATTGGACAGCTATATACAGAAGAATGAAACTTGACCATTCCCTAACACCATACACAAAGATAAACTCAAAATGGATGAAAGGCCTCAATGTGAAACAGGAATCCATCAAAATCCTAGAGGAGAAAATAGGCAGTAACCTCTTTGACATCAGCCACAGCAACTTCTCTCAAGATTCATCTCCAAAGGCTAGTGAAATAAAAGGGAAAACCAATTTTGGGGACTTCATCAAGATAAAAGTCTTCTGCACAGCAAAGGAAACACTCAACAAAACAAAGAGGCAACCCA
>NC_058419.1:58096610-58152625 GCF_002201575.2 Neomonachus schauinslandi
TGGGTTGCCTCTTTGTTTTGTTGAGTGTTTCCTTTGCTGTGCAGAAGCTTTTAATCTTGATGAAGTCCCAAAAGTTCATTTTTGCTTTTGTTTCACTAGCCTTTGGAGATGAATCTTGAAAGAATTTGCTGTGGCCTTTGTCAAATATGATTTCACTCATATATGGAATTTAAGTAACAAAACAGATGATCATAGGGGGAAAAAAGAGATGTAAACCATGAGACAGACTCTTAAAAGAAGCTGAGGATTAATGGAGGGCAGGTGGGCAGCTGGATGGGTTAAATAGGTGATAGGCATTATGGAGTACACTTGTTGTGATGAGCCCTGGGCATCGTATGTATGATGAATCACTAAATTCTACAACTGAAACTATTATTTCACTGTATACTAACTAACTAGAATTTAAATAAGAACTTAAAATGATATTTATACTATAACTAGTCATGCACAAGAAAGGTTATTAAGCTACAATATTGGAAACTTAAATTAACTATTTAAAAGTTTCTTTTTATAAAATATATTTAACATAGTCCAAAATAAAACCAAACATGAATTATTGCCTTAATGATATATTTATTATTATTATATTTTTTATTTTTTATTTTTATTTTATTACTAGTATTAGATTTATTTTATTTTTCCAATATATTATTATTATATTTATTATTTTATTTTTTCCAATTTTATTGAGATATGATTGGCATATAACATTGCATTATTCCAAGGTGTACAACATAATGATTTGATATATGTATATATTGTGAAATTATTACCACAGTAAGTTTAGTTAACATCAATCACAAGTTAATGTGCTGGAAAAAATAGAATTAGTTTTTACACTTATCAGTAATAATGATTTTAAGTCTATCGGACCACATTCTTTAGAACTAGATGCATGGGGCGCCTGGGTGGCTCAGTTGGTTAAGCGACTGCCTTCGGCTCAGGTCATGATCCTGGAGTCCCGGGATCGAGTCCCGCATCGGGCTCCCTGCTCAGCGGGGAGTCTGCTTCTCCCTCTGACCCTCCTCCCTCTCATGCCTTCTGTCTCTCGTTCTCTCTCTCTCTCAGATAAATAAAATCTTTAAAAAAAAAAAAAGAACTAGATGCATGTGTGAATAGAATTGGGATGGTTGATGCTTCTAGGGACAGAATGCAATATTAACAAAACATACAGCAACAACAGGTAAATGTAGCCAAACATATTGTCTTGATGACTTTTAAAATCTTTAGTCCTTATTACTGACATTATTAGTGAAAAGGTCAAAAGAATGCACATTAGTATAAAATAACAAATATTCAGTATTACCTATGGGATACAATAAACAAATATACATTCTTTTGGAGATGTTTTATGATGTGCACTGGATCTAGATTTCTCTAGGTATGGTTTATGTTTTCATGAAATCAGATTTCAAAATTCATGTGAGATATTATAAAATCATCTAGGAATAGTCTTTTCTTTGGGTGACTTAATTTCAGTCATCCACAGTTATGTTAATTCTCAACATTTGCTAAGGTAAAGTCTACTCTCCCAAAGTGTTTTTTCCTTGTGTTGTTGGTGGCATCACTTTATAGATAGATTAGGAATGGCCAGAATGAGAAGAACACTGTGCTTTTATGTCATGTGTATCACTTTTAAACTTTATATATTGTTCAGATTTTCAAAATGATCACAACTTAATTTGGTTATTGAAAACTGTTTTAGGAATTATTTTTTAATTTTTTAAGATAACGTTTCTATGTAATTCGAATGCACTTTGTAATTTGAGTTTTTAAGTATCCATATTCTTTTGCCATAATATTCAAAGTGCCAAGACTCAGAACAAAATCTTTTTGCTAATCCACATTCATTACCAGGTTCCAGTGTTTCCAAACATGGATCAAAGCCCATTTAAAGGCAATGTTTTCTATTTTCAATATCAAATATGTAAGTTAAATGGATTTGGATTTTGAATCTTTTGTGCTACTCTTGAGAGTAGCTCTGTTCTTAGTTCCTTCACAATGGGTAGGTTAGGGACATCCTGACTGGTAAGGCTGGCTTTTCCCTAAATTAGGTCTTTATCTTTGTAAAATGTTTATGGGCTTGTGGTTTGTTTTGTTTTAACCATGTTCAAAACCTCTGCACTTATGAATAAACCCATAATTTATTTTTAAGTGGCATAGTTTTAATGAAACCAAAATAGGTCTAATTTTGGGCAATTTAATGACATTAACTAACTTAACGCTATCATTTAAAGGTATGAGTGCTTTAAATATAGTTGTCAGAGTAATTATCGATTTTTTGTCTTTCACCTGGGGGTTTTAGGGTAGGTGTGGGGGTGGCAGGATACCTGCTATGTAGATATTTTATTAGATTGTCTTGTCTCTCACATGAAGCAAATCAAAGGTCTAAATTTTAAGATTATTTGTTTTATACTTATTTCAGAAGGTTTCCTATCCTAGGGTAAGAACACTGTCTTAAAAGTCATACCTTCTGATAAACCTTTTGGAGTTTAATTAAATTTTCAAATACAATTCTCAATTCTCAGTTTTAGATCTGTTTTATACCTTACTTCAGTAAGATATAGAAGTATTTTTATAAGAGACTGTAAGGATAAATAAGTACCTGTACAATGAAATGAGATTAAAGAAAAGAATTTAAAAGGCAAATGTTTTCTAAGGTTTGAACTTTATTATAGAATCCTTGACCACAAATTAGTTTTAGTGGCAGCAAATGTAAACTTATAAACAGTACTGTTGTATACTTATGTACCGCATACCCACTAGATAACCAATAATGTTCATTGGCTGACAAAAGATGCTTTCTAGTGGAAGGTTTACCACTGATTTCTCTCCTCATATAAGATTATGCAAAAAGTTTTTTCATTCAGTATGTCTTAAAATTGTATATTAATATGGATATGCATATTTCTATATATGATGCCAAAAATTTTACTTAACATTGAAAAAATGTGATAACACTTTCTGCTGTTGAATTAAGATTATAAGAGATATGTAAGGAAAAATCATGTATGTTTTCCTCAGTGCTTAACTACCTGATTTGCTAATATGCTTACTTCCTTTGTCTCTAATTCTGTGATATCTTCTTCTCCCGTTTTATGGCTACTGTTTTATTAGATCTGAACATTCCAATACATCTATACCCTCATTCTGTTCTATCAGTAAGAGACACCTTTCAAATTACATTTTGGTGTGGGCTTTCAATTTTGATTTATTTTTAAACTAAATTCTTCCTAACTTTACAAGTTATTAAATGAATAATGGAGAAATACAGCCAGTGTGTAAGAACTGTAGGAAGTTAGCAGTAGAAATGGTGGAAATGGACAGCTGACCATATTGCAGAAGACGCCTACAGCAGTTTGCCTTTCAGCTCCAGTCTTTCCTTCAGGATATTGGGCCCCAATATTTAATTTAGGCAACATAGAAGGTTCCTCAGGGAGCACAGAGTAGCTGGCAGTACTAAATGTGAATCTGAGCAGCCATCACTGGGGAATCCTTAGAGGAGCTTCTGATGGAGCTATGTATGTATCTTTTTGAATAGTAACATGATACTGGCAAGGTAGGAAATCAGACCTTTTTCACATTCCAGCTTTCATCCAAGTGTCATCTGTGTTTCATGGTGCTTGTGACTCAAATATAAATATATATGTTTAAAAAGCTACATTCTCTGTCTTGAATATAAGCAAGTATATAATTTCTATAAGAAAAAAAATAATAGGGGCACCTGGGTGGCTCAGATGGTTAAGTGTCTGCCTTCGGCTCAGGTCATGATCCCAGGGTTCTGGGATCAAGCCCCACATCAGGCTCCCTGCTCAAGTGGGGAGCCTGCTTCTCCCTCTCCCTCTGCCATTCTCTCCACTTGTGCTCTCTGGCTCTATCTCTCTGTCAAATAAATAAATAAAATCTTAAAAAAAAAGAAAAAAATAATAGGCAGGATTAGATGCCCTTCATAAAGAAGCTGGAGCAAATTCCAAGCATGCTGAGCTACTGCAGCTTTCTAAAATACCAGGTTATTCTGTCAGGTATATGTGAGTTTTATGAATTAGTCTCCCCCTAATAGCACTTTGTACTTTCTTCCTGTTTAGGATAAAGGTGGGTGGGTATGTGGGAGGTAAGTGTCAGAGGAAGACTAACATCTATTGGGTCCCCCTATGAGCATGATTTGCTTTATGTGGATTTTCTCTTTTAATCCTTTTAACAATCTTTTTTTTTTCCTTTTTTTTTTTTAAGATTTTATTTATTTGACAGAGAGAGACACAGTGAGAGAAGGAACACAAGCACAGGGAATGGGAGAGGGAGAAGCAGGCTTCCCTCGGAGCAGGGAGCCCGATGCGGGGCTGGACCCCAGGACCCTGGGATCATGACCTGAGCCAAAGGCAAGAGCTTAAAGACTGAGCCATCCAGGCGCCCATCTTTTTTTTCCCCCTTTTAACAATCTTATGAGATAGGTGGTATTATTCCCATTTTCAGTTAAGATTAAGTCATTTGCTCACAGCTAGGAAGAGACAGAGCTAAGATTAAAATCCAGGACCTTTTTTTATTCCCACTATTTTACACTGAGGAAAATTGCAGCTTCCTACTTATCATGTCCTAAGCCTCTACCTACCATGTACCAGTCATAACTGGAACTTCTTTTGCCTCTGGATTTTATTTTTATTTATTTATTTATTTTTTAAGATCTTATTTATTTATTTGAGAGAGAGAGTGAGAGAAAGAGAGCATGAGAGGGTGGAGGGTCAGAGGGAGAAGCAGACTCCCTACTGAGCAGGGAGCCCAATGCGGGACTCGATCCCAGGACTCCAGGATCATGACCTGAGCTGAAGGCAGTCGCTTAACCAACTGAGCCACCCAGGTGCCCCTGCCTCTGGATTTTAATTGTTGGTGCTGGAGAATAGAATTTTTGCATACACATTGAAGTAATGTGCCTCATTGTGTGCGATTTATTTTTGTTGTTTTGTTTTGAGCAAGTTTGCTCTTGTGCTTAGAGGCTTACCAACAGTTCCTTTATTTTGTATTGAGCCTGCTGCCTTCCAAGTTTAGCAAAAACAGTTATTTCTTTCCAAAGATGAGTCAATGTCTTTAGCGAATTCCTTAACAAGTTGTTATCTACATCCAATGTTTTTAAGCTTAGCTGTGGTAATATGGGATTTTGCTTCACTTCTGCTTGTCAGTAGATAGAAGTTTTCTATTTCTGCACAATATTTTTACATGACATTATTGTAGCAGAAGATTGTGATTGAGACTGCATGTGACAAGTAAAAGATCAGCTGGGCAATGTCAGTTTAAACTCTAGAATTGACCGCTAATCTTTAAAAAAAAAAAAAAAGAAACCAAAATGACAGTAAATTTTCACATTTGGTGGTTTTAGAAGGATGTTGGATCAGGAATTCAGAGGACAATACTCCTGGGACTAAAGATTCAAGATACTCCATGCTTAGACAACTATAGTGTAAAACTGAGGGAAGTTCATCTCAAAAATAAGTATAAGTGGTATTGGGTTTATAAAGAGATTATATTAGTCAGAGATCTTCAGAGAAACAGAACCAATAGAATATATGTATACTTACAGAGAGAGATTTATTATAAGGAATTGGCCCACATAATTATGGAGGCTGAGAAGTCCCAAGATCCACCATCAGCAAGCTAAAGACCCAGGAGAGCCAAAGTGTTGTTTTGGTCCAGGTCTAAATGACAGAAAAAGGGCAGTCAGTAGTGCAAGATCCATTCCAAAAGGCAGCAGACTTCAGACCCAAGAAGAGCCAATGTTTCAGTCCCAGTCCAAAGGCCAGTAAAGACCAACATTCTAGCTCATCATTCAGACAGAAGGAGTACCCTCTTACTCAGCCTTTTTGTTCTATTCAAGTCTTTAATTTATTGGATAAGGCTCATCCACATTAGAAAGGGCAATTTGCTTAATTCAATCTACTTGTTCAAATGTTAATCTTATCCAGAAACACCTTCACAGACACACCCAGAACAATGTTTGACTGAATGTCTGACTAGCCCATGACCCAGTCAAGTTAACCCAAAAAATTAATCCCCACAGTAATGATGTGGTTTTGGAATATAGGTGAGGTTCAGTGGGGTGAAGTCCGGAGCTGACGACCAAGAAAGAATTCTTGAGACGTCTTTGGTGCAAAATGGTGGTTTTGCACCAAATGGGGACAGGACCTGAGGGCAGAAAGAGCTGCTGCACCAGGGTTGTGAGGGGTGGCTGATTATATACTAGGGGGTTGGGGGAGGTAAGGAAAAGGGAAGTTTTAAAAGGATTTTCATATGTTAAAGAAGACTCACAGGATACCAGAGGACTTGCCATTGTCAAGTTAAGGTTGTTTTTCCTTCTAGCAAGGCAATAATATGAAGATAGTTGGGAGCTTCCTGGAGGAACATTACACTCTGCCCACTTCAAGTATCTGTCAATGAGCTGCAGATTATAAGGACATTTAATTGTATCTACATTTCCTTCTGGAAGCTAGGTTGTTGATAGAAATGCTTTGTTCTTCTTGCAGGATTGTGATCTCTATAGGTTAACTATTTGTTTTTCCTTTCCTTAGCTTTAGGGCAGCCAGGAGTGCCTGAGGAATGTCACATATATCCCTTGGCGGGGGGGTTGTGGGGTGTCAGCTTTGTCCTCAGCTTGCCTTCTATTCCCTCATCAGTAATATATCTCAGAAATTCAAGGACTAGAAATTATCAGAATGTAAAAGATAAATCCCTTAACCAAAAAGGAGTTAATATTAGGAATATATAAAGAACTCTTACAACTAAACAATAGCAAGATATAACCTAATTTAAAAATGAGCAAAGGACTTGAATAGAAATTTGCCAAAGAAAATATACAAATGGCTAACAAGCATATAAAAAGATGCCAATACCACTATTCATCAGAAAAATGCAAATCAAAACCACAATGAAATATTACCACAGAACTCATTAGTATGGTTACTATTAAACAGAAATTAACAAGTGTTGGTGAGCCTGTGGAGAAATTAGAACACTTGTGCACTATTGGTGGGTATATAAAATGATGCAGCCACTATGAAAAAAAAGTATCGTGATTCCCCAAAAAGTTAAAATAGAATTACCATATAATCCAGCAATTCCACTTCTAGGTTTATACCCCAAAGAATTCAAAGGAGGGACCCAAACAGATACCTGTATACCAATGTTCATAGCAGCATTATTCATAATAACCAAAATGTGAAAGCAACCCAAGTGTCCATCAACAGATGTATTGATTTAAAAAATGTGCTATATAGGGGTGCCTGGGTGGCTCAGTCATTAAACATCTGCCTTCAGCTCAGGTCATGATCCCAGGGTCCTGGGATCGAGCCCCACATCAGGCTCCCTGCTTCATGGGAAGCCTGCTTCTCCCTCTCCCACTCCCCCTGCTTGTGTTCCCTCTCTTGCTTTCTCTCTGTGTCAAATAAATAGTTAAAATCTTAAAAAAAATTTTTTTTAAATAAAAAAATATTCTATATACATAAAATTGAATATTATTCATTCTTGAAAGAGAAAAAATCTGACACATGCTATAATAAGGATGAACCTTGAGGACATTATGCTAAGTGAAATAGTTAAGAAGACAAATACTGTATTACTCCACTTATGTGAGCTATCTAGAGTAGTCAAACTCATAGAAACAGAAAATAGAATGGTGGTTGCCAGTGGCTAGAGAAAGAGGAAAATGGGAATTTGTTATTTAATGGGAATAAAAAAATTCTGGAGACTGGTTGCACAACAATGTGAATATAATTACTACTGAACTGTACACTTAAAAGTAATTAAAATGGTACATTTTACATTATATGTATTTTACCACAATTTGGAAAAAATGTCAAATTAAATTTTCACCCAGCAGTTACAAAAGATGATTCTTTTAAGGACATCATATTTACGCTCTTATAGATAAACCAACACTTTCACTAGGGGTAGAGAATGTATCAATTAATAAATTGAATGGAATTATATCTGTAGAGCAGAAGATTTTCTGAAAGTCATATACATAATTTAAAAGGGTAGTGCATTGCTAATCATGGATAATGTATTTGATGTGATTACAAATATCATTGTGTGCAAAAATGATATCTAACATGTTTAGCACAGAGGTATATGAATTTAAAAAGTAGTAAAGAAGAAAAAAAAGTATGATCCTTTAAATAAGCATTTCTCAGAAAAATAAATACATAAGGCCAGTAAACATAAAAGTAAGTATTCTTAAAGACATACAAATCAAAACAATAAGATACCATTTTTCACTAAACTAGCAAAAATTACGAAGTTGGACAATACCTATCATTTACAAAGATATAGGAAAATAGGGACTATCATATATTTCAGCCCTTGTCCAAGGGCAATTTGGCTATATTTATAAAAATTTAAATGCACATATTCTTTGGCCCACTAATTCCAATTTGTGGTATAAGACCTACATGGATGGATTTAGAGGGTATTATGCCAAGTGGAATAAATCAGACTGGGAAAGACATATACCATATAATTTCACTCCTATGTGGAATCTAAAAAACGAAACAAACGAATAAACAAACTAAAAGCAGAATCAGATCTATAAATATAGAGAACAAACTGATGGTCAGAGGAAGAGGGGTAGGGGATGGGCAAAATGGGTGAAGGGGAGTGGGAGATACAGGCTTCCAGTTATGAAATGAATAAGTCATGGGAATAAAAGGCACAGCATAGGAAATACAGTCAATATTGTAATAGTATTACATGGTGACAGATGGTAGCTACACTTGTAGTGAACATAGGATAAGGTATGGAGAAGTTGAATCACAATGTTGTACACCTGAAACTAATGTAACATTGTGTCTCAAATATATTCAAATAAGGGGTGCCTGGGTGGCTCAGTTGGTTAAGCATCTGTCTTTGGCTCAGGTCATGATCCCAGAGTCCTGGGATCGAGGCCCACATCGGGCTCCCTGCTCAGCAGGGAGCCTGCTTCTCCTGCCCCTCTGTCTGCCCCTCTGCCTACCTGTGCTCTCTCTATCAAATATATATATACTCAAAAAAAATTAAAAGACCTGATATTAAAGCCCCATATTACATGCATTTTGACATCTGAGGAAAGCCAAGAGAGTCTCAAAGGATGGCCAACCACAGGTTCCCCTTCTCATCCTGTTCCTGCAGATAAAGTACCATATTCAAATAACTTATCTCAGGGACAAAGCACAGTGCCTGCTTATCCCTCAATAGAGGGCTTCAGTTCAAACAGGCCAATCACATCTCCTGTGGGAAATGGGGGTTTCACCACTCTCAGGGGTTACACTACAGCCTCTGCTTGTGCACTCTGTTCCCAAATGGAATCTCCACGTGTCTCTGTGGGGCATATGGTGTTCTCCTTCCTCTTCCAGGCTATGAGTATACCTGACTAATACACTACTGTTGATTTTATCTGTCTGGTGTTGGGAGGTTTTGGTTGGCTATCTCCATAACTCTAGGGCAGGAATCCCTTCTTCACCAATGGGAAAAAGTGGAGGTGATCAAAACACAAGGCTAGGACTTCCCCATAATATATAAATTGCAAATATAAAGCAAGATCTATGTATAAGGATGTCCATTTAAGCATTGTTTGTAATAGCAATAACCTGAAAACCACCTAAAGTTCCATCATTAGATAATTCTAAGTCATAGGGTGTCTATTGTATATATATTCCACATCTTCTTTATCCATTCATCTATCATTGCACACTAGGGTTGCTTCCATAATTTGACGATTGTAAATAATGCTGCAATAAAAATAGGGATGCATATATCTTTTTGGATTAGTGTTTCTGCATTCTTTGGGTAAATATCCAGTAGTAGAATTAGTGGATCATATAGTAATTCTATTTTTATTTTTTTTAAAGCCTCCATACTGTTTTCCATATTGGCTGCAAGAATTTGCATTCCCACCAACAGTGCATGAGTGTTCCTTTTTCTCCACATCCTTAACACTTGTTGTTTTTTATGTTTTTGATTTTAGCCATCTTGACAGGTGTGAGGTGATATCTCATTGTGGTTTTTTTAAGATTTATTTATTTATTTTAGAGAGAGCAGGGGGAGGGGCAGAGGGAGAGGGAGAGAAGCAGACTCCCTGCTGAGCGGGGAGCCTGACACAGGGCTTGATCCCACAACCCTGAGACCATGACCTGAGCCAAAATCAAGAGTGGGGTGATTATTTTTAACTTTTGGGGGAACCTCCATACTGTTTTCCAGAGTGGCTGTACCAGCTTGCCTTCCCACCAACAGCATACGAGGGTTCCCCTTTCTCCCCATCCTTGACAACACCTGTTGTTTCTTGTGTTGTTAATTTTAGCCATTCCGACAGGCTGTGAGGTGATATCTCATTGTAGTTTTGATTTGCGTTTCCTTGATGATGAGTGATATTGAGCATTTTCATATGTCTGTTAGCTATCTGTATGTCTTTGGAGAAAAGTTTTTTCATGTCCTCTGCCCATTTTTTTAAGTGGATTATTTGGGATTTTTTGGTGTTGAGCTGTGTAAGTTCTTTATATATTCTGGATACTAACCCTTTATTGGATATGTCATTTGCAAATATCTTTTCCCATTCAGTAGATTGTATTTTAGTTTTGTTGCTTGTTTCTTTTGCTGTCCAAAAGCTTTTTATTTTGTTGTATTCCATGGAGCACAATTTAGCAGTTCAAAAGATTGAAGTAGTATATCTGTATGTGATGGTATAGAAATATCTCCAAGATAAACTTAAGTAAAAAAAAAAATAAGTTTATAGTATCATCCCTTTTTTTTGTAAGTATATATGCATTTTTATTTTGGAAAGTTACTCTGGAAATTACCGATAGTAGTTGCCTTTGGTGTTTAGGGATTTGTAAATAAGGGAGAGAGACTATAGCTCATTTTATACCTTTCTGATAGTTTGACTATTTTTTTATCAAGTGCATTATTAATTCACTTTTACAACGATAATAAAAGTAAAAAGGTATAATCTCTGCTATTAATGAGCCCATTGTCAAGTGGAAAGATAAACAGAATTTCACAAAAGACGTTTGAATCTCAACAGTACAAGCTAGTGTCTGGACTGATGATTGAAATAGGACCAAATAGTGCACAGCATATGGAACACTGGAGTAAGCTGAGGGAAGTGTCACTTGCATTAGAAATTTTTAATGTTTGTCATTTCAAAGGGGTTGCTTCTGAGTACAAATACATAATTTAGTTCTACATTTAACTATAATACATACTTAAAACAGGAAACTGTGCTCCTCAACATCACAGTTTTGTCATCTAATTCTATTTTTGAAAGAAAAGCCAATAACTAAATTCCTAGTCTAAACTAGACTAGAAATGTTATCACAGCTGGTATAGAGGCCAGAGGTTTCTGTTTATTGTGTTACAATATAATCCATGTAAAATCAACACAATTATATGGTCACTAGGGCCAAGCCTGAGCTTTCACCAAAATTGTCAAGGAATATAACTGGAATGTTACTCTTTTCACAAAATCAACAAGAGAATTGCTTAATATGTCTATCTCACTGAGCCAATGGTTTAGGTTGTAGGTTTCTTTGTAAAGTGAAAGTGGCCTTAGAGCCCAATTGAAAACCAAAACTGATTTTAACTTTAGGGCAGAATGTACCTTATCCTTTGTGTCCACCTTTTTATCCTTCTCTAAATCAATATTTACAGTTTTAATGCTAAATTATTTTGTTATCTTATTTATTTTCTTGGTTAAAATATGCTCTTAAGAACTTTAAAAACAACTGCTCTTCCCCCATAAGCTTCTACTTAATAGGCACTGTCATAAAAGGTTCTTTCAACATTGCTAATGTTGAGACCCCAGCACATTTCTAACAAATCAAGTCAGGTTTTATTTAGTTCAGTTTAAGGGATGAATCAGCTTTGGGTGTCCTCTAAATGAATTACAAATTAAATGACTGAGTGTGTTCAATGTTCTGTTCATTATTCCTTCCATTCTGACAATAATATAGGCTGGCTTGCTGGCTGTTATGGTGAATTACTGGAATCAACATAGAACCTGATGACCATTTATTTTGCTTTCTGTTTTATTTTGAGAATTTTAGTTACAAAACTATTGTACAATCAATATAGAATGAGAATCTAATGAGATTTTTATGTAAATAACTTGAGGGCACCTGGGTGGCTCAGTTGGTTAAGCATCTGCCTTTGGCTCAGATCATGATCCCGGAGTTCCTGGAACAAGTTCCACATTGGGCTCCCTGCTCAGCGGGGAGTCTGCTTCTCCCTCTGCCCCTCACCCCACTCTCATACTCTCACTCTCTCTCTCAAATAAATAAATAAAATCTTTAAATAAATAAAATAACGTGAGCCTTAGTCCACTTGATGAAAAAAAACTTGGATGGCATATTTTGATTCATTTATTAGGAACATGTAATTCAGTACTAGTACCTATTTTTTAAAAAATTTATTTATTTATTTGACAGTGAGAGACACAGCGAGAGGGGGAACACAAGCAGGGGGCAGGGGAGAGGGAGAAGCAGGCGTCCTGCTGAGCAGGGAGCCCGATATGGGAGTCATCCAGGACCCTGGGATCATGACCTGAGCCGAAGGCAGACACTTAACAACTGAGCCACCCAGGCGCCCCTCAGTACTAGTACTTATAATACATTTACTCATCAGGCTTTTTAAGTAGAGAAAGAACAGATTTATCTCATAAAGAACTTGACTGAGTAACCTACACACAGAACAACTGTATTAGACACATTAATTATACAATCTAAATTCACCCTTTTGGTAGTAAACCATGAATTCATATATTGCTTTCCTTCCTGATGTTCAAAACTCTTTTTCAAAAGGTTGTAACTTTAAACAATTTTTTAAAAGATTTTATTTATTTATTCATCAGAGAGAGATAGAGCGAGCACAAGCAGGAGGAGTGGCAGTCTAAGGGAGAAGCAGGCTCCCCACTGAGCAAGGAGCCCAATGTGGGACTCAATCCCAGGACCCTGGGATCATGATCTGAGCCAAAGGCAGACGCTTAACTGACTGAGCCACCCAGGCATCCCAAGGTTGTATCTTTAAAACAGATTTGCTCTTGTTTAGTATTATGTCAGTTTTAGCTATGATAACTCTTTTATTTAAGTCATATTTTATACGTTGTATTTATTATTTTCCATTGTTATTCAAATCCAATTTAGGAGAGGTTTCCACTTTAAGTTTCAATTAAAAGGAACATTAAAATCAGGTTATGTTGGGTGCCTGGGTGGCTCAGTTGGTTAAGCATCTTCTTTTGGCTCAGGTCATGATCTCAGGGTCCTGGGATTGAGCCCCAAATTGGGCTCCCTGCTCATCGGGGAGTCTGCTTCTCCCTCTGCCTCTCCCTGCTTCTGCTCTCTCTCTCAAATAAATAAATAAAACCTTTTAAAAAAAGAAAGAAATCAATATATGTCTACAAAGTATTTGAAGTGTAGCCTCTATGAGACCAGACCATATCTTCTTAGGCAGACGGCAGCAATAGAAACTCATACCTCATTCTATGATTTGCAGCATTTCTCCTCAATTCACTCTCCCAGGCTTTCTCTCTTGCTCTCTCATTCTTGTTCTCCCATCACAAAAACATGCATACACATACAGGACTTTTCAGAATATATATATATAAAGATTTTATTTATTATTTATATTTTATTTATTTATTTATTTATTTATTTTATTATTTATTTATATATATATAATTATATATATATAATTTTTTTAAAAGATTTTATTTATTTATTTGACAGAGAGAGAGACAGCGAGAGAGGGAACACAAGCAGGGAGATCGGGAGTGGGCGAGGGAGAAGCAGGCTTCCCGCCAAGCAGGGAGCCCGAGGTGGGGCTCGATCCCAGGACCCTGGGATCATGACCTGAGCCGAAGGCAGATGCTTAACCAACTGGGCCACAGGCACCCCAGGATATATATTTTTAACTAAAATTTATTTTCACATTTTTTTCACTATCGTTTGAGATAATTGGAGACATCATAGGGATGAAACTACTAGAAAAAATCAGATTTCTGTTTCTAGCTCAGCCATGGACATTTTGTGCCCTGTTGAATGAGTCCCCTGACCTTGCTTTTCTGACTCCAAATGGAAGTCATTATTCTATCATGCTTCTAATTTACTTCCTAGGGGTGCCTCCAGGATTCATTGAATTAAAACAATATATAATGACCATAGTTTATTGGACTAAAAAAATCTAAAAACAAAAATTATAGGATTATTATGAAACTTTCTAAAGCCATAAATATGATTTTTAAGGCTATATTATCTTCTTACATTTTTTATTTACACTTTTAATTATAACATTAGTACAAGACATATGTATGGCAAATCTAGATTAACTTATCTAAAAACAACACAGTGTTGTGATCCTGTTATTTTAAAAATGTATGTAGTGTGAATGTGAATATGTGTATCATAGAAAAAAACTTGAAAAAGTACACATTATAATGTTAACAAGTGCTATTTCCAGAATTGTGGGTGATTTAAATTCTTTTTTTTAATTTATCTGTATTTTCCACAATGGTAATGTATTATTTAAGTGATTACAACTGTTTAAAATCAATACTGCCTAATTTCTAACAGTTAAAATTTTTTTACTCATTTTATTCTAGCACGCTTTCATTTTATGGAAATAAATATCATGGACAGGCCCATTTCAAAATGGGAGATCACATATTAAGAACTGTGAAATCAGGGGTGCCTGGGTGTCACAGTCAGTTAAGCCTCCAGTTCTTGGTTTTGGCTCAGGTTGGGATCTTAGGGTTGTGAGATTGAGTCCAGCATCAGGCTCTATGTTGCGCATGGAGCCTGCTGAAGATTCTTTCTCCCTCTCTCTTTACCCCTCCCCCCACTCTCTCTCTCAAATAAATTAATTTAAAAAAACAACTGTGAAATTAATTTAGCTACTGTTATGTGTTGAAAGTAACTTAGCAAATATCACCCAGATTGTCCTTTCTATAATATACTTTCCTTTGATTATTCTAATTATTTTAAATCTGTTTTAACAGCTACAAGATCGCACTCAGTTCAGTGACCGAGACTTAGCCACCCTTAAGAGATACTGGGACAATGGAATGACCAGCCTTGGTTCTGTCTGTAGAGAGAAAATTGAAGCAGTTGCAACTGAATTAAATGTTGACTGTGAAATAGTTCGGGTAAGACATTTTCGATAATTTTCATGCTGTTGTTAAAGATTGTCATAAATTAAAGCTTTAAAAAATTGCATGAGGTCCTGTAAACAAGAACATCAATAAAGTGAAAAAGATAATCCACAGAATGGGAGGAAATATGTTCAAATCACATATCTGATAAGGAACTTGTATTCAGAGTATATAAACAATTCTTACATCTTAATAATAAAAAGGCAAATAATGAAATGAAAATGGGCAAAGAGTTTGAATACACATTTATCCAAAGGAGATATACAGATGGTCAATAAATACACAAAAGTGTTCAATCATTTGTAATTATGGAAATCAAAACCACAATGAGATATCACTTAGTAGCCAATATGATGTCTACAATAAAAAAGACAGATGATAACAAGTGTTGACCAGGATGTGGATAAATTGGAACCATTATATACTTCTGATGGAAATGTAAAATGTTTTAACCATGTTGGAAAACAGTCCTCAAGATTTTTAACATAGAGTTATCATAGGACCCAGCAATTCCACTCTAAGATATATATATATATATATATATACCCAAAAGAAATGAAATGTATGTATACTCAAAAACTTGTACATGCTTGTTTGTTTTGTTTCTTAAATTCCATATCTGAGTGAAATCATATGGGCTATTTCTCATTCTCTGACTTATTTCACTTAGCATTATACTCCCCAGCTCCACTGACATCACTGCAAATGGTAAGATTTCATTCTTTTCTATGACTGATATTCCATTCATCAGTCAATGGACACTTGGGCTGTTTCCATAATTTGGCTATTGTAGATAATGCTACCACGAATATTGGCCTGCATCTATCCCTTCGAACTAGTATTTTTGTATTCTTCAGGTAAATACATAGTAATGCAACTGCTGGGTCATAGGGTAGTTCTATTTTTAACTTTTTGAGGAACCTCCATACTGTTTTCCATAGTGGCTGTACCAATTTGCATTCCACTAAGTGCAAAACAGTTCCCCTTTCTGCACATCCTTGCCAACACCTGTTGTTTTTTGTGTTGTTAATTTTAGCCATTTTGACAGGTGTGAGGTGATATAGCTCATTGTAGTTTTGGTATTTCCCTGATGATCAGTGATGGTAAGCATCTTTTCATGTGTCTGTGGGCCATCTGAGTGTCTTCTTTTGAAAAGTGTCTATTCATGTCTTCTGCCCATTTTTAATTGGATTATTCATTTGGGGGTGTTGAGTTTGATAAATTCTTTGTATATTTTGGATACTAACCCTTTATCAAATAATTCATTTGCCAATATCTTCCCTATTCCCTAGGTTGCCTTTTAGTTTTGTTGATTGTTTCCTTCACTGTGCAGAAGCTTTCTATTTTGATGAAACAAATGAGCATAAAGAAGAGAGAGAGAAAAACCAAGAAACAGACTCTTTTTTTTAAAGATTTTATTTATTTATTTGAGAGAGAGAGAGTGAGAGAGAGTGCACAAGAGGGGGTAGGGTCAGAGGGAGAAGCAGACTCCCCACTGAGCAGGGAGTCCGATGCGGGACTCAATCCCAGGACTCCAGGATCATGACCTGAGCCAAAGGCAGTCACTTAACCAACTGAGCCACCCAGGCGCCTGAAACACTCTTAACTATAGAAAACAAACTGATAGTATCAAGGGAGGTAATTGGGGGGATGGGTTAAATAGGTGCTGGGGATTAAGGAGTGCACTTGTGATGAGCACCAGGTTGTATATAAGTGTTGAATCACTAAATTGTACACCTGAAACTAATATTACACTGTATGTTATCTAACTGAAATTAAAAAAAAAAACTTTTAAAAACCTTATATATGAATGTTCATAACAGCATTCTTCATAATAGCCAAAAGTGGGAAAAAACCAAATGTCCATCAAGTGAATGCATAAACAAAATGTGAAGCATTAGAGACTTTTCTTGTTTTTAAGGAGTTTGGAGTCTAGCAAGAGGGATAACACAAGAATACAAATGACTGGAGAGGAATTGGAGTAGGATAATGGTATGAGAAGCCTAAATGCCAAGAATAAGGAACATCAGAGCATGTTTTTGTATTATTATCATTTTTATTTTTTTAATTAAAGTTATATATACACATAGCTTAAGGAGTCAAGTTCTATAAAACTTGCTATAAAACCAACATTCCTTACTGCTCCCTTCCTACTATTTCCCAATAGCTAGAATCAACCATTTTTCACTGTTTTAGATGATTCCTTTGATATTTATTTCCATCTATGAATAATGTTCTGTATTAATTAGAATTAGGGTTGGCTCTGAGAAACAGAAAGACTCAAAATAACAATGACTTAGACAAGATATCCTAATTTCATGGACAAGTCCAGGGGTATATAATTTAAAGCTGGCATGGCAGTTCTGCCTCATGAATTCCTCAAAGATTCTGGTACCTTCCACCTTCCATTCTGCCATCCCTATGATGTAGCCCTTGTCCTCAAGGTCCAAAATTATGACATGTATGGTCTAGGAAGCAAGACAGAGATGGGGGAAAAGAAAGGCAAGGGGTGTGTACCAGCTATCTTTTAAAGAGGATTCCCAGAAACTGCCACAAGACACATTCACTTACATCCCATTGGCTAAAGAGTACTTACAAGGTCATACCTAACTGCAAGGGAAGTTGCAAATGTAGTTATATTCTGGGTAGCCATGTGCCCAGCTAAACTTTTTATTATTCTGAAAAAAGGAGAAGACAGATATTGGGAGATATCTAGCATTATGTCTCATATCTGAGTATGTGGCTACTTCTTGATTTTTCAGTGCTAGGTGTTGTTGCTTGATTTTCCACTATGAAATGTGAGGGTCTTTCTTTGATATTTTTCAAGATCTCTTCAGTGATCCTTTTACCTTTTCTCTTTTATTCTCTCTTTTTTCTCTTTTTATTCTCTCAGTATTATTATTTCATAATTCTGGTTAGTTTGTTATTCAATGTTAACATTATTATAACTAAGTAAATGCTTTACACATTTGAATTATGTAATATATGATTATATATATAATATATATACATATAATATATTATTTCTGTATACTATTTTTGTATAACATGACTTTCTTTTTGTTTTTTGATTTTATTATTTTCTTAGTTTTTATTTCTTGTATTTTTGCTTACAAAATACAAAAATGTACTTACTTAAGTACTTGCTACTAATTTATTCTCAGACCCTTCACAGGTGCATATATCTCTTCTCAATACATTCATACACATTTGGTAGTGTAACAGTTTTATCATCTTGAAGAAATTTTTCCTGAAATCTTCTAATGTGCTCCAATCTGAATTAGTTACTCTTTACCTGGAGCACAGCTGTTAACCCTGAGATTTCCATTTTCAATGTGGTTATCTTTTTGCTGTACTTTCAGTAAGATATTATCAAATTTATCTTCCAACTTTTCTACTGAGTTTTTCATTTTTATTTGTATTCAATCTGCCACTGATACTAATAAACACCATGTGCCATGACAGCAAGCTTTCAGGCTGTATGGATTGCTGTAAGGGAGACCCCATACTACAAGAGAGAGGAGACAGTGAGAGAATATTCCTAAACATACTCTCCCAAAATGAAAGACATGAAATCGTAAGTTCCTAGTTAGGATTCTCTTTGTTTTTTGTTTTTTTTGGATTCTCTTTGATACCACAGGGTTTTAGGTATAATTGCTGTAAAAAAAAATGGCCAAAACCATTGATGTTGGGGCTTTCCCTCAATTATTGTTATGTGCAAAGCCCTCTATCCCCATAGAAAATCTTAACACACAGGAAAAGGAAGAAGGGTTATATTTTCTTCTTGCTTATGACTAGTTAAAACTTGTACTAAAGAATAGGGAAATTCTTACTATCATTATGTTTCTAGTGATTTTCCAAAATGCCAGCATCACCACAGCAGAGAGAAAATTTGAAAATGTGATGTGTTTTAAGACCTATTCTGTAATATTTGGTAGGTTAACTCCAAGGAAGATGTTCGCCATATAAATATACTCTTGAGATTTAGGAAAAACACGATGTAGATATTTTTAAGTCTAATAGACCTTCTGGTTATTGATCACAAAAATGAAATTTGCCTCAGTATATCTAATTAACCATTACTTTTGGTATAATTTGGAAATTTTAGATTCATGGTTCCTTGTTGTATTTTATACTTCTAAAAAGTTTAGGAAGCAAACGAGGCATATTTTCCCTTTAACCTTAGTGAGTATTATCATGTGCATATATTTCTTTAATTTGAAATGTCATTCCCAGGTTAGTGCCTATTACTTATTGAAATATTCATTCATCAAAGGTAAAGTGAACACCTGTTACGTGCCATAACTCTTCTATGTGCCATGAAAAAATTCAGCTTTCCTAAGGAACTTGCGATTTAACATGGTCAATTTTTTAGTATCTCTGTGCTTCAGTTAACACTAAATTGAAATAATATAACAGAGGGTTGTTTTGAAAAACTACATGTAGATAATAAGTGCAAAGCACCATAATTCCTCAATAAAATTTGCTTCCCATGTCTCCCTACAATTCAATTTAATGCCTGCCCTTTCCATATGCTTGGGTTATAGTTGACATATGTCAAAACGTACTCTTGTGCGGTCAGATATTTGTATAAGAAACATGTGTCTGGTGTTTGAAATACATTTTGAAAAACAAATAAATTTCCTGAAAAATGTATGCTTTTACAGTTTAGATTCTATTTATTTTCCAAGGAGTGTGGCTAGATTTAAAATGTCTTTAAATAGAAGAGTGATTTTCAGTTATACTGTTTTTAACCTTGCCTTTTGAATTAGATATAAGAATCTACCCCCAATGTATGTGCAAAACAAATAATAGTAAAATTTTTATTATCTACCATAGATACTGACTCAAAGCTGGTGAGTGCCTTGAGGTTGAATTCTATGCTGTTATTTTATATAAGAATAATGAGCATAAAAGAGCTTCAAGATGGTGTTGTGGGAAGTTCCTGAACACATCTCCTCCCACAGAACACCAAATCTACATCTACATATGGATCATTTCCCTCTGAAAAAGATCTGAAAACCAGATGGACTGCTCTCCACAACAAAGGATAAATGGACCACATTGAGATGTAGATACATGGTCTCACAAAACCCTACCCCTGGGGCAGCAACACACAATAGGGAGGTATCTCAACAAACAGGCACTTCTCCTGGAGGGGGAAGGGGTTGGCGCCCCACACTGGTCATCCAAGCCCCTGGGATCTGCACCAGACAGAGGAACTCCCAGGATGTCTGGCTTGGAAAACCAAAGGAACTGACATCTAGAGGTCCCGAAGTGCTATAGGAAACTGAGGTTCCCCTCTTGGAGGGCACATGGCCAGTCTTGCTCACCCTAAAAGTCAGCAATAAAACAGCAATTTAAAAAGTGCCTAGACTACATGTGAGGGAAATTCATTTGCTGAGCTAGGGGCATCAGCTGGAAGGGTGAGAAACAGTTGAGATGCTCCCTGGGGATAGAGAGACTGGTGGACAACATTGTTGCTCTCTCCACATAGCCTGCTAGCACAGGTAGGTAAATTCGAACATGGCATAGTCCTGTCACCTTGCTGGGACCAGTGGGGGTGAGCAGTCATGGCACCTGCTGACCATGAGTAGTTGCAGTGCTTCCTCACTTTCTGGCTGGAGTGGGTGAGCAAAAGTACTCATGGATTTCTCCCATTCCTTAGCTAAAGATTGCAAGTGCAAGGAGTTGTGACACTCCCTTGCCCTCTGGTTTGGCTGGCACATGCATGGTCATGACATTCTCTTGCTCACAGCCTAAAGCCAAAACATGCATAGGCAAAACATTATCCTTCTGCATTGGTGCATGCTGTCAAGACACCTTCCCACTGCCTTTCTGAAACAGGTTAGCTTACCCCACTCCCAACACTCTCCAGCTGCCTTGTTAAAGCCAGCAGGTATGTATAATCAGCACAGGGGATACCCCTTGATTACCTGGCCTTGATGGCCATGACGGTTAATCTTCCAGAGCTCCATGGAACTATAACAATTAGAGAAACAATTCTTGACAGGCCACCACACCTAAGGCACTGTAAAACAGCAGACAAAACCACAACCTCTCTATTAGCTTGGAGCTCCAGCATGAGACACAGGTTTCAGGTTACCCACCCGTCCAGAGGCTATGGAGACACTCCCAGGGAACATAAGCAGGAAGACACCAGCCTTGTGCACCCACTTGGCCTCATTTCAGCTCAATAAGTCTCCCCCCAAAATGAACTTATCACTTGTCTAAAGCCCCAGTATTTGCAAGTATCACCCATGGGACATCTCTCCTAGTCCGGAGGCCAGCAGAAAATACAATCATAGCCCCACAGGACTGCATATATTTGCATATATATATAAAACTGTTGCTGGAAGGTCTGACTTCCAGTCAGCTTGGAACTAGATGTTAAATGGGATTCCTCCACTTGGATTACTGACAAGTCTTGACATATCCTCAACAATGGGGACATATTAAGAATAAGTTAGGCAGTTTAGACAATCCCAAAGGTTCAAGAGGCAAACAAGAGTTAGGACAAGATTGAACAAGAAGAATCATCACCTAAACATAGATACTCTTTCACTCTTGGCCTTACACACACACACAAAATGCATAGAATAAAGCAAAATGAAAAAAAAAAAAAACAGAAAACTGCTCCAAGTGAAAGAACAAGGAAAAAACACTTAAAGGATTACAATGATACAGAGATAATTAATCTACCTGATAAAGAATTCAAATTAATGGTCATAAAGATGCTCACAAAACTCAAAAGAATGGGTGAATAGAGTGAGAACATCAACAAAGGGATAGAAAACTTAAGAAAGTACAAAAGTCACAGTGCTGAAGAATATAATAACTAAACTGAAAAATACAATAGAGGGATTCAACAGTGGACTGGATGAAGCAGAACAAATCAGTGAGCTGGAAGATAAAACAGTGGAACTCATCCAGAGTAGCAAAAAGAAATAATTTTAAAAAATAAAGATAACTTATGGGACCTCAAGGACAACATCAAGTGAAATAACATTTATATTATAAGGGCCCCATAAAGAGAAGAGAGAGAAAGGGGCAGAAAACTTATTTGAAGAAATAATGATTGAAAATTTCCCTAACAGACATCCAAGTCAAGGTAGCCCAGAGAGTTACAAATAAGATGAACCCAAAGAAAGAAACAACAATATACATTACAATTTAAATTTCAAAAGTTAAAGATAGAATATCAAAAGCAGCAAGAGAAAAATAGTTAAATATTAGGAAAACCCTAAAGCTATCGGCAGATTTCTCAGAAGAAACTGCAAGCCAGAAGAGAGTGGCATGACATATTTAAAGTGCTGAAAGGAAAAAAAAAAGTCCAATCAAGAATACTGTACCAAAAAGGTTACCATTCAGATTTGAAGGTGAGATAAAGAGTTTCCAGATAAGCAGAAGCTAAAGGAGTTTGTCCCTATTAAAAACTGTCCTTACAAAAAATATTAAAGGGGCTTCTTTAAGCTGAAAAAAAAAAACAAAACACTAATTACTAACAAGAAAACATACAGAAGTAAAATCTAATTGGCAAATGTAAAAATACAGTAGAAGCAATGAATTAATCACTTATAAAGCTATTAAAAAAAGACAAAAGTAGGAAAATTAAGTAAAACTATAATGATTAGTTAAGGGATACATAAAAAGATATAAAAAGTGACATCAGAGCATAAAATGGGGGGGAGTAAAGTTGTAGTTTTGAAATATGTTCAAATTTCAGTTGCTATCATCTTAAAATAGACTGTTACATATCTAGGATAAAATATGTGAATCTCATGGTAAACGTAAAGCAAAAACACAAAAGAAAATGAGAAGGAAATCTAAAAAACACTAAGGAAAGTCATCAAATCACAAAAAAAGAGAGAAAAGACAAGAAGGAAGAGAGAAGAACAATGAAAATATCCATAAAACTATTAACAAATTGGAAATAAGTATATAACTATCAATAATTACTTTAAATGTAAATGGACTAAATTGGTGAATCAAAGACTGTAGAGTGGCTGAATGGATTAAAAAAAATTCACATACATATGTTGCCTACAACAGACTCATTTCAGAAGAACACACAGAGAGTGAAAGCATAAAAAATGATATTCCATGCAAATGGAAATGAAATGAAAGGTAGTGAGCTATGGCATCAGACAAAATAGACTTTAAATCAGAGACTCTAATAAAAAAAAAAGAGGTTCTACCTAATGATAAAGGGATCAATCCATCAAGAAAATATAACATTTATAAGTATATATGCACCCAACATAGAAGTACCAGAATATAGACACAGCAAACATCAACAGACATAAAGGGAGAAATTAATTGTTCTTTTTTCTAGCTCCTTAAAGTGTAATCTTAGGTGGTTTATTTGAGATTTTTCTTGTTTCTTGAGGTAGGCTTGTGTTGCTACAATCTTTACTCTTAAGGCAGTGCTTGCTGCTTCCCAAAGAGTTTGGACCATTCTGTTTTCATTTTCATTTGTCTTAATGTATTAAAAAAAAATTTTTTTTAATTTCTTGGTTGATCCATTCATTGTTTAGTAGCATGTTATTTAGCTTCCATGTATCTGTGTTAGTTCCAGATTTTTCTTCTGATTGATTTCCAGTTTCAACCATTGTGGTTGGAAAAGATGTATGATATGATCTCAATCTTTTTTCATTTGTTGAGACTTGTTTTGTGGCCTAATATATGGTTAATCCTAGAGAATGTGCCATATGTACTTAAAGGGAATATGTATTGCACTGTTTTGAGATGGAATGTTCTGAATTTATCTGTTAGATCCATCTGGTCCAATGTGTCATCCAAAGCCACTGTTTCCATCTTGATTTTATGTTTTCATGACCTATCCATTGATATAAGTGAGATGTTAATACAATACTATTATTGTATTACTATCAATTTCTTCCTCTATGTCTCTTACCAGCAGCTTTCTTTATTTAAGTGATCCCATGTGGGGTGCATAAATATTTACAATTCTTATATCCTTTTGTTGGACTGTTCCCTTTATCATTATGGAGGGTCTTTCTTTGTCTCTTGTTAAAGTCTTTGTTTTAAATTCTACTTTGTCTGATATAAGTATTGCTACACCATCTTCTTTTTGCTTCCATTTGCAGTAAATGTTTTTACAAGCTTTCCCTTTTTTCTGCATGAGTGTTTAGTTCTAAAATGAGTCTCCTTTGGCAGCATATAGATGGGTCCACCCTGTCACCCTATATTTTATGATTGGAGAATTTGGTCCATTTACATGGATGCAAAATATCTAAGTGAAATACTAGCAAACCAAATCCCACAATACATTAAAATAATCATTCAACATGATTAAATGGGATTTACTCCTGGGTTGCTGGAGTGGTTCAATATTCACCAATCAATCAATGTGATACACCACATTAATAAAAGAAAGATAAGAACCACACGATCTTCTCAATAGATGCAGAAAAAACATTTGACAAAGGACAACATCCATTCATGATAAAAACCTTCAACAAAGTAGGTGTAGAGGGAACATACCTCAACATAATAGAGGCCATATATGAAAAAACACACAGCTAATATCATCTTCAATGGGGAACAACTGAGAACTTTTCCTGTATAGTCAGGAACAAGACACAGATGTCCACTTTCACTGCTGTTATTTAACATAGCACTGGTAGTCCTAGCCACAGCAATCAGACAACAAAAATAAATAAAAGACATCATAATCAGCAAGGAAGAAGTAAAACTTTCACTATTTCCAGATGACATGATATTCTACATAGAAAACCTGAAACATGCCACCAAAAAACTGCTAGAACTGATAAATAAATTAAGTTGTAGAATACAAAAATAAATGAACAGAAATTTATTGAGTT
This sequence comes from Neomonachus schauinslandi, assembly GCF_002201575.2. Classification (NCBI taxonomy): domain Eukaryota; kingdom Metazoa; phylum Chordata; class Mammalia; order Carnivora; family Phocidae; genus Neomonachus; species Neomonachus schauinslandi. The sequence goes on from NC_058419.1 coordinate 58,121,613, forward strand.
TCTACACAACAATAATGAAACAGCAGGAAGAGAAATTAAGGAATTATTCCCATTTACAATTGTACCAAAACCCATAAAGTACCTAGAAATAAACCTAAGCAAAGAAGTAAAGAACCTGTACTCTAAAAAGTATAAAACACTGATGAAGGAAGAGGACACAACAAAATGGAAAAACATTCCATGTCCATGGTTTGGAAGAACAAATATCGTTAAAATATTTATACTACCCAAAGCAATCTACACATTTAATGTGATCCTTATCAAAATACCACCACATTTTTCACAGAGCTAGAACAAACAATCTTAAAAATTGTATGGAACCACAAAAGACCCTAATAGCCAAAACAATCTTGAAAAAGAAAAGCAAGCTGGAGGTATCACAATTCCAGACTTCAAGTTACATTGCAAAACTGTAGTGATCAAGACAGTATGGTACTTTCACAAAAACAGAAACATAGATCCATGGAACAGAGTAGAAAACCCAGAAATGAACCCAGAACTATATGATCAACTAATCCTTGTCAAAGCAGGAAAGAATATCCAATGGGAAAAAGTATCTTCAACAAATGGTGTTGGGAAAACTGGACAGCAACATGCAAAAGAATGAAACTGGTCGACTTTCTTACAACATACACAAAAATAAATTCAAAATGGTTAAAAGACCTAAATATGAGACAAGAAACCATTAAAATCCCAGAAGAGAATAGAGCCAGTAACCTCTTTGATATTAGCCATAGCAACATCTTCTTAGATATGTCTCCTGAGGCAAGAGAAACAAAAGCAAAAATAAACTATTGGGGCTTAATCAAAACAAAAAGCTGCACAGTGAAGTAAAAAGTCAAGAAAACTAAAAGGCAAACTTTGGAATGGAAGAAGATATTTGTAAATGATATAGCTGATAAAGGGTTAGTATCCAAAATCTATAAAGACCTTATAAAGCTCAACACCTAAAAAATGAATAATCCAGTTAACAAATGGGCAGAAGACATGAATAGGCATTTTTCCAAAGAAAACATACAGATAGCTTACAGAGATATCTGTATGTTTTCTTTGGAAAAATCACTACACTACACTACACTTCACTTCAGAAAAATCACTACACAAAATCACTACAAAACAAGATGAGTCCCACCAGCACTCACCATCAGGGAAATACATATCAAAACTACAATGAGATATAACTTTACAGCAGTCAGAATGGCTAAAATCAACAACACAAGAAACAGCAGGTGTTGGTAAAGATGTGGAGAAAGGAGAACACTCTTACAGTGTTGGTGGAAATGGAAACTGGTGCAGGCACTCTGGAAAACAGTATGGAGGTTCTTCAAAAAGTTAAAAATAGAACTACCCTACGATCCAGCAATTGCACTCCTAGGTTTAAAATACTAATTCAAAAGGATTCTTGCACCCTGATGTTTATAGCACCCTTATCTACAAGAACCAAATTATGTAAAACAAGTGTCCATTGACTGTTGAATGGATAAAGAAGAAGTGGTAAATATATACAATGGAGTATTACTCAGCCATAAAAAGAAAGAAATCTTGCCATTTGCAAGGACATGGATCGAGCTAGAAAGTATTATGCTAAGCAAAATAAGTCAGAGAAAGAGACATGCCATATGATTTTATTCATTTGTGGAATTTAAGAATGAAAAGAAATGAGCAAAGGGGAAAAAAGAGAAATAGGCAAACCAAGAAAGAGACTCTTGAGGATGGAGAACAAACTGATCATTACCAGAGGGGAGGTGAGTTTGGGAATGGATGAAATCGATGATGGCGATTAACGACTGCATTTGTGATGAGCACAGGGTGATGTATGGGAAGTGTTAAATTACTATATTTTACACCTGAAACGAATAGAACAATGTATGTTAAAATAAATTGGAATTAAAATAAATCCTTAAAAAAGAAATAATATCTAAACAAATTTTAAATCATATTTGCACATCCTTCAATATTATAATGCTCATTTGAAATCTCCAAAAGACTCCATAGAGTAGCTGGCATTGCATTCATTTAAATTTTTACTTGTATACAATATTTCAGGCTTAGAGAAAAGTTGCAAGACAATTACAAAGAATTTTTACACCCTCATCAGTCTGATTTTCTAAATGGTAACATTCAACTTTCACTTCTCTCTCTCTCTCTTTCTCTCTCTTGTGTGCATGCACAGACACACACATAGAGAGACACACACACACACTTGTATTAGTATATTTTCTTATTTTGGGGAAGCATAGAAATTATTGCACAGTTGTTGACCTTATGTACTTGAGCATTCTTAAAAATGAAGATATTCTCTGACATAACCACTGCATACGTAACAAATAGGAAAATACCATGGATTCAGCACTATTAGCTAATCTTATAGACCTTATGCAAATCTCACTAATTGTTCTGAGAGTGTTGTTTATAGCAAAATTCCTGACCATCTCTTGCATTCAGTTTTCATGTCCCTTTTGTCTTATTCAGAAAGAGTTTCTCAGTCATTTAAAATAGTACATGTGGTGACCATCTATTTGTAGAAATTCAATTGCACTTTTGGGGGAATATGAAGAAGGGATATTGCATTCTTTTCATAGCATTATTTCCTGAGGTATGATGTTGATATATTTCATTACTGGTGATATCAAATTTGGTTAAGGTGGTGTTTTCAGGTTTGTCCATTGAAAATTTATATTTTTTCTTTATAAATAGTAAATTGTGGTGTGATTGAAAATATCCTTTACTCCTCAAAATTCCATCTGCAATTTTTACCATCCATTGATGATTCTTGCTTTAATTATTAATAGTATGATTGCCAAATTGTAATTTTCTAATTATATTATCTCTTCTATATTTATTAGTTGGTTTTCCACTGTAAGGAAGAGGCTTCCCTCAACTACAAGTGCCAGCTCCTCACCCATTAACTAAGTAATAAAAAATAAGATAATGTAATTCTTGATAGGTATGTACTTATTGCCATTTTGTGACTTGTTTTATGGTTGCTCTTGTGGTTTTCTGTTCCTTTCTTATTCTCTTATTTCCCTTATGGTTTGACGGTTTTCTTTAGTTTTATGCTTGGTTTCCTTTCTCTTAATTTTTTTAAATCTATTATAGGTTTTTAATTTGTGGATACCCTTAGGAACATATATAACATTTTATGCATACAACAACATGGACAGACCAAGATGGTATAATGCTAAGTGAAATAAGTCAGTTAGAGAAAGGCAAATATTATATAACTTCACTCATATGTGGAATTTAAGAAACAAAACAAATGAACAAACAATGGGAAATGTCAAAAAAAAAAAGGACTCTCAAATGGAGAGAACAAACTGGTGGTTGTCAGAGGGGAGGTGGATGGGGGCAGGGATAAAATAGATATATGGGATCAAGAGTTATGTTTGTATTTATGAGCACAGTAATGTATAGAATTGCTGAATCATTATATTGTACACTTGAAACTAATATAACAACAATGTTAGTTATGCATCAATAAAATAAAGATAAAAGAGAGAAATTCATAGCAATAAAATAATAGCAGGGGACATTAATAGCCCATTTTCCCCAATGGATAGTTTATCCAGACAGAAAATCAATAAGGGAACATTGGCCTTAAACAACATAGAAGACCAGATGCAGTTAAAAAAAAAAAAACATATTCAGAACATCTTGTCCAAAAGCAGCAGAATTCACATTCTTCTCAAGCTCACATGGCACATTTTCCAAGATACATCACATTAGTCCACAAGTCTTAAGAAATTTAAGATGACTGAAATTTTATTAAGCATCTTTTCTGACCACAGTTGCATGAAGCTAAAAATCAGTTACAAGAAGAAACTGACAAAACTACAAATATATGGAGACTGAACAACATCTTTCCGAAGAACTACTGGGTCATAGAAGAAATTAAGGGGGAAAAAAAAGAAGAAATTAAGGGAAAAAAACAAAGATTTCATAAAGATAAATGGAAACAGAAAAATGACTTACCAAAATCTATGGGATGCAGCAAAAGTGGTTCTAAGAGGGAATTTCATAGTACTACAAGCAATGAAACAAGAGAAACCTGAAATAAGCAATTTAATATATATATATACTACATACTTAAAGTAACAAGAAAAAAAACAAAGCACAGAGTTAGTAGAAGGAAGGAAATAATAAAAATCAGAGTGGAAATAATGAAATAGAGGCTGAAAGCACAATAGAAAAGATCAATGAAACCAAGAGCTGGTTCTTTAAAAAGGTAAACAAAATCAGAAATCTTTAGCTAGATTCACCAAGAAAAAAGAGGGCTCAAATAAAATCAGAAATGAAAGAGAAGTTACAGCTGATACCACAGAAATACAAGGGATCAAAATAGACTATTATGAACAGTTATGCAGCAATACATTAGACAACCCAGAACAAATGGATAAATTCCTGGAAACACAATTTTCCAAGACTGAATCATGAAGAAATAGAAAATCTGAGTTGACTGATTATTCATGAGGAGAATGAATCAATAATCAAAAGCCTCTAAACAAACAAAAGTTCAGGACATAATGACATGGCTGGTAAATTCTACCAAACATTCAAAGAAGATTTAATACTTATCCTCAAAATATAACAGAAATTGAAGAGGAGAAAATGTTTCCAAACTCAATTTATGAGGCCAGCAATATCTTGATCCAAACCAAATAAGGATACTACAAAACAAGAAAATTATAGACCAAAATCCTTGATGAACATAGATGCAAAAAATCCTCAACTAAATATTAGAAAATGGAATTTAACAATACATTAAAAGGACCTTACAATGGGATCAAAAGGGATTTATTTCAGGAATACAAGGATGGTTCAATGTCCACCAATCAATGACATATACAACCATATTAATAAAATGAAACATAAAAATCATATAATCATCTTAATAGATGCAAGAATCATTTTACAAAATTCAACATCCATTTATGATAAAAATTCTCAAAAGAATGGGCACAGAGAGAATGTACCTCAACATAATAAAAAGCAATTTCATGTTTATGGATTGGAAGAATTTATATTGTTAAAATGCCCGTACTACCCAAGGCAATTTACTGATTCAGTGAAATCCCTGTCAAAATTCCAATGTCATTTATCACAGAACTAGAAAACTATAAAACTTTTTATGGATCCACAAAAGACCCTGAATAGCCAAAACAATCTTGAGAAAGAAGAAAAGTGGAGTTATCACACACCCTGACAACAGACTATAATAAAAAGATATAATAATCAAAACAGTATGGTGTTGGCATGAAACCTGACACATAGATCAATGGAACAGATTAGAAAGATCAGAAATAAGCCCCCATATATATGGTCAAATAATTTATGACAATGGATGCAAGAATATACAATGGGGAAAGGGCAGTCTCTCTAATAAATGGTGTTGGGAAAACTGGATAGCTACATACAAAAGAGTGATGTTGAACCACTATTTTACACTATACAAAAATTCATAATGGATTAAAGACTTCAATGTTAGTCCTGAAAACAAAATTCTCAGAAGAAAAACATAGGTGGCAACCTCCTTGCCATTGGTCTTACTGATGTTTTCTTGGATCTGACTCCAAAGTGAAGGGAAACAAAAGCAAAATAAGCAAATGGGATTACATCAAACTAAAAAGCTTCTGCACAGCAAAGGAAATTATCAACAAAATGAAAAGGCAACCTACTGAATAAAAGAGGATATTTGCAGATTACATATCTAATAAGAAGTAATATCCAAAATAAAGAATGTGTACAAGTCAATAACAAAATAACAAACACCCAGAAATGAACTCACAAATATATGGTCAAGTAATCTTCGACAAAGCAGGAAAGAATATCCAATGGGAAAAAGACAGTCTCTTCAACACATGGTGTTGGGAAAACAGGACAGCAACATGCAAAAGAATGAAACTGGACTCTTTCTTACAACAAACACAAAAATAAATTAAAAATGAATAAAAGACCTAAATGTGAGACAGGAAACCATTAAAATCCCAGAAGAGAACACAGGCAGTAACCTCTTTGACATTGGCTGTAGCAATTCCTTACTGGACATATCTCCGGGGGCAAGGGCAATGAGAGCAAAAGTAAACTATTGGGATTTCATCAAAATAAAAACCTTCTGAACAGCAAAGGAAAAAAATCGACAAAACTAAAAGGCAACCTATGGAATGGGAGAAGATATTTGTAAATGATATATCTGATAAAGGGCTAGTATCCAAAATATATAAAAACCTTAAAAAACTCAACACCCCCAAAAATGGATAATCCAATTAAAAATGGGCAGAAGACATGAATAGACATTTTTCCAAGGAAGACATACAGATGGCCCACAGACATATGAAAAGATGCTCAACATTACTTGATCATCGGGGAAATGCAAATAAAAACTACAATGAGATATCACTTCACACCTGTCAGAATGGCTAAAATCAACAACATGAGAAACAACAGGTGTTGGCAAGGATGTGGAGAAAGTGGAATCCTCCTGCACTGTTGGTGGGAATGGAAACAGGTGCAGCCACTCTGACAAACAGTATGGGGTTTCCTCAAAAAATGTAAAAATAAAACCACCCTACAATTCAGCAATTGCAGTACTATTTACCCCAAAATACAAAAATACTAATTCAAAGAGATACATGCACCCCAATGCTTACAGCAGCATTACCTACAATAGCCAAATTATGGGAAGAGCCCAAATGTCTATCGACTGATAAATGGATAAAAAAGAAATGGTAACTATATACAATGTAATATTACTCAGCCATAAAAATAATGAAATCTTGCCATTTGCAATGACATGGATGGAGCTAGAGTGTGTTATGCTAAGCAAAATAAGTCAGTCAGAGAAAGAGAAATACCATATGATTTCACTCAAATGTGGAATTTAAGAAACAAAACAAATTAGCATAGGGAAAAAGAGAGTCAAATCAAGAAACAACTCTTAATTACATAGAACAAACTGATGGTTATGAGGGGGGAGCTGGGTGGGGGGATGGGTTAAATAGGTGACAGAGATTAAGGAGTACACTTTATATGAGCACCAGGTATTGTATGTAAGTGTTGAATCACTAAATTGCACACCTAAAACTAATATTATACTGTATGTTAACTAAATGGAATTTAAATTAAAACTTTTAAAAATAATAAACAATTCAAATAAATTTAAAAATCTTTAAAAAACAAAAGGGGGGCGCCTGGGTGGCTCAGTCATTTAAGCATCTGACGCTTGATATTGGCTCAGGTCATGATCTCAGGGTCACAAGATAGAGCTATGGGTGAGGTTCACACTCAGAACAGAGTCTACTTCTCCTCTCCTTCCCTTGCTGTTTCCCCCTCTTAAATAAATAAATAAATCTTTAAAAAAATAAATAACAAATCAATTAAAGAATGGGCAGAGGACCCGAATGGACCTTTTCCAAAGATTATATGTAGATGGCCAAGAGACACATGTAATTATGTTCATCATCACTAGTTATCATGGGAATGCAAATCAAATCACAATGAGATATCACCTTTCACCTGTCAGAATGGCTAGTATCGGAAAGACAAGAAATAAGTGTTGATGAGGATGTGGAGAAAAGGAAAATCTTGTATGCTGTTGGTGGGAATGTAAATTGGTATAGCCACTATGGAAAACAGTATGGAGTTTCCTCAAGAATTTAAAAATCAAGCTACCATGGGATCCAACAATTCCACTACTGGTTATTTATCTGAAGAAAACAAAAACACTAATTTGAAAGGATACATGCACCCTTATGTTTATTGCAGTATTATTTACAATAGCCTAGCACGTATGGAAAACAACCTAAGTGTCCATGGATGGATAAATGAATATAACAGATGGTGGTCTGTATGTTGTATATACATAATTTAGATGTAGGGAACAGATTGTTGGCTGCCAGAAGGGTTGGAGGTTTTGTTGAGCAAAATGTTTGAAAAGAATTAGGAGCAAACTTCCAGTTATAAAGTAAATAAGTCATGGGAATGTACAACATGAGGAACATAGTCAATGTTATTGTATTAACTTTGTAAGTTGAGAAGTCATATCTAGACTTATTTTGGTGACCATTTCACAATATATACAAGTATTAAATCAATATATTTTACACCTAAAATTAATGTAATATTTTATGTCAATTATACTTCCATAAATGTTAAAAATGGAGTTAGAAGAATGGCCTGTTCAAGCTCACACAGCTAGTCAGTGACTAGAGGCCAGATCTCTTTATTAGTAGTCAAATATTGTTTCCATTTACACTTCACCAATGTATGCCTTATCATAAGAATTACCTTGAATGGTTCTTTAAAAATACAGTTTACTCCATCCAGGGCTCATAAATCAGGATTTCCTATGAAGGATCTGGGAATCTATGTTTCCTTTCCCTCAATAATTCTTATGATCGGGTAAATTTGGAAGAGTTCACTTCACTAGACTACAGTATATCATTGTGGTTAAATATTATAGCTGGTTATTTCCCCTTATAATACTTGATCAAATTTTGTTATTTATATTTTCTTGTCAAAATTTTTATTGTCTCTACTAGAGTGTAAGTTTGAGTTCCATGAGGACATATATCCTGTCTGGTTGTTTATTACTGAGACTCCAGAACTAGAATAGTGCTTGGCACATAGTTGAGGTTCAGCAATATTTGTGGAATGAATGTTTAACAGAACGGTGTACCCTCTAGATATAGCATACCCACCATACAAATATATAATAATATACATCTAAACAAACAGCAGTTTTAAATAAATTTTATATTAATCAAGCTGTACTTAGACTTTTTTAGGGCCTCAGAGTCCTTATTTTTAATAGCCATTATATTTGTGCTGCCAATATGTATGAGTTCTGGTTGAAAAGTTACAGTATTATTTTACAGATTTATGAGCATTCAGGAGGGACCAAAATTACCCAGGAGACTAAAATTTGGAAAACAGTTCCCTCATTGTGCAGTTTCCTCAGATAAGGAATCTGAGGCCCAGAGTTATAAAATATTTTGCCCATGGATCATATAAAATGATTGAAAAACTGTATATTTCAAAAACAGGGATGTTTAATTTGAAACAGAGGAAGGAAAACTCTACATAATTGATAGCTGGAATACAGAAGAGGGTGTTTTGGATGAGGTGGATCCAGAGTGAAGAATTAGAACCAATGCCTAGAATTAATAAGATAATGGATATTGATTCATTTTAAGGAAGAACATTTTGAGGAAAAAAAAAAAACTATCCAAAAACGGGACTAGGGAACCTTGCAAAGTAATGTGTTCCATATTCCTGAAGTTTTTTGGCAAAGACTGAATAGCCATCCACCTAGAATGTTGAAGAAGTAACTTTTACCTTGAATGGAAGGTTAGACTAGTTGGCTTCTAAGATTACTTCTGTCTTCTATGATTCTTTGGACATGTAATCAACCCATTAGCATTGTATTTGTATATTGAATCAGTTTTGCAGTGCCTTCCAGTTTTAAGGAATATCCAAAGAGGAACTATTTTAGCTCTGATATACAATAAAATCTCATATAATCTCAATATTCACATCACATATTATTATACCATCATTGTACATTTCATAATCACTCATTTCACCCAAGGAGGGTGTAGAAAAAGTTGAAGATAAATAGAAATTGGTTTCTGCTTTCAGTTTATTTCTCTCTTCCTAAAATTTTATGATCACAAGGAAACAAGAAGCATTGTAAGGAAATTCTTATCTTCCTTCTTTTTTCCATGCCATTATTTTCACAAACATCAGTAACTGGGATTATTGTAAATGAGAAATTTTTGCATTTAGAATTTGATAAGTATCAGTATTCATAGATAGAAAATAGTGAAAGTACATAACAATTTAATAGAGCTTTATTAAGAAGTTGCAGATTTTTACTTGTTCTGAATTCTAGTAGTTCATTTCAATGAGACCATATGATTGAAATGGAACCATACTCTTAAAACTAGTATTTCTCCTATGGGGGATGTTAGCTAAGCTAGGAAAATTAATAGCCATAGATTTTTTTTTCTTTTTTACTGAGTAATTTTCACTTGGAGTCTACAAAGCAATCCATGCATTTCTGGCTTCACATTTATCATTGCAGTTACTATATTTTGTGAATTTGAAGGGACACTGGCCCCCAACAAATACAAAGAACTAGTCTTCTTTGAATACCTGAATAGTTCTTCTGTTTTGCTCTACATTTCTTTTTTTGTAAAAGCATACCTAGTATAAGCTTAACTTCATTAATTCTTTAAATTATATTAGAGGGGTGCCTGGGTGGCTCTGTTGGTTAAGCATCCATCTCTTGGTTTTGGCTCCCATCATGATCTCAGGGTCATGAGATCAAGCCCTGCACTGGGCTCTGTGCTCAGCATGGAGTCTGTTTGTCTCTCTTCCTCCCCCTCTGCCCCTTCTTCCACTAGTGCACGTGTGCACACATGTGAGTTCTCTCTCTCTTAAATAAATAATAAATAAATAAATAATAAATAAATAAATAAATAAATAAATAAATAAAATCTTTAAGATAAATAAATTATATTAGAGAATATATATAAGGTGGCTTTGTATTTATGTGGGCCTTGTATAGAAGAAATTCTACTTGGAATACAAAGAAAGGATACCATAATCAAATTTAGAGCTTAAATTATGAAATATTGTTGAATGGTTTCCACACTGAAAAATACATGGGTTTTAAGAATTCTCCTTGCACTTTGTATATTGTTATGCCCATTCTACTTTGTAGATTCGTATGGCAAAACTATAAAGCTTACAAATTCTAATCATATAAAATGGGCTTTTGAAAAAATGCATGAGAAACTTGAAAATAAAATTTGTTTTAAACTGCTGCTTCCAAAAAGATGGAGTAGATAAAATTTTCCCTATTCTCCCCACTATATACAAAAAAAAAAAATCTCTGAACATTATATATAAAACAAACCTAAGGAGAATGTGAACAGTGGAAAGAAGAAGTCACATCAGCTAGAAACCAAAGGGACTAAGAAATTACACAGTGATGAGTTCCTTGGGTTTTCTTTTTGCTTCATATACCCCAGGTTGGATATTAGAGAAGTTGGCAACCCAGAAACACCAATGGGTGCAAATAACAATACCCCTGCCCCAAAAGTTTGGTATTTCTAGCCAGAGAACCAGGAAAGGGGCAGCTTACTAAGACAGTAAACGTTTAGACAATAACCTCTCTACTTCATCCAAATACCACAGAAAAATCTGCAGCCACACCCCCACCCCTACCAAAAAAGGCCAAGTGAATGGCTTAATCTTGTGCTCTCACCAGGCTATTAGATGGCCCAACCATTCACAGAGTGGTGTCAGAGAAGAAAGAGTGCAGAGTTGGGCATTAAAAATTCCTCCTTCCCCCTTTCCCTGCCATGTCAGTGGAGGACTTCTCCTCCACCCCATCTAAAGTTAATGAGGACCTCTTTCCACTCATCACTGAGGTAGTGTTAGAGGAGACCTAGTAGAGAGACTGGAAGTCCAAATCCAACCAAGAGTAAAAAAAAACAACAAAAAAAATCCTTTCCTCCATTGGGTGTCAGTGAAAACCAAGTAGAAAACCTAGACTTTCATCCTCTTGTGTAATTCTGTCATAATATAGATGATATATAGAGATAGATGATAGATAGTTGATGATAGATAGATGATAGATGATAGATAGATAGATGATGGATAGATAGATAGATAGATGATAGATTGATAGATGATAGATAGATGACTTGATTTTAAAATGGGCAAAAGAACTGAATAGAAATTTTTCCAAAGAAGACATACAAATGGCCAACAAATATATGAAAAGGTATGCAACATCATAAATCATCAGGGAAATGCAAATCAAAAGCATAATGAGATATTACCTCACACTTACTAGGATGGCTATTTGCAACTAAATACAAGATAACAAATGTTGGAGAGGATGTGGTAAAAAGGGAACCCTTGTACACTGTTGATGGGAATGTAAATTGGTGCAGTCAGTATGGAAAACCTTATTGAGGTTCTACAAAAAAACTAAAAATAAAACTGCCATATGATCCATTAATCCCACCTCTGGATATATATCCAAAGAAGTTTAAACCACTATCTCAAAGAGATACCTGTACTCCCATATTCACTTAGGCATTATTCACAATACCCAATATATGGAAGCAACTTAATGCCCATCAACAGATGAATGGATAAAGAAAATGGAGAATATACATACAATGCAATATCATTCAGCCTTAAAAGCCTTGCAACAACATGGATGAAACTGGAGGATATTATGCTAAGAGAAATAAACCAGACACAGAATGACAAATGCTACATAATATCACTGATGTGATAAGTATAAATAGTTAAATTCATAGAAATAGAGAGTGGAATAGTGGTTGCCAAAGGATGAGGGCTGAGGGAGATGGGGAGGAATTAGTCAAAGCATACAAAGTTTCAGTTACACAAGATGAATAAGTCCTAGAGATCTACTACACAGCATGGTGCCTATAGTAAAAAATACTGTATTGTATACTTAAAAAATTTGAGAAGAGGGTAGATATTATAAAGTGTTCTTATCACATAATAATAATAAGAGAATAAGAGGAAACTTGGTAATGATGTATAGGTTTATGACATAGATTGTGGGGATGGTTTCATAGGTGTATACTTATCTTCAAACCCATCAGGTTGTATACATTAATTAGGTACAGCTTTTTGTGCATCCAAAGATAAAACTACCTTCAATCAACAGGATCTAATGAACATTTATAGAACACACAACCAAACAACAGTAGCATACATATTTCTTTTAAGTGCCCATGGAACACGTATCAAGTTAAGCCACATCCTGGACCATTAAACAAACATCAATAAATTGAGAAAATGAAATAATACAGTATATGTTTCTGACCATAGTTGAACCAAAGTACAAGTTAATAATAGAAAGATAACAAGAAAATCTCCAAATGCTTGGGAGTTACACAACACATCTCTAAATAATCCACAGGTCAAAGAGGAAATCTAAAGGGAAATTAAAAAAAATACATTTGAGGTTCAGTTTCTGCTCTCGCATGTAAGAAGCTTGGAGTTTCACTTTGTCTTAACACCAAGAAAAAGCTGAACAAACTAATAAATTAACAAATTTTACTAGACATGCCAGATAAATGAGGTCATAGGGCAAACCACTGACCCCAGAATTGGAGAGATAAGCAGGTGAATATAGAGAATCACAACTTACTGGAGCAGAAACTTCTGTGGGAATCAGTACTTAGGTAAAAAACAAAACAAAACAAAGTCTAAAGTATAATTGACAAATTTCTGAAGGCTCAGTGTGGACAATCCATTGACTTAAAAACTCCAGGAACGGTAGTCATTCATAGAGGGGTCCCTATACTTTTACTTCTACCTCCAGGAGGTCTATCAAGTTCTCACTGTGAATATGGGGGATAAATCTCTCATGCATGGCAGGCAAGGGCAGGAAAATGTAACTACAGATAATCCCCAACTTACGATGGTTCAACTTAAGATTCTCAACTTTACGATGGTGTAAAAGCAATACACATTCATTAGAAACCATACTTCAAATTATGAATTTTAGTCTTTTCAAAGGCTAGCAATATACAGTACAATACTCTCTCATGATGCTGGGCAGAAGCAGTGAGCCACAACTACCAGTCAAACACATAATTACGATAAACGACCCATACACTTACAATCATTCAATCAGCCAGAGAAAGAAAATACCATATGATTTCACTCATATGTGGAATTTAAGGAAAAAAAACCAACAACAACAAATGAACATAGAGGAAGGGGAAAAAAAGAGAGAGGGAAGCAAACCATAAGAGACTCTTAATGATAGAGAACAAACAGGTTGATGGAGGGAGGTGGGTGGAGGATGGGCTAAATGGGTGATAGCTATTAAGGAGGGTACTTATGATGAGAACTGGGATTTATATATAAGTGATGAATCACTAAATTCTACACCCGAAACCAAATTAACCATATAGGTTAACTAATTAGAATTTAAATTAAATAATTAAATTTAAAAAAACACAAAAGATTATTACTCAGCCATAAAAGAAAGAGTGAAATCTTGCCATTTCCAACAGCATAGATGGAGCTAGAGAGTATTATGTTAAGTGAGATAAGTCAGTCAGGAAAGACAAATACCATATGATTTCACAGATATGTGGAATTTAAGAAACAAAACAAATGAGCAGAGAGAGAAACCATGAAACAGACTCTTAACTATAGAGAATAAACCCATGGTTACCAGAAGGGAGGTGGGTTGGGGAATGGGCTAAATAGGTGTTAGGGATTAAGGAATGTACTTATAATGAGCACTGGGTGTTGTATGGAAGTGTTGAATCATTATATTGCTCACCTGAAACTGACATGACACTCTGTAAACTGGGATTTGAATAAAAAGTTAAAAAAAAAACCAAAATGAAATAATTAAACATAACTTTAACAAAATAGGTACAAGAACTGTGAGGAAATCTACAAAACTCTGAAAAAAGAAATGAAAGATTTAAGTAAATTGAGAGGTTCTCTATGTACATAGACTCAGTATTTTCAATATGTCACTTCTTCACAAGTTGATCTATAGATTTAATGCAAACCCAATAATAATCCCCCAAGTTATTTTGTGGATATTGACAAATTGATTCAAAGTTTATATAGAATGGCAAAAATACAGAATAGCCAATGAAATATCAAGGGAAAAGTCAGAAGACTTACTACCAAACTTCAAAACTTAACATAAGCTACACCAATTAACACAATGTGATATTGGCAAAAGTATAAAAAAAATAAGTGATAGAGAAGAATAGAGAGTCTATAAGTAGATGCACATAAATTAGTCAACTTATCTTTGACAAAAATATGTGGCAATTCAATGGAAAAATAATTTATTCTTGAAGTAAAATTGGCTTACAATGTTATATTAGCTTCAGGTGTACAACATATTGACTTAAAATTCTATACATTCCTCAGTGACCACCAAGATAAGTGTAGTAATTGATTATATATATATATATACACACACACACACACATACACATACATATATATACATATATACACATACCTATATGTTATATATAATACACACCAAATTTTATTTTGTATATATTTTATTACTTTTTTCTACAAACTTTTTATTATTGAAGTAAAATTGACTTTTTACATATTTTTATTTCAAGTTTTAATTTAAATTCTACTTAACATATATGGTAAAATTCATTTCATGTGTAGAATTTAGTGATTCCTCACTTACATATAACACCCAGTGCTCATCTCAACAAGTGCCCCCCTTAATACCCATCATCCATTTAGCCAATCCCCTACCCACCTCCCACCATCAACCCTCAGTTTGTTCTCTATTGTTAAGAGTCCCTTATGGTAATATTCCATTATATATATATATATATATATATATATATATATATATATATCCCACATCTTCTTTTTGTTTTGTTTTGTTTCAGAGGTAGAGTTTTGTGATTCATCAGTTGCATATAACACCCAGTGCTCATTATATCAAGTACCCTCCTTAATGCCCATCACCCAGTTACCACATCCTCCCACCCACCTCCCCTCCAGCTACCCTCCCTTTGTTTCCTATAGTTAAGGGTCTCTTATGGTTTGTCTCCCTCTCTGATTTTGTCTTATTTACAACATCTTCTTTATTCATTCATCATCCGATGGAGAATTGGGCTCTATCCATACTATGGCTATTATTGGTAATGCTGCAAACATTGGAATCCATGTGACCCTTTGAATCAACATTTTTGTATCAGTTGGGTAAATTCCTAGTAGTGCAATTGCTGGATCAAAAGGTAGTTTGACTTTTAACTTTTTGAGGAACCTCCATACTGCTTTCCAGAGAGACTGCAGAAGTTTGTATTCCTGTCAAAAGTGTGAAAATGTTCCCCTTTGTCCAAATCCTCACTAACAGCTGTTGTTTCTTATGTTCTTAATTTTAGCCATTCTGACAGGTTGTGTGGTGGCATCCCATCATAGTTATGATTTGTATTTCTCTGATGATGACTGATGTTGAACATCTTTTCATCTGTCTGCTAGCCATCTGGATGTCTTCTTTTTTTTTTTTTAATTCTTTTTTTAAAGATTTTATTTATTTATTTGAGAGAGAGAGAATGAGAGAGAGAGAGAGCACGAGAGGGAAGAGGGCAGAGGGAGAAGCAGACCCCCCGCTGAGCAGGGAGCCCAATGCGGGACTCGATCCCGGGACTCCAGGATCATGACCTGAGCCAAAGGCAGTCGCTTAACCAACTGAGCCACCCAGGCGCCCCATCTGGATGTCTTCTTTGGAAAAATATCTATTCATGTCTTCTGCCCATTTCTTAATTGGATTATTTATTTTGGGGGGTGTTGAGTTTGATAAGTTCTTTATAGATTTTGGATACTGAAACTTTATCAGATATGTCATTTGCTAATATCTTCTCCCATTCCTTAGATTGTCTTTTAGTTTTGTTGATTGTTTCCTTCACTCTGCAGAAGGTTTTTTTATCTGGATGAAATACCAATAGTTCATTTTTGTTTTTGTTTCCCTTGCCTCCAGAGATGTGTTTAGTAAGAAGTTGTTACGGCCGAGGTCAAAGAGGTTGCTGCCACTGTTTTCCTCTAGGATTTTGATTATTTCCTATTTCACAATTAGGTTTTTCATCCATTTTGAATTTATTTTTGTGTATGGTATAAGAATGAGGTCCAGTTTCATTCTTTTCCATGTTGCTGTCCAGTCTTCTCAACACCATTTGTTGAAGAGACTTTTTTCCATTGGACGGCCTTTCCTGCATTGATGAAGATTAGTTAACCATATAGTTGTGGGTCCATTTCTGGGTTGTCTATTCTGTTCTATTGATCTTACATATCTGCTTTTCTGCCAGTAGCATACTGTCTTGATGACTACAGCTTTGTAATTTAGCTTGAAGTCCAGAATTGTGATGCCTCCAGATTTGCTTTTCTTTTTCAACATTGCTTTGGCTATTCAGGGTCTTTTGTGGCTCCATACAAATTTTAGGATTGTTTGTTCTAGCTCTGTGAAAATACTGGGGTGATAGGGATTGCATTAAATATGTAGATTGCTTTGGGTAGTATAGACATTTCAAAAATATTTTTCTTCCATTCCATAAGCATAGAATATCATTCCATTTCTTTGTGTCCTCTTCAGTTACTTTCACCAGTGTTCTACAGTTTTCAGAAGACAGATCTTTTATCTCTTTAGTTAGGTTTATTCCTAGGTGTCTTATGGTTTTTGGTGCAATTATAAATTGGATCGATTCCTTGATTTCTCTTCCAGTTGCTTCATTATTGATGTATGGTAATGCAACTGATTTCTGTACATTGATTTTATATCCTGCCACTTTCTTGAATTTGTGTTTCAGTTCTTGCAATTTTTTGGTGGCATCTTTTGGGTTTTCTACATAGAGTATCATGTCATCTGCGAATATTGAACATTTGACTTCTTCCTTGTTGATTTTGATGTCTTTTTTTTCCTTTTGTTGTCTGATTGCTGAGGCTAGAACTTCCAGTTCTATGTTAAGTAACAATGGTGAGAGTGGACATCCCTGTCTTATTCCTGACCAGAGAGGAAAATCTCTCAGTTTTTGCCCAATGAGGTTGACATTAGCTGTGGGTCTTTCATACATAACCTTTATGATATTGAGATATGTTCCCTCTATCCCTACTGTGTTGAGGGATTTTATAAGAATGAATGCTATATTTTGTCAAATGCTTTTCCTGCATCTATTGAGAAGATCATATGGTTCTTATCCTTTCTTTTATTAATATAGTGTATCACATTGATTGATTTGTGAATATTGAATGATCCTTGTAGCCCAGGAATAAATCCCACTTGACTGTGGTGAATAATTCTTTAAATGTTCTGTTGGATTCAATTTCCTAGTATCTTGTTGAGAATTTTTGCATCCATGTTCATCAGGGATGTTGGCCTGTAATTCTCCTTTTTAGTGGGATCTTTTGGAATCAAGGTAGTGCTGGCTTCATAGAATGAGTTTGGAAGTTTTCCCTCCATTTCTGTTTTTCGGAACAGTTTGAGAAGAATAGGTATTAAGTCTTCTTTAAATATCTGGTAGAATTCTCCTGGAAATCAATCCAAGCCTGGACTTTTGTTTGTTGGGAGATTTGTTTATTTGTTTATTTTTTATTTAAATGCGATTAGTTAACATACAGTGTAATATTAGTTTAAGGTGTACAATATAGTGAAGAAACACTTTCTTTTTGGAATTTCTGGTATAGGTACCCTTGGTGAGAAGCCTTCATTCAGTTCTTAAGAGAACAAAAGAAACTTTGAATTCAGTCAAATTCACTATAATCCCTAGCATGCTTCAACAGGGAAACTACTGCTGTCAGTGGAGAGGGTGGTACCACATGTATTCAAAATGGAACATCTCTTGTAGACAATCTCACTACCCTCACTGAGTATATAAGCTTCCTATTTGTCAGGTTTTTTGTCACATTTATGGCTGAATATTGCTCATCCTTTGAAAATATGTCTTGCTCAGATCTTGGGATGGTGTAAAGATCCCCAAATGCTTGGTTGGCTCCAAGATGCCACCTGTAGAACCAAATCTCCAGTGGCTTCTCAGTCCCTTTGAAAAATGGTGATACACTTTCAATCACTGTGAGACTGGCAAACAATTACCAACTACAGAAAATCAAAAAAAAAAAAAGAAAGAAAGAAAATCGACTAAACTAAATATTTTCTCCTGATGTTGCCACTACCATTGCAGATTGTTCTATCCATGTTACTGAATATTCTTTTTCTTTGTGAAAAAAATTATATTCATTTTAAAAAGAGATTAATTTCATTTTCCCAGATTTTTCTTGTTTGTTTGTTTGGGGGGAGCAAAAGTTGAACCTGCAACAGTTGAATATAGAAGCAGATGCACTTCAGTCTCTTGTAGTCTATTTCCCTATTAGAGAGAGTCAAGTGGGTGCTAGCCAATTAAGCCCACCGTACTGTGTAAGCCTAATTGTTTTAAATAAAGGCCAACTTCCCTGGTTTTTTGGGGAGATTTTTGACTATTGATTCAATTTCTTTGCTGGCCTGTTCAAAATTTCTATTTCTTACTGTCTCAGTTTTGGTAGTTTCTATGTTTCTAAGAATTGATCTATTTCTTCCAGATTATCTGGTGTGCTGGCATATAATTTTTCATAATATTCTCTTCCGATTGTTTGTATTTCTGTTGTATTATTGGTGATCTTGCCTCTTTTATTTGTGATTTTATTTATTTGGGTCTTTCTCTTCTCTTTTTAATAAGTCTGACTAGGATTTTATCAGTTTTATTAATTTGTTCAAAGAAGCAGCTCCTAGTTTGTTGATCTGTTCTACTACTTTTTGTTTGTGTGTTTCTATATCATTTATTTCTGCTGTAATCTTTATTGTTTCCCTTCTTTTGCTGGCTTTAGGCTTTACACTGTTCCTTTTCTAGTTCCTTTAGGTGTAAGGTTAGGTTGTGTATTTGAGACTCTTCTTGCTTCTTGAGGTAGGCCTGTATTGCTATATACTTCCCTTTTATGACAGTCTTTGCTACATCCCAAAGGTTTTGGAGTGCTAAGTTTTTATTTCATTTGCTTCCATGTAATTTTTTATTCCTTTCTTAATTTCCTGTTTGACCAATTTATTCTTTAATAGGATGTTCTTTAACTTCCATATATTTGTGGTCTTTCCAAATTTTTTCTTGTGGTAAACTTCAAATTTCATAGTGTTGTATTCTGAAAATATTCATGGTATGATCTCAATCTTTTTGTACTTGTTGAGTCCTGATTTGTTACCCAGAATGTGCTCTACTCTGGAGAATGTTTTATGTGCACTCAAAAAGAATGTGTATTCTGCTGTTTTAGGATGAAATGTTCTGTATGTATCTGTTAAGTCTATCTGGTCCAGTGTGTCATTCAAATCCATTGTTTCCTTATTGATCTTCTGCTTAGATGATCTGTCTATTGCTGTAAGTGGGGTGTTACAGTCCCCTATTATTGTATTATTATCAATATTTTTATGTTTGATGATTAGTTGATTTATATATTTGGGGTCCCCAAGTTGGGGGCATAAATATTTACAATTGTTAGATCTTGTTGGATAGACCCCTTTATTAAGATATAATGCTCTTCTTCATCTCTTGTTACACTTTTTTTTTAAAGATTTTATTTATTTATTTGACAGAGAGAGAGACAGCAAGAGAGGAACACAAGCAGGTGGGAGAGGGAGAAGCAGGCTTCCTGCTGAGCAGGGAGCCCAATGTGGGGCTCAGTCCCAGGACCCTGGGATCATGACCTGAGCCAAAGGCAGACGCTCAACGACTGAGCCACCCAGGCACCCCTATACTCTTTGTTTTAAAGTCTAGTTTGTCTGATATACTCTGGCTACTCTGTGTTTCTTTTGACATTCATTTTCATGATACATGGTTTTCCACCCTCTCACTTTTAATCTGTAGGTGTCTTTAGGTCTAAAATGAGTCTCTTGTAGGCAGCATATAGATGTGTCTTTTTTTTTTTGGTTTGTTTGTTTGTTTGTTTGTTTTTTATCCATTGTGATACTCTATGTCTTTTGATTGGAGCATTTAGTTTGTTTACTTTCAGAGTGATTATTGATAGATATGTATTTAGTGCCATTTATTACATGTAAAGTTGGTGTTTTCTGAGATTTTCTCTGTTCCATTCTAGTCTTTGTTGCTTTTCATCTTATTTTCCCATTCAAGGTGTCCCCTTTAATATTTCTTGCAGGCCTGGTTTAGTGTTCATGAACTCCTTTAATTTTTTTTTTCTTTTGGAAACTATTTTTCCTTTTATTCTGAATGACAGCCTTGCTGAACAAAGTATTCTTGGCTGCGTATTTTTCCCATTTAGCTCATTGAATATATCATACCACTCTCTTCCAGCCTGCCAAGTTTCTGTGTTGGGAGATCTACTGTGAAACTTATTTGTCTTCCCTTATAGGTTAAGGACTTTTTCCCCTTGTTGCTTCCAGGATTCTTTTCTTATAATTGTATTTTGCAAATTTTACTGATTTGTCTTGGTATTGGCGGACTTTTATTGATTTTCATGGGAGTTCTCTGTGCCCCCTGGATTTCAATGTCTGTTTCCTTCCCCAGAGTAGGGAAGTTTTCAGCTATAATTCCCTGAAATAAATTTTCTGCCCCTTTCTCCCTCTCTTCTTTTTCTGGGATTCCTATTTTACTTATATTATTATGCTTTAGGGATTCACTGAGTTCCCTAAGTCTACATTTGTGATCCAATATTTTTCATTCCCTCTTTAGCTTCATTATTTTCCAAAGTTATATCTTCTATGTCACTAATTTATTCCTCTGCTTCTTCTATCCTTGTTGTCATTACAAACAGTTGCTTTTACATCTTGCTTATAGCAGTTTTATTGGGCCTGACTAGTTTTAGTTCTTTTATCTCTGCAGTAAGGGACTTGCTAGTTTCTTTTATGCTTTTCTCAAGCCCAGTTAGTATCCTTATGATTGTTGTTTTAAATTCTTGTCCAGGCATATGACCTGTATCTGTTTTGATTAGATCCCTGGCCATGACCTCTTCTTGTTCTCTCTTTTGGGATGAATCTCTCCATCTTGGTATTTTACCTAGATTTCTGTCTTCTGTGTGTTAGGAAAGCCTATTATGTTTCCTGCTCTTGTGAGTAATGGCTATATTAAGAAAAAGTCATACACTGTGCAGGGCCTGGCACTACAGAAAGTTTTTTTGGTGTATGCTGTGTGCATTTGCTGTTGTGTTTCTACTCTTTCCCTCAGATCCATCCTCTGCAGAGTTTCTCCTTACCTGAAGTAGAGTGTTTGGACCTTGTCCAGTGTGTGGCAATTTTTAACTAGTTGTGTTTTGTTCAGCTTGTTGGAAAAGGCTGGATCCTATTTCCTCCACACTTGAAGCTTTACAACACTCTATGATCAGTAGACTTGGTGCCTGTGGGGGTTTTGTGCTGGTCTTCTGGGGGAGGGGCCTGCTGCTCTGGTTCTTAGGCAGATTTGCCCTAGTAAAAATGCACCTGCAGGGCACAGTGGGGCCCGGCTTGGGGTAACTGGCTCCAGCCTCCACTGGGGTTGCTGTCTTGCTCAGTGAAGTCTGTCTGTGCTGATGAACAGGGGCAAATCCTGTCATCTGGCTCTCTTGTCTCTGGAGAGGCAAGTTCATGCCTGACACTGTTCAGGAAACCCTCACAGAAAAGTGAACATTCTCCCCTCTTGTGTCCCAGGCCTCTGTCAGAACCCTTCTTTTACCCTGTCTGTGTGTAATCCGTTTCTGCTCCTGTGTTTTATCTCAGGCATGTCAGCAGGGATTGGAAACTCCAAATTTTAGGGACCCAGAGTAGGGTGGACCTGTGCTAATTCTCCAGAGTACGGTCTTGCCTTGCTGTGGCTGGTGTCAGTTTGTTCCAGAAAAGCAGTCTCACCACTGCACAGTGCTCACAGTTTATGGTGAAGTGCAGCCAAATGCTGGCTTCCAGGTTATCTGCCTTCCACAGATGCCTCTGCTGCTATGCTAATTAACAAGGCAGCTCAATGGCACCTGTTGTCACTTTTGTCCTCTGAGAAGCAGTGCCACCTCTCCAAAGTACACTCCAAGAAGGGGAATTGTCTCTTCTGGTGTGACCCAGGGGATCCTCAGACCACACTGTCCACTCCCAGCCCTCCTTCCCCACAGTGGCACCAATAAGCCTGCCAGGCACTACCCTGGAGGTGGTGTGGACTTCTAAAACTTCAGACTTTGAGCTCAACTCCTTGTAATAACTTGTGATAATGAGCCCCTCTTGTTTTCCCAGTCAATGGTTTTGGTGAAGTGTTTTTCTTGTGCAATCCCTTGTGTGCCATTTTCTCGATTTCTCTCTCTCTCTCATCTCTCCTCTGTCCATGATCAGGGGTCCCTCCCCTCTGCAACACCCGCAATTCTTTTCTCCCCCAAATCAACTCTCTGCAGTTCCTACCTTCCATGATGTGGCCATCTTTCTCCCTCTAGATGTGCAGTTTGTTCTCTCAGTCCTCAGATCAATTTCTTGAGCATTCAGAATGATTTGATAATTATCTACCTTGTTTGAGGGACTAGGCAAGCATAGGGTCTCTCTACTGCACTGCCATCTTAACTGCTCCCCTGACATACAATGTTATATTAGTTGCAGGTATACAGCACATTGATTTGACAATCCTTTACATTTCTCAGTGCTCATGACAATAATTTCAGTCCCAATACATCACCATACAATGTTATTACAATATTATTGACTATATTCTCTATGATGTACTTTTATACTCTGCAACTTATTTATTTTATAACTGGAATTTTTTAATTCTTATTCCCCTTCATCTATTTTGCCCATTCCCTCATGGACCTCCCCTCTGGCAGCCATCATTTTGTTCCCTGTATTAAGGAGTCTGTTTATTCTCTTTGTTAGTTTTGTTTTTGTTTGTTTGTTTCTTAAATTCCACAAATAAGTGAAACCATATGTTACTTGTCTTTCCCTGTGGGATTTATTTCACTTAGAATAATACCATCTAGGTCCATCCATGTTGTCTCAACTGGCAAGATATTCTCTCTATACATATACATATACACAGTACACACTACTTTATCCATTCTATGTTGGCATTTATAAATAATGCTGCAATACACAAAGGAATGTATATATCTTTTCAACTTAGTGTTTTCATTTTCTTTGTGTAGATATCCAGTAGTAGAATTACTCAAACATATGGTATTTCTATTTTTTTTTAAGTTTTTGAAGAACCTCCATATTATTCCATAGTGGTTGGACCAATTCACATTCTCACCAACAGAGCACCAGGGTTCCCTTTATTCCCCTATCCTCACTAACACTTATAACTGCTTGACTTTTTGATAGGAGCCATTCTCACTGGTGTGTGGTGATAATCTCACTGTGGTTTTGATTTTTATTTCCCTGTTGCTTAGTGATGTTGATTATCTTTTCTTTTTTAAAGTTTTTTAAAATTTTAATTCAAGTGTAGTTAAAATACAGTGTTAGATTAGTTTCAGCTGTGCAATATAGTGATTCATTGATTCTATACATTGCTCAGTGCTCAGGATAAGTGTACTCTATAATCCCCATCACCTACTTAACCCATCTGCACAACCACCTTGCTTCTGGTAACCATCAGTTTGTTCTCTATATTTAAGAGTCCGTTTCTTGGTTTGTCTCTCTCTTTTTTTTACCTGTTGTTCATTTTTGTTTGTTTGTTTCTTAAATTCCACATATGACTGATCATGTTATTTGTCTTTCCCTGACTTATGTATTTCACTTAGCATCGTACTCTTCACCTCCATCCATGTTATGACAAATGGCAAGATTTCACTCTTTTTTATGGCTGAATAACATTCCATTCTATAAGTATATACCACATTTTCTTGATCCATTCATCCATTAATGAACACTTGGGCTGCTTCCATAGTTTGGCTATTGTAAATAATGCTACAATAAACGTTGGAGTGCATATATCCTAATTATTATTTTTGTATTCTTTGGGTAAATACCCAGTAGTTCAATTACTGGATTGTAGAGCAGTTCTATTTTTAATTTTTTGAGGTACCACTGTACTGTTTTCCACAGTGACTGATCAGTTTGCTTTCCCACCAACAGTGCACAAGTGTTCCTCTTTCCTCACATCCTCTCTGACATTTCTTTCTTGTGTTTTTATTTCAGCCATTCTAATGCGTATGAGGTGATATCTCATTGTATTTTTGATTTGCATTTCCCTGAGGATGAGTGATGTTGAGCATCTGTTAATGTGTCTGTTGGCCATCTAGATGTCTTCTTTGGATAAATGTCCATTTTTAATTGGATTATTTGTTTTTTTGTGTGTGAGTTGTGTAAGTCTTTTATATATTTTGGATAAGAACCATTATTAGATATTTCATTTGATGTCTTCTCTGATTTATTAGGTTGACATTTAGGGTTTTTTTAATTGTTTCCTTCACTGTGCAGAAGATTTGTATTTTGACATTTTCCCAGTACTTTATTTCTGGTTTTGTTTCCCTTGCCTCAGGAGATACATCTAGAAAAATGTTGCTATAACCAATATCAAAGTAATTACTGCCCATGTTCTCATCTAGAATTTTTATGGTTTCAGGTCAGACATTCAGGTCTTTAATCCATTTTGGGTTTATTTTTGTGTATGGTGTAAGAAAGTGGTCCGATTTCATTGTTTTGTATATAGCTCTCCAGTTTTCCCAACACCATTTGGTGGAGAGTCTGTCTTTTACCCATTGAATTTTTTGTCTCCTTTTTCAAACATTAATTGATCATAAAATCGTGGGTTTGTTTCTGTTATTTCTATCCTGTTCTATTGATCTATGGGTCTATTTTTGTGCCAATACCATACTGTATTGATTACTACATCTTTATGATATAACTTGAAATATGGAATTGTGATCCCTGCAACTTTGTCTTTCTTTTTTGAGATTGTTTTGTCCATTCAGTGTCATTTGTGTTTCCATACAAATTTTAGGATTGTTTGTCCTAGTTCAATGAAGCATGCTGTTGGTATTTTGATAGGGAATCATTAAATCTATAGAGTGTATTGGGTAGTATGGACAGTTTTTTTTTTTAAGATTTTTTATTTATTTTTATTTGACAAAAAGATAGTGAGAGAGAGAGCATAAGCAGGGGGGGTGACAGGCAGGCAGAGGGAGAGGGAGAAGCAGGCTTCCCGCTGAGCAGGGAGCCGGATGCAGGGCTCAATCCCAGGACCCTGGGATCATGATCTGAGCCGAAGGCAGCCGCTTAACCGACTGAGCCACCCAGGTGCCCCTAGTATGGACAGTTTTTAAAAAGATTTACTATTTATTTATTTATTTATTTAGGAGAGAGAGAGCACAGGGGGAGGGGCAGAGGGAGAGGGAGAAAGGGAATCTCAAAAGACTCCCCACTAATTGTGGAGACTGAAACAGGGCTTGATCACATGACGCTGAGATAATGACCTGAGCCAAAATCAAGAGACTGATGCTTAACCAACTGAGCCACCCAGGCACCCTGGGTAGTATGGACACTTTTTTTTTTTTTATTAACATATAATGTATTATTTGTTTCAGGGTTACAGGTCTGTGATTCATCAGTCTTACACAATTCACAGTGTTCACCATAGTACATACCTTCCCCAATGTCCATCACCCAGGCACCCCATCCCTACCACCCCCCTCCACTCCAGCAGCCCTCAGTTTGTTTCCTGAGATTAAGAGTCTCTTATGGTTTGTCTCCCCCTCCGGTTTCATCTTATTTCATTTTCCCGTCCTTCTCCTATGATCCTCTGTCTTGTTTATCAAATTCCTCATATCAGTGAGATCATATGATACTTGTATTTCACCGAATGACTTATTTTGCTTAGCATAATACCCTCTAGTTCTATTCATGTCATTGCAAATGACAAGATTTCATTTTTTTGATGGCTGCATAATATTCCATTGTATATATATACCACCTCCTTTTTATCCATTCATCTCTTGATGGACATCTAGGCTCTTTCCATAGCTTGGCTATTGTGGACATTGCTGCTATAAACATTGGGGTGCACGTGACTCTTCGGATCACTACTTTTGTATCTTTGGGGTAAATACCCAGTAGTGCAATTGCTGGGTCATAGGGTACCTCTATTTTCGACTTTTTGAGGAACCTCCATACTGTTTCTCAGAGTGGCTCCACCAGCTTGCATTCCCACCAACAGTGTAGGAGGGTTCCTCTTTCTCTGCATCCTCCCCAATATCTGTCATTTTCTGACTTGTTAATTTTAGCCACTCTGACTGCTGTGAGGTGCTATCTCATTGAGGTTTTGATTTGTATTTCCCTGATGCTGAGTGATGTTGAGCACTTTTTCATGTGTCTGTTGGCCATTTGGATGTCTTCTTTGCAGAAATGTCTGTTCATGTCTTTTGCCCATTTCTTGATTGGATTATTTGTTCTTTGGGTGTTGAGTTTGATAAGTTCTTTATAGATTTTGGATACTAGCCCTTTATCTGATATGTCATTTATAAATATCTTCTCCCATTCTGTCGGTTGTCTTTTGGTTTTGTTGACTGTTTCCTTTACTCTGCAAAAGCTTTTCATCTTGATGAAGTCCCAATAGTTCATTTTTGCCCTTGCTTCCCTTGCCTTTGGTGATGTTTCTAGGAAGAAGTTGCTGTGGCTGAGGTCGAAGAGGTTACTGCCTGTGTTCTCCTCAAGGATTTTGATGGATTCTTTTCTCATATTTAGGTCTTTCATCCATTTTGAGTCTATTTTTGTGTGTGGTGTAAGGAAATTGTCCAGTTTCACTCTTCCACATGGGGTTGTCCAATTTTCCCAACACCATTTGTTGAAGAGACTTTTTTCCATTGGACATTCTTTCCTGCTTTGTCAAAGATTAGTTGACCATAGAGTTGAAGGTCCATTTCTGGGCTCTCTATTCTGTTCCATTGATCTATGTGTCTGTTTTTGTGCCAGTACCATACTGTCTTGATTACAATTTTGTAATAGTCTGAAATTGTGATGCCACCAGCTTTGTTTTTCTTTTTCAACATTCCTCTGTCTATTCAGGGTCTTTTCTGGTTCCATACAAATTTTAGGATTATTTGTTCCATTTCTTTGAAAAAAGTGTGTGTTGATTACAGCTTTGTAATAGAGCTGGAAGTCTGGAATTGTGATGCCACCAGCTTTGCTTTTCTTTTTCAGCATTCCTCTGGCTATTCGGGGTCTTTTCTGATTCCATACAAATTTTAGGATTGTTTGTTCCAGCACTTTGAAAAATGTCATTGGAATTTTGATCAGGTTGGCATTGAAGGTCTAGATTGCTCTGGGTAGCATAGACAATTTCACAATATTTGTTCTTCCAATCCATGAGCATGGAACACTTTTCCATTTCTTTGTGTCTTCCTCAATTTTTTTCATGAGTATTCTATAGTTTTCTGCATACACATTCTTTGCCTCTTTGGTTAGATTTATTCCTGTATATCTTATGGTTTTGGGTGCAGTTGTAAATGGGATTGACTCCTCAATTTCACTTTCTTCTGTCTTATTGTTGGTGTATAGAAATGCAACTGATTTCTGTGCATTGATTTTATATCCTGCCACTTTACTGAATTCCTATATGAATTCTAGCAGTTTTGGGGTGGAGTCTTTTGGGATTTCCACATAATGTATCATATCATCTGCAAAGAGTGAGAGTTTCACTTCTTCTTGCCAATTCGGATGCCATTTATTTCTTTCTGTTGTCTGATTGCTGAGGCTAGGACTTCTAGTACTATTTTGAATAGCAGTGGTGATAGTGGACATCCCTGCTGTGTTCCTGATCTTAGGGGGAAAGCTCTCAGTTTTTTCTCATTGAGTATGATACTTGCTGTGGGTTTTTCATAGATGGCTTTTATGATACTGATATACGTACCCTCTATCCCTACACTCTGAAGAGTTTTAATGAAGAAAGGATGCTGTATTTTTTCTGCATCTATTAAGAGGATCATATGGTTCTTGTTCTTTCTTTTATTATTGTATTGTATCACACTGATTGATTTGTGGATGTTGAGCCAAACTTGCAGCCCAGGAATAAACCCCAGTTGTTCATGGTGAATAATTCTTTTAGTGTACTGTTGCATCCTATTGGCTAGTATTTTGGTGAGAATTTTTAAATCCATGTTCATCAGGGATATTGGTCTGTAGTTCTTTTGGATGGGGTCTTTGTCTGGTTTTGGGATCAAGGTAATGCTGGCCTCATAAAATGAGTTTGGAAGTTTTCATTCCATTTCTATTTTTTGGCACAGTTCCAGAAGAATAGGTATTAATTATTCTTTAAATGTTTGGTAGAATTCCCCTAGGAAGCCATCTGGCCCTGGGCTCTTGTTTGTTGGGAGAATTTTGATTAATGCTCAATTTCCTTAGTGGTTATGGGTTTGTTCAGGTGTTCTCTTTCTCCCTGGTTCAGTTTTGGTAGTTTATACATCTGTAGTAATGCATCCATTTCTTCCAGATTATCTAATTTGCTGGCATGTAGTTGCTCATAATATGTTCTTATAATTGTTTGTATTTCTTTGGTGTTAGTTGTGATCTCTCCTCTTTCCTTCATGATTTTATTTATTTGAGTCCTTTCTCTTTCTTTTTTGAGAAGTCTGGTCAGGGGTTCTCAATCCTATGAATTCTTTCAAAGAAATAGCTCCTAGTTTTATTGCTCTGTTCAACTGTTCTTTTTTAGTAATTCTAGTATAGAATACTCATGAAAGAGTTTTACTATTAGACGTTGGTGTGTTGACCTATTTTTATTGATTTTGAGGAGTGTTCTCTGTGCCTCCTGGATTCTGATGCCTGTTTCCTTCCCCAAATTAGGGAAGTTCTCAGCTATAATTTGCTCCAATATACCTCTGCCCCTCTCTCTCTTTCTTCTTCTTCTGGGATCCCAATTATTCTAATGTTGTTTTGCTTTATGGTATCACTTATCTCTTGAATTCTCCCCTCATGATCCAGTAGTTGTTTCTCTCTTTTTCTCAGCTTCTTTATTCTCCATCATTTAGTCTTCTATATCACTGATTCCCTCTTCTGCCTCATTTATCCTAGCAGTCAGAGCTTCCAATTTTATTGCACCTCATTAATAGCCTTTTTGATTTCAACTTGGTTAGATTTTAGTTATTTTATTTCTCCAGAAGGGGATTCTCTAGTATCTTCTATGCTTTTTTCAAGCCCTGCTAGTGTCTTTATAATCATCATTCTAAACTCCAGTTCTGACATCTTACTAATGTCTGTATTGATTACGTCTCTGGCAGTTGGTACTGCCTCTTGTTCTTTTTTTTGAGGTGAGTTTTTCTGTCTTGTCATTTTGTCCAGAGGAGAATAGATGAAAGAGAGAACAAAATGCTAAAAGGGTAACAAAGACCCCAGAAAAATATACACTAAACAAATTAGAAGAGACCCAAAACTGGGGGGAAAATAAAGGAGAAAAAAAAAAGAATATGATGAGGCTGGTGAATAGAACAGAGCCACACACTAGATTTTGGGTGTATTTTGTCTGTTAGAAGAAACTGCCTCCCAAAATTTTAAAGAAAGAACAACATATATATATATATATACAAAAATTAGGGTAAATATGATGAAGGGAAGTTATATGACTGTAAAGATGAAAATTAAAAAAGATTTTTTAAAAGGAATTGATAAGAAGTTGGTTGAAAAAAGAAAGAAAATTTAAAAAAAAGGAGAGAATGTGATCAGGTGGGACCCTAGAACAAAGCCATACACTAGAATTAGGGTATATTTTGGTCTGTTAGAAGAAACTGTATCCCAAAATTTTAAAGAAAGAAAAACTTATATATATATACAAAAAATAAGTTTAAATGCAATGAAGGGATAGAATATGACTGTAAAAATGAAAATAAAAAAGATTTTAAAGAAGGAATTGGTAAGATGAGATGTTTGAAAAAGGAAAGATGAAAAATTAAAAAAAAATAGAAAAAGAAAAAAATAAAGAAAATTAAAAAAAATGTACTTTGAAAGAGTAAAGAATCATGGGAAAAAAGCCATGAATTCTATGTGCTGTATTTCCCTGCTGGAGTTCTGCAGTTCTCATTGATCAGTAAACTTGGTCTTAGCTGGATGTTCTTGATGATCTTCTGGGGGATTGATTTGTTGCAGTGATTCTCAAATGTCTTTGCCTCAGGTGGAATTTTACCACTCTTGCCAGGGGCCAGGCTAAGTAATCTGCTCGGGTTGCTCTCGGTAGCTCTTGTTCCCTGAAAGATTTCCATACAGCTTTGGAGGACAAGAGTGAAAATGGCGACCTCCCAATCTCTGGTCCTGGAGGAGCCAAGAGCTTGGAGCCCCACTCCTCAGTGAGCCTTCAAAGAAAAGCAGTCAGTCACTCCTGTCTGCCTGGTCTCTAGCTGCACTCCGTGTTCATCCAGCCTGTGACCAAGCATTTCTCTCTCTGGCACATGACCCCGTTTAGAGTCTCCAAACCCAGCAGATTCCTGTGGTGCACTCCCGTGCCTCTCCTCCCAGGGGAGGAAGGGAAATCTCCCCATATCTGCCGCTTGTT
>NC_058419.1:58153025-58281799 GCF_002201575.2 Neomonachus schauinslandi
CCCTGTGGTGGATCTTCCCAAATATCACTTCGGATTCACTTCTCTGTATGTCCTACCTTCCAGAAAGTGGTTGCTTTTCTGTTCATAGAACTGCTGTTATTCTTTTCTTCCATCTCCTGTTGAGTTTGTAGGTGTTCTGAATGGTTTGATAACATCTAGCTGAATTCCTGGGACCAGATGAAATTTAGGTTTCTTACTCCTCCACTATCTTGCTCCTCCTCTCCCGGTAGTATGGACATTTTTTTTTTTTTTTTAATTTTTTTTTTTTATTATTCTTATGTTAATCCCCATACATTACATCATTAGTTTTAGATGAAGTGTTCCATGATTCATTGTTTGTGCCGGTAGTATGGACATTTTAACAATATTTGTTCTTCCAGTAAATGAGCATGGAATATCTTTCCATTTGTTTGTGTCATTTTCAGTTTCTTTCATCAGTGTTTTATAGTTTACACAGTACAGGTCTTTCACCCCCTTGATTAAATTTATTCATAGGTATTTTATTATCTTTTGGTGTAAATGGGATTCCACAGGGATTGTTTTCTTAATTTCTTTTTCTGTTGTTTCATTATTGGTGTATAGAAGTGTAATACATTTCTGTACTTTGATTTTGTATCCTGCAAACTTACTGAATGCAATTATCAGTTCTAGTAGTTTTTGGTGAATTCTTTAGGGTTTTGTATATATAGTATCATGTCATCCACAGATAGTGAAATTTTTACTTCTTCCTTACCAATTTGGTTGTTTTTATTCTTTTTTTTTTCTTTTGGCCTGATTGCTGTGTCTAGGACTTCAACTGTAGTATGTTGAAAAAAAAGGGGGTGAGAGTGGATAGCCGTGTCTTCCTCCTGATCCTTGTGAAGAATCTCTCAGTTTTTCCCTATTTTGTATGATTTAGCTGTGGATTTTTCATATATGGTCTTTATTATGTGGAGGTATGTTCCCTCTAAACCTACCTGTTGTTTTGTTTTGTCTTGTTTTGTTTTATAATGCATGGCTCTTTTACATTTTCAAATGCTTTTCCTGCATCTATTGAAATTATCATATGGTTTTTTTATCCTTTCTCTTATTGATGTGATGCATAACATTATTTGATTTGTGATTACCGAAGTACCCTTGCATCCTGAGAATAAATCCCACTTAATTGTGGTAAAAGATTTTTTAAGGTATTGTTGGATTCAATTTGCCAGAACTTTGTTGAGGCTTTTTGCATCTATGCTCAGAGTCATTGGCCTGTAGTTCCCTTTATTGTAGAGTCTTTATCTGGTTTTGATATCAGGGTAATGCAGGCCTCATAGAATGAATTTGGAAATTTTCCTTCCTCTTCTATTATTTGGAATAGTTTGAGAATAATAAATATTAACTGTTTTTTAAATGTTTCATAGAATTCACCTGTGAAACCTTCTGGTCAAGAACTTTCCTTTTTTGGGAATTCTTTGATTACTGAATCAATTTCATTGCTGGTAATCAGTCTATTCAAATTTTCTATTTCTTCCTGATTCAATTTTGGGAGATAATATGATTTGAGGAATCTACCCATCTCTTCTACCTTGTCCAATTTGTTGGTATATAATTTTTCATAATATTCTCTTATAATCCTTTGCATTTCTGTGGTATTGGTTGATAGTTCTCCTGTTTCATTTCTGATTGTGTTTGATTAAGTCCACTCACTCTGTTTTTTTTTTTTTATGAGTTTTGCTAAAGGTTTATCAATTTGTTAATCTTTTCAAATATCCAGTTCCTGGTTTGGTTGATCTGTTCTCTTTCTTTAGCTTATATTTTATTTATTTCTGATCTAATCTTTATTATTTCCTTCCTTCCATTGATTTTGGGTTTTGTTTGTTAAATTTTTCTGGCTATTTTAGATGTGAGGTTTTCTTGTTTATTTGAGATTTTTCTTGCTTCTTGGGGTAGGCCTGATTTGCTATAAACTTCCCTGTTAGAACAGCATTTGCTGAATCCCAGAGATTTTATACCTTTGTGTTTCATTTTCATTTGTCTCCATGTTGTTTTTTTAATTTAATTTAATTTTATTATGTTATGTTAGTCACCATACTGTAACCATTAGTTTTTGATGTAGTGATCCATGATTCATTGTTTTTGTATAACACCCAGTGCTCCATGCAATATGTGCCCTCCTTAATACCCATCACCAGGCTAACACATCCCCTCACCCCCTTCCCCTGTGAAATTCTCAGTTTGTTTCTCAGATTCCATAGTCTCTCATGGTTTGTCTCTCCCTCCGATTTCTCCCCCTTCATTTTTCCCTTCCTTTTCCCAATATCCTCCATGCTATTCCTTGTGTTCCACAAATAAGTGAAACCATATGATAATTGACTTTCTCTGCTTGACTTATTTCACTTAGCATAATCTCCTCCAGTCCCATCCATGTTGATGTAAAAGGTGGGTATTCATCTTATCTGATGGCTCAGTAATATTCCATTGTATATATGGACCACATCTTCTTTACCCATACATCTGTTGAAGGGCATCTTGGCTCTTTCCACAGTTTGGCTAATGTGGACATTGCTGCTATGAACATTGGGGTGCATATGGCCCTTCTTTTCACTACATCTGTGTCTTTGGGGTAAATACCCAGTAGTGCAATTGCTGGGTCATAGGGGAGCTCTATTTTTAATTTTCTGAGGCACCTCCACACTGTTTTCCAAAGTGGCTGTACCAACTTGCATTCCCACCAACAGTGTAAGAAGGTTCCCTTTTCTCCACAACCTCTCCAACTTTTGTTATTTCTTGCCTTGTCAATTTTTGTCATTCCAACAGATATAAGGTGGTATCTCAGTGTGGTTTTGATTCGAATTTCCCTGATGGCTAATGATGATGAACATTTTTTCATGTGTCTATTAGCCATTTGTATGTCTTCTTTTGAGAAGTGTCTGTTCATGTCTTCTGCCCATTTTTTGACTTGATTATTTGTTTTTTGGGTGTTGAATTTCAGAAGTTCTTTATAGATCTTGGAAATCAGCACTTTGTCTGCAGTGTCATTTGCAAATATCTTCTCCCATTCTGTGGGTTGCCTCTTTGTTTTGTTGAGTGTTTCCTTTGCTGTGCAGAAGCTTTTAATCTTGATGAAGTCCCAAAAGTTCATTTTCCCTTTTGTTTCACTTGCTTTTGGAGATGTATCTTGAAAGAAGTTGCTGTGGCCAATGTCAAAGAGGTTACCGCTTATGTTCTCTTCTAAGATTTTGATGGATTCTTGTCTCACATTGAGGTCTTTCATCCATTTTGAGTTTATCTTTGTGTATGGTGTTAGAGAATGGTCGTTTCATTCTTTTGCATGTGGCTGTCCAATTTTCCCAGCACCATTTATTGAAGAGACTGTCTTTTTTCCATTGCATATTTTTTCCTGCTTTGTCGAAGATTATTTGACCATTGAGTTGAGGGTCCATATCTGGGTTCTCTATTCTGTTCCATTGATCTATATGTCTGTTTTTGTGCCAGTACCATGCTGTATTGGTGATCATTGCTTTGTAATATAGCCTGAAATCAGGCAACGTGATGCTCCCAGCTTTGTTTTTCTTTTTCAACATTTCCTTGTCTTCATGGTGTTTTTGATTTTCTCTTTGATTTTGTGATTGACCCATTCATTGTTTAATAACATGGTGTTTAATTTCCATGTATTTGTGCTATTTCAAGATCTTTTCTCATGGTTCATTTTTAGTTTCAAAGTGCTGTGGTCAGAAAAGTTCCACGGAATGATTTTGATCTTTTGGAATTTGTTGAGACTTATTTTGTGGCCCAGTATGTGATCTATTATAAAGAATATTCCATGTGCACTTAAATAGCATGTGTATTCTGCTGTTTTAGGGTGAAATTATCTGAATATAGCTATTAAGTCTATCTAGTGCAGTGTGTCATTCAAAGCCACCATTTCCTTGTTGATTTTTGGTTTGGATGATCTATCCAGTGACATTATGGGGGTGTTAATGTCTCAAACTTTTATTGTATTATGAGTGATTTGTTCCTTATTATTGTTATTAACTGCTTTAAGAATTTGGGTGCTCTCATGTTGGGTGCATAAATATTTTCAGTTTTATTATCTTCCTTTTGGATTGTGCCAGCAGTGATTATATAGTGTCCTTCTTTGTCTCTTTTTATATTCTGTGTTTCAAAGTCTATTTTTGTCATATATAAGTATTGCTACCAGATCTTTCTTTTCACAGGAATTTGCATCATAAATGATTCTCCAACCCTTAAATCTTTAAACTTCATGTGTCTTTAGGTCTGAAATAATTGTCTCATAGGCAGTAGATAGATTTTTTTTTTTTCCCAGTCCACCACCGTATGTCATTCGAGTGGATCATTTAGCTAATTAAATTCAAAGTAATTATTGATAGATATGTATATTTTGCCATTTTTCACTTGTTATAAGGTTGTTTTGTACTTTTTCTCTGTTTTTTTCTTCTCTTGCTCTCTTCTCTCATGATTACTTGGCTTACTTTATTTTCTTTTCTTAAAGATTTATTTATCTCAATAGATGCAGTAAAAGCATTTGACAAAATACAGCATCCTTTCCTGATAAAACCCTCTATCATTTAGGGACAAAGGGAACATTCCTCAAAACCATAAAAGCCATATATAAAAGACCCACAGTGAATATCATCCACAGTGGGGAAAAATGACAACTTCACCCCTAAGGTAAGGAACAAGACACAGATATCCACTCTCACCATTATTATTCAACATAGTACTGGAACTCCTAGCCTCAGCAATCAGACAACAAAAATAAATAAAGTCATCCAAATCAGCAAAGAAGAAGTCAAAATTTCAATCTTCTCAGATGATATGACACTCTATATACAAAACCCAAAACACTCCACCCCAAAATTGCTAGAACTGATACGAGAATTCAGCAAAGACACAGGATACAAAATTAACGCACTGAAGTCTGTTGCATTTCTATACACTAATAATGAAGCAGCAGAAAGAGAAATCAAGGAATCTATCCCATTTACAATTGCACCAAAAACCATAAGATACCTAAGATTAAACCTAACCAGAGGGGTAAAATATCTGTGCTCTGAAAACTATAGAACACTTACAAAAGAAATTAAGGAAGACACAAAGAAATGGAAAGACATTGCATACTCATGGAGTGGAAGAGCAAATATTGTTAAAAATTATATGGTACCCAAAATAATCTATGCATTCAATGCAATCCCTATCAAAATATCATCAGCATTTTTCACAGAGGTGGAAGAAACAATCCTAAAATTTGTATGGAACCAGAAAAGACCCCAAATAACCAAGGTAATGTTGAAAAAGAAAACCAAAGCTGGAGGCATCACAATTCCAGATATCAAGCTGTATCACAAAGTTATAATCACCAAGATATCATAGTACTGGCACAAAAACAGACACATCGATCAATGGAACAGAATAGAGACCCCAGAAATGGACCCTCAACTCTATAATAGTCAACTAATTTTTTAAAAAAGTGGGAAAGAATATCCAATGGAAAAAAAGTTGCTTCAAAGGTGGTATTTGGAAAATGGGACAGTCACATGCAGAAGAATGAAACTGGACTACTTTCTTACACCATACACAAAAATAAATTCAAAATGGATGAAAGACTTGAATGTGAGATAGGAAACCACCAAAATCCTAGAGGAAAACCCAGGCAGCAACCTCTTCAACCTCGGCCACAGCAACATCTTGCAAGATACGTCTCCAAAGGCAAGGGGAAAAAAGGAAAAATGAACTATTGGGACTTCATCAGGATAAAAAGCTTTTGCACAGCAAAAGAGACAGTCAACAAAACTGAAAGGCAATCTATGGAATGGGAGAAGATATTCGCATATCAGATAAAGGGCTACTATCCAAAATCTATTAAAAAATTTATCAAACTCAATACCCAAAAATAAAAAAATCCCATCAAGAAGTGGGCAGAAGATATGAACAGACATTTCTCCAAAGAAGACATACAAATGACCAACAGACACGTGAAAAATTGCTCCACATCACTTGCCACCAAGGAAATACAAATCAAAACCACAATGAGATACCACCTCACACCAGTCAGAATGGCTAAAATTAACAACACAGGAAACAACAGATGTTGGGGAGGATGCAGAGAAAGGGGAAACTGGTGCCGCCACTTTGGAAAATAGTATGGAGGGACCACAAAAAGGAAAAATAGAAGTACCTATGACCCAGGAATTACACTACTAGGCATTTATTCAAAGGATACAAAAATAGTGATTCAAAGGAGCACACGCACCCCAATGATTATAGGAGCAATGTCCACTATAGCCAAAGTATTGAAAGAGCCCAGATTTCTTCAAACAGATGAATGGATAAAAAAGATGTAATATATATATATACACACACACACACATACACACACACAGAATGGAATATTACTCAGCCATCAGAAAGGTTGAATACTTACCATTTACATTGATGTGGATGGAACTAGAGGGTATTATGCTAAGTGAAATAAGTCAGTCAGAGAAAGACAAATACTATATAATTTCACTCATATGTGGAATTTAAGAAATAAAACAGATGAACATAGGGGAAGTGAAAGAAAATAAGATAAAAACAGAGAGGGAGGCAAACCATGAGAGACTCTTAACTATAGAAAACAAGCTGAGTGATGCTGGAGGGGAGGTGGGTGTGGGGATGTGGTAATTGGGTGATGGGCCTTAAGGAAAGTACTTGATGTAATGAGCACTGGGTGTTATATGCAACTGATGCATCACTAAATTCTACCCTTAAAAGTAATAATACACTATACGTTAGTTAATTTGAATTTAAATAAAAATTTTTAAAAAGACAAAAAAAAATAGAGATTTATTTATTTGAGAGAGAAAGAGAGAGCAAATGGGGGGGGCAAAGGGAGATGGAGAGGAAGAATCTCACACAGACTCCCTGCTGAGCATGGAGCCCAACATGGGACTCAATCCCACGACCCTGAGATCATGACCTGAGCTGAAATCAAGAGTCAGGTGCTGGGGCGCCTGGGTGGCTCAGTCATTGAACGTCTGCCTTCGGCTCAGGTCATGATCCCAGGGTCCTGCGATCGAGCCCCACATCGGGCTTCCTGCTCGGCGGGAAGCCTGCTTCTCCCTCTCCCACTCCCCTTGCTGGTGTTCCTTCTCTCGCTGTGTCTCTCTCTGTCAAATAAATAAGTAAAATCTTAAAAAAAAAAAAAAGAGTCAGGTGCTTAACCAACTAAGCCACCCAGGTTCCCCTAGTTGGCTTACTTTAATGATATACTTGGTTCCCTCTCTCTGAATTTATTATGATCCATTACGGGGTTTTGATTTGTGGTTACCATTCAATTTGTATATAACATCTGCATATAGCAGTCTATAGTAAATTGATGGCTGCTTAACTTTGAATCCATACTTGTTTTGTCATTACTTTATTGCTTTATCTTTTCCTTTCTTCCCTTGCTTTCTTTTCTCACAAAAAGTTGCCTTTCTTTATTGATACACTTGGATTCCTTTCCGTTTATTTTTTGCATATCTGTTACTTGTTTTTTATGTGTGGTTAACATTTGGTTTGAATGTAAACTTTTCTATATAGCAGTTCATATTTAGTTGATGGTCACTTATTTTGAACCCATTATTTTCTACTCTCCCCTATATTAGGTTTATGGTGACATACTTTACATCCTTTTATTTTTTAGTCCCTTTACTGATTTTTACTGATAAACTTATTTTTACTGTTTTTGTACTTTCTAATGGTTGTACTCTTGAGTAATGTCTTTCCTTTCCACTCAAACAGTCTCCTATAACATTTTTTTTTAATGGCCATGAAATTTTTTAACTTTTGTTTGTCTGGAAAACTATCTCTCCTATTCTGAACAACAGCCTCACTGGATAAAATAATCTTGACTGCAGATTTTTTCCTTTTAGCACTTTGAAATTTTTAATTTTTTATTTAAATTCAATTAGCCAACATATAATAAATCATTAGTTTCAGATGTACAGTTCAGTAATTCATCAGTTGCATATAACACCCAGTTCTCATCATATCACATGCCCTCCTTAATGCCCATCAGCCAGTTACTCCATCCCCCCCACCCTCTCCTCCAGCAACCCTCAGTTTATTTCCTATAGTTAAGAGTCTCTCATGGTTTTTCTCCCTCTCTGATTTCTTCTCATTCCATTTTCCCTCCCTTCCCCGATAATCCTCTGCACTGTTTCTTATATTCCACATATGAGTGAAACCATATGATAATTGTCTTTCTCTGATTGACTTATTTCACTCAGCATAATACCCTCCAGTTCCATCCATGGTGATGTAAATGGTAACTATTCATCCTTTCTGATGGCTGAGTAATATACCATTGTATTTATATACCACATCTTCATTATCCATTCTTCTGTCGATGGACATCTTGGCTCTTTCCACAGTTTGGCTCTTGTGGGCATTGCTGGTATGAACATTGAAGTGCAGGTGCCCCTTGGGATAAGCACATTTGTGTCTTTGGGGTAAATATCTAGCAGTGCAATTGCTGGGTCATAGGGTAGCTCCATTTTTTACGTCTTGAGGACCCTCCAGACTGTTTTCCAGAGTAATTGTACCAGCTTGCATTCCCACCAGCAGTGTAAGAGTATTCCCCTTTCCCCATATCCTTGCCAACATCTGTTGTTTCCTGACTTGTTAATTTTAGCCATTCTGACTGGTGTGAGGTGGTATCTCATTGTGGTCTTGATTGTATTTCCCTGATGCTGAGTGATGTGGAGCATTGTTTCATGTGTCTGCTACCCATTTGCATGTCTTCTTTGGAGAAATTTCTTTTCTTGTCTTCTTCCCATTTCTTGACTGGGTTCTTTGCTTTTTAGGTGTTGAGTTTGATAAGATCCTTATAGATCTTAGATACTAGCCCTTTATCTGATATGTCATTTGCAAATATTTTCTCCCATTTCGTAGGTTGCCTTTTAGTTTTTTGTTTGTTTGTTTGTTGACTATTTCCTTTGCTGTGGAAAAGTTTTAATCTAGATGAAGTGCCCATAGTTCATTTTTGCTTTTATTTCCAGCCTTTAGAGATGTGTTTTGCAAGAAGTTGCTGCAGTTGAGATCAAAGAGGTTGCTGCCTGTGTTCTTCTCTAGGATTTTGGTGGATACCTGTCTCACATTTAGGTCTTTCATCTATTTTGAGTTTATTTTTATTTATGGTGTAAGTGAATGGTCAAGTTTCATTCTTCTACATGTGGATGTACAATTTTCCCAACACCATTTGTTGAAGCTACTGTCCTTTTTCCATTAGATATTCTGTCCTGCTGTGTCAAAAATTAGTTGACCCTAGAGGTGAGGGTCTATTTCTAGGTTCTTTATTCTGTATCATTGATCTATGTGTCTGTTTTTTTTGGTTTTTTTTTGTTTTTTGCCAGAACCATACTGTCTTGATCATTATAACTCTGTAATATAGCTTTAAGTCTGGCATTGTGATGCCACCAGCTTTAATTTTCTTTTTCAACATTCCTCTGACTATTTGGGGGTATTTTTTGGTTCCATAGAAATTTTAGGATTGTTTGTTCCAGCTCTGTGAAAGATGTTGATGGTATTATGATAAGGATTGATTTAAATGTGTAGGTTGCTCTGGGTAGCATAGACATTTTAACAATATTTATTCTTCCAATCCATGAGTATGGAATGTTTTTCCATTTCTGGGTGACTTCCTCAATTTCTTTAATAAGTGTTCTGTAGTTTCTAGAATAGAAATCCTTTTCCTCTTTGGTTAGGTTTATTCCTAGGTATTTTATGGTTTTTGGTGCAGTTGTAAATGGGATCGATTCCTTAATTTCTCTTTCTTCTGTCTCATTGTTAGTCTATAGAAATGCAACTGATTTCTGTGCATTGATTTTATATCCTGCACATTGCTAAATTCCAGTATGAGTTCTAGGAATTTTGGGGTGGAGCCTTTGGGTTTTCCACATAAACTATCATATTATTTGTGAAAAGTGAGAGTTTAACTTCTTCTTTGTCACTTTGAATGCCTCTTATTTTTTGATTTCTGATTGCGTCATGTTGCCTGTGAAGTCCTTGTTTCTATAGATTGTCTCTGTAAATTTATGTTCTATATCACTCTTGGGGTCTTTCTTCTTTTATAGACCCCCTCCCCCTTAATATTTCTTGCAGGGCCAGCTTGGTGGTCACATATTCTTCAGTTTCTGCTGCTCTTGGAAGCTCCCTGTCTTTCCATCCATTCTGAATGACAGCCTTGCTGGATATAGTATCCTTGGCTTCATGTTCTTCTCATTTAGTGCCCTGAATATGTTTTGCCATCCCCTTCTGGCTTGCCAGGTCTCTGTCGACAGGTCTGAAGTTATTCTGATGTTCCTCCCTCTGTACATAAGAAATCTCTTCCCTCAGCCACTTTCAAGATTGTTTCCTTGGATCTAAGATTTGCGAATTTTACTATTATATGTTGTGGCATTTGGTCTGTTCTCATTGATCTTGAGAGGGGTCCTCTCTGCCTCTTGGACATGAATGTTTGTTTCCTTCCCCACATTAGGGAAGTTCTCAGCTATGATTTGCTCAAATATACCTTCTAGACTTCTCTCTCTCTCCACTCCCTCAGGGATCCCAATAATTCTGACATTGGAACATTTCATGGCATCATTAATTTCTCAGTCTGATCTCTTGGTCTTTAATCTGTTTTTCCTAGGCCTCCTTAGTTTCTTTCTTTTCTATCATCTTATCTTCTAGCTCCCTAATTCGTTTTTCTGCCTCATTTACCCTGGCAGTCAGAGTATCCAGTTGAGATTGCATTTCGTTCATAGCATTTTTAAGTTTGGCCTGATTAGATCTCATTTCTGCCTTTAGAGATTCTATATTGTTGGTAGTATTTTTCTCAAGCCTAGATATCGACTTCATATTGTTACTCTGAAGTCTATTTCTGACATCTTGCTTATATCCATATCCATTAGGTCTATGGCAGAGGCCACAGTCTCTGATTCTTTGTTGGGTGTTCCTCCTATTAGTCATTCTGTTGGGGTGTGGTTTAGGGAATGTACAGAGTCCAAAGTATTAATCATGACCCAAGCAAAATGCACCTGTTTTATAGGGACCTTAGTGTTGTTGGCCTCTTTTTCTTCCAGCCTGTCTTCTGGGGCAGGGGCCTGCCATGCTTTACTCAGGCAACTCTGCCCCCTGTAGGGGGGTGGGCTCAGTGAAAACCATTTTTTTGTGGGGGAGGGCTTTTGTTTTCTGGTGGCTTTCCATGGTGGCTTTCCGCATCTCTTCTGAGAGTCAGAGCAGAAATGACGGCATCCAAACCTCTGTCTCAGAATGGAGAAATTGCAGTCTGCTCTTCACTGAGCTCTCCAGGCCGTACTGTCTCCATTTCTGTCTGCACTGCTAAAAACCACAGCCTCCCCAGTTGTGTACCCATAGCAATACTCCCAGTGGTGGAACCCAGGGCCAAGCATGTCTCTGCCCTTTGTGCTTCTAAAACCATGAGCCACCCCTAGATCCTGTTTGGGGGCTGCACTAAAGTCTTTTCCCTGCCACTACCAGTCTGTGAGTCTGTGCCCGGTGCCCAGTACAGAACTCTTTTGCGCTCTGGTGTTATATCACCTTCCCAGCACCAGCTTTTGGCAGTTCCCTCCCCCTTCTGTTTATCTTCTGATATCTGCATGCAGAACCACCGCTCCTTGCTTCATACCTTTAGGCCATCGGAGATATTCTGTTTGTAGATATCCAGGTATATATTCTTATATCTCAGGCTGATTTCGTGGGTGTTCAGAATAGTTTGGTAGATATCCAGATAAATTCAGGGGACCGGTTGAAATATGGTCCCCTACTCCTCCACCATCTTTTGTCCTACCTTTTTATGTCCTTTAGCATGATAAATTGTTTCCCACCCCCTCACAAACAATCTGGAGGTGTCCTTGTATCTAAAATGAGTCTCTTGTAGACTGCATATCAATGGGTTTTCTTATCTTATCCAATCTGATATCCTGTATCTTTTGATTAGATCCTTTAGTCTGTTTACATTCAGAGTAATTATTGAAAGATATGAATTTGGTGCCATTGTAGTAACTGTAAGATATCTGTTTCTGTAGATTGTCTCTGCTCCTTTTTGGTCTTTGTTACTTTTGGGCTCTCTCTTCACTCAAAGGATTGTTTTAATATTTCTTCCAGAGTTGGTTTAGTGATCACAAATTCTTTTATTTTCTGTTTGCTCTGGAAGCTCTTTATCTGTCTTTCCATTCTGAATGACACCTTTGCTGGTAAAGTATTTTTGGACGCATATTTTTCTCATTTAGCATGTTGAATATATCATGCCAGTCCTTTTTGCCCTGCTAGGTCTCTGGGGACACGTCTGCTTCCAGCCTTATGTTTCTACCTTTGTAGATTAAGGACCTCTTGTCTGGAGCTGCTTTCAAGATTTTCTCTTTATCTCTGAAATTTGCAAGCTTCACTATTATATGCGGGGTATTGACCTATTTTTATTGATTTTGAGGGGGGTTCTCTGTGCCTCCTGGAATTGAATGCTTGTTTCCTTCCCGAGGTTAGGGAAGTCGTCAGCTATAATTTGTTCAGATAAACCTTTTGCCCCCTCTCTCTCTTTCCTCATCTTCTGGGACCCCAATTATTGTAATGTTATTTCCCTTTATGGTATCACTAATGTCTCAAAGCCTCCCCTCTTGGATCCAGTATTTGTTTTTCTCTCTTTTCCTCAGTTTCCTTACTGTCCATCATTTTGTCTTCTATTTTACTGACTCTCTCTTCTGCCTCATTTACCCTAGCAGTTAAAGCCTCCATTTTTACTGCATCTCAGTGAAAGCATTTTTACTTTCAGCCTGATAAGATTTTAGTTCTTTTATATCTGCAGTAAGAGATTCTTTAGCATCTTTTATGCTTTCTTCAAGCCCAGCTTGTATCTTTATAATGGTTGTTCCGAATTCTAGTTCTAGCATCTTACTTATCCATATTGATTAAATCTGTGGCAGGGAGTACTAAATCTGGTTGTTTCTTTTCTTTTGAATTTCTCCTTCTAGTCATTTTGTCAGAAAAAGAGGGAAAGAAAGAAAGAAAACAAAAAGAAAAAAACAGCAGAAGCACAATAATAATATCAAGAACAACAACGATATCTTCAGGAAGTGATTCCAGTATATGCTGTGTACACTCTTCTGTTGTGTTTTGGCTGTTCTTTCCTACTGGTCCTCCCTCTACAGAGTTCCTACTTGCTTGTAGTGGGGAGTGTTTGGTCCTTTAAGTAGTTATGTTTTGATTTGTTTGTGAAGTTAAGCTGGAAGCTGAGGTTTTGGAGCTTCCTTTAATCAGTAGACTTGGTAGATTCAGGGGGTTTTGTTGGTCTTCTG
Source organism: Neomonachus schauinslandi (assembly GCF_002201575.2). Taxonomy (NCBI): domain Eukaryota; kingdom Metazoa; phylum Chordata; class Mammalia; order Carnivora; family Phocidae; genus Neomonachus; species Neomonachus schauinslandi. Next base: position 58,166,330 of record NC_058419.1, read on the forward strand.
AGGGAGAGGCCTGCTATGCTGGCTCACAATCTGACTTGCCCTCCTAAAAATGCTCCTGCCAGGTCAGGGGATCAGGGTTTAGTGTAGGAGACTGTGGCCTTCACTAGGGGTACTGTGTTTCTCTCTGGAGTTTGTGCTGGTGGGCAGGAGGAGGGAAGGGTTGTATAGGAGGTAAACTGTGGCCTCACCTCATCCTCTTGTCCCTGGGGAACAGAGTTCCTGGCAGCTGCTGCTCAGGAGGCCCTCTTAGAAAAGCAAGCAATCTCCTGTGACCCAGGACCTCCTCAGTTCCCTGCCCTAACCTGTCTGTGTCTGAGTCATTGGTACACCCAAAGCCACACATCTCCTGTATTTTATCTCTGGCCAGTGGCTGGGATTCAAATCTTAAAGTTTTAAAGGGCCTGTTGATGTGTGTGCCTACTCTTGTCCCTGGGAGGGGAGGCTCAGGGCATGCCCAGAACCATCCTGTCCCTGAAAAGCTATCAACCAGCGTGTGTGCAGAGGCTAGAGTTTATTGTAACACTCAGCAGAAAGCTGGAGCCAGGTTATCAGCCATCTGCACTTGACTCCATCCCCTACTCCCCTTTGTCCCAGAAAAGCCACTGCAGAAGCTTGAATCTATTGTGGCATACAGCAAAAATGGCAGGCAGGTTATCCATGTTCTGCTCCAGTCTCTGTGCTCTGCTCAGTCAGTCCCAGAACAGCAGTTCTTTGGCACACGCACAGAGGTTTAAGCCTATTGGGGTTCACACTGAAAAGTTAAGAGGTTTTCTCCCCTCTGTGCTCCTCTCTGACCCTACTGTTGAGCTCCTCTCAAGGCTCCCCTGCTGTCCCTTTGTCTTTGGAAAGGACAAATATGCTCCTCCAAATGCCCTCTAGGAAGGGGATCAATCTCTCCCTGAATACCTCAGGAATCCACTCGCCATGGCTTATTGTGTGTTCATAAACCACTGTACTCTTTCCAACTTTCTCCCTCTTCCTGACTTTGCTCTGTGAACCCAGCTTCCTCCCCTTCCCAGCCATGCAGTTTCCTAATCCCCCAATTCAGAGCTCTGAACCCCGCTTCTGCCAAATTCTCTCACTCCAACTGTGCATAATGTTTCCATACTCCTCCGGTCCTCTTCCTGATTGTTCAAAATAGTTGGAGGTTGATCTAGTTGTATTCCAAGGATGAGGCAAATTCAGGGTCCCCCTACTACACTGCCATCTTGGAACTCTGATCAAAACCTTTTCTGTTGTGTGTGTATGTGTGTGTGTGTGTGTGTGTTTTTAAAGATTTTATTTATTCATTTGCGAGAGAGACAGAGAGAGAACAAGCAGGGGGAGAGGCAGAGGGAGAGGGAGAAGCAGACTCCCCGCTGAGCAAGGAGCCCGATGAGGGACTCCATCCCAGGACCCTGGGATCATGACCTGAGCCAAAGGCAGATGCTTAACCATCTGAGCCACCCAGGCGCCCCTGTGTGTGGTTTTTTAAAATTAATAGATAAAGAGAACAGATTGGTGTTTGCCAGATGCAGTGGCGAGGGGGAATTGGAAGATGGGAGAAATGAGTAAAGGTGGTCAGGAGGTAAAAATAAATACGAATTTGAAAATCAATAAAATAATAAGTGAGTACATTGAAAAGATCAGTGAAATTGACAAACATCTAGCAAGAATGACAAAGAAAAAAGAAAGAAGACACAGAAATTAGTAATATTAGGAATGAGTGAGGGGATATTTCTACAGACTTTGCAGACAGAAAAAGGATAAAAGAGACTATTTCAAACAACTCTGTGTGGACAAATTTGACAATTTAGATGAGATGGATCAATTCCTGAAAAAGTGCAAAATACCACAAATCACCTGATATGAAATAGATGATTTGAATAACTATTAAAGAAATTGAAATCATCCTTAAAAATTGACCCCCAAAAAGAAATCTACAAGTGCCCAAACCTACAGTTAGCATCAACTAATGGTGAAATATAGAATGCTTTCCCCCTGAGGTCAAGAACAAAACAAGATGTCCACTTTGACCACCTTTGTTCAATTTGTACTGGAAGTTCTAGCTAATGCAATGAAACAAGAAAAGGAAATAAAAGTAACATAAAATTGCCTGTGTTGGCAATCCTAAGGAAACTACAAAAATAGTCTCATAACCAATAAGTGAATCTAACAAGGTCTCTCGATACAAGATCAACATACAAAAACCACTTGTGTGTTTATACAGTAAAAATTAACATATTGAAACTGAAATTAAATATATAATATTATTTTCAATCACTGAAAAAATCAATTGCTGTAAATCTAACAAAACTAACAAAACATGTATAGGGCTTTTATGCTGAAAATTATAAAACATTGATGAAATAAATCAAAGAAGTTTTAAATAAATGGGAAGACATTTGTGTTCATGGATTGGCAGACTCAACATAGTAAAAATGTAAATTCCTCCAAGATTAATATGAAGGTTTAACATAATTCTTATAAAAGTCTCAATAAAATTTTTAGTTGATGTAGACCAGAAAATGCTAAGATTTATATGGAAAGGAAATATGCTAGTATAGTTAAAATAATTCTAGGAAAAAAAAAGAATGAAGTGGAAGAAATCCGCCTACCTAATTTCAAGACTTATTATGTAGCTACTGTAATCAAGACTATGTGGAATTTACAGGAAGATACATCTAGAGATCAGTGAAATATTAAAGAACCCAGAAATAGCCCTGCACAAGCATGGACAGCTTAGTTGATTTTTGACAAAGATGCAAAAGCAATTCAATGGAGAAAGTCTTTTCAAAAAATGGTTCTGGAACTCTTTGATATACATAGAGAACAGAAATGAACTTTGATCTAAATCTCACACCTTATAAAAAATGAATTCAAAATGGATCATAGATTTAAATGTAAAAAATAAAAACTATAAAAAAGTTTAGAAGAAAAGATAGGCGATAATCTTCAGGACCTAGGGCTTGGTGAAGTATTTTTAGAAATGACACTAAAAGCACAATCCATAAAAAAAAAGAAACAATAGCTTAGACTTCATAAAAATTAAAACCTTTTTTTTTTTTTTTTTTGCAAAAGACACAGATGAGGAAAATAAAAGCTACAGACTGGGAGAAAATATTTAAAAACCACATATCTGACAATAACTCATATCTAGAATATATAAAGAATTCTTAAAACTAACATTTTTTTTTAAAGATTTTTATTTATTTATTTATTTGACAGAGAGAGAGACAGCGAGAGCAGGAACACAAGCAGGGGGAGTGGGAGAGGGAGAAGCAGGCTTCCCGCTGAGCAGGGAGCCCGATGTGGGACTCGATCCCAGGACCCTGGGATCATGACCTGAGCCAAAGGCAGACGCTTAACGACTGAGCCACCCAGGCGCCCAAAAACTCAACATTTTTAAAAAGTCAATTAGAAAATGAGCAAAATGCATGAAGAAACATTTCACTGAAGAGAGTATATGGATGGCAAATAAGCACATGAAAAGATTTTCAACAACTAGCCTTTGGGAAATCAAATTAAGAACTCAATGATCTATCACTGCATGCATGAATGAGAACAGCCAATTTTTTCATTATTGAGAATACCAGATGCTGGCAAGAATGCCAGGAAACTGGATTTTTCATACATTGCTGGTAAAAATGTAAAATGGTACAATTTTTCTGGAAACAATTTGACAGTTTTTTATAAAACTAAATGTATAATTACCATACATCCAAGCATTTGGATTCTTGAACCTTATTCTAGAGAAATGAAAACTTACATCTGCACAAAAACCTGTTCATGACTGACTGTTCATAGAAGCTTTAAGGCCTCCAACATTAAAACAACCTAAGTGCCCTTCAATGAATGAATGATTAGACAAACACTGCAAATAAATGGGAAAAAAGTACATAAATATCATGGAATACAACTTAACAATAAAAAGGAATGGACAATTGATACATGCCACTTGAAAAATCTTCAGAAAATTATACTGAGTAAAAAAAGCCAACTTCAAAAAAGTCACATGCTTTATGATTTCATTTATATAACATTTTTGAAATGACACAATTATAGAAGTGGAAAACAGATTAATGGTTGCCAGGGGTTGGGAATGGTAGATAAAAGAGGAAGAAGAATCGTGTGATAAAGGAACATAGAAGTGTACATACATACTGTGCAATATCAATTTCTTGTTTTAATTATTGTGATATAATTATGCAAAACATAAATCAGAGAAAACTGAGTGAAGGAGATCTACCTTTGAAACTTCTATGCCTCTAAAACTATTTTAATATAAAACATTTTAAAAATTGGTTCTGAATCAAATGAAATGAAATTTTAGAATACTTGAAATACCCAAGTAACCATTAAAGAGTGAAAGTTAATAGAAGCTACATTTTCACCATGGAAGCAAGATTGGATATGGGATAAGATCTCTAGTTACATGTCTGGTCCCTTTAGGAAAAGAATCAATTTGTGTTTTGTTTGAAAGATTTGGTGGGTTATTTCTACAGAAAAACAAAAACAAAACCAAAACCAAAAATTTATGTATTTTTAACTAATTAAAAAAGACATAATCATTTAAGAGAAACGCTTTTTAAAAAATTAACATGGTTATTTAATTATTATTTACCAAAAATTTAAATATATTTTGTTTCATTTCTTCTCAAGGTTGTCCTGTTTGAATTATGTTTGCTTCATAAGCATAAACATCTGCTTATAAATTTTTATTAGTCCTTTATTCAACATTGTATTGGATATTTTGACACATTATATTATATCAAATTAATAAAATGAGCAATTTCAAAAAAGAAAAAGGAGTCTAAAAAAAGTGTTCTGTGATGGACTACATGTTGCTTTAAAGTCTGAATATTTAGATAAATGTCATCTTTCGGCTAATAATATATTTAAAAGTAAAAGCATAATTATCTTAATTTTTGCATATTGACTAATAATTAAATTTTATTATTTTAGGTACTTATTTATTTTTAATCATATTTTATGCAGCATCCATTTATTATTTTAATGGCCACAAATGCTAAAAGTTCTATGTTTACAAAAATTCTTTTTGTATTTCTCTTATAAGACTTGGATTGGGAATCGAAGAAGGAAATACCGTTTAATGGGGATTGAAGTTCCGCCTCCAAGAGGAGGCCCTGCTGATTTTTCTGAGCAGCCTGAGTCTGGTTCTTTGTCTGCACTCACATCAAGAGAAGAAGCTGGTCCTGAAGTAGGAGAAGATAATGAAAGAAATGATGAAGTATCCATCTGTTTGTCTGAAGGAAGCTCTCAAGGTATTTCATATGCTGCACTTTCTAATACTAGCTTTTGTAAATTTGATGGATTTTAACTTGCTTTTCAGCTAATTGCATTTCAAATCTAATGTCTTCAAAACATTTGTTTAAACATTTGAAAAGAAATTGATTTATTTTGATTGTATTTATATATATATACACACACATAATGAAATGATTACTACAGTAAAACTAACTAACATATCCATCTCCTCACATAGTTACCATTTATGTATATGGTGAGAGCACCTGAAATCTACTCTCTTAGCAAATTGCTAGTATGCTATATAGAATTGTTAACTGTAATAATCATGCTGGACATTAGATCTCTAGACTTATCCATCCTATGTAATTGCAAATTTGTATCCTTTGACTAAATTCCCCCATTTTCCTGACCTCCCCACCATGGTAACTATCATTCTGTTCTCTGCTTCTATTTGACTTTTTAAGAGTCCACATGTAAGTGAGATCATGCAGTATTTTTAGTTCTGTGCTTGGCTAATTTCATCTAACATAATGTCTTCCAGGTTCATCCATGTCATTGCAAATGGCAGGATCTCCTTTATTTAAGACTGAATAAATTCATATATATATGTATATAGGTTTTTATATATTTACATATATTTCTTTACATATATTATATATTCCTATATATAGGAGATATATATATATTTCTCAATTTCTTTATCCATTTATCTGTCAACAGATACTTAGGTTGCTTCCATATTTTGGCTATTCTATGTAATGCTGCAAGAAATGTGGGAGCACAAATATCTCTTTGAGGTACTAATTTTATTTCTTTTGTTTATATATCCAGAAGAGGGATTACCAGATTACAAAGAAGTTCTATCTTTAAGTTTTTGAGGAACCCCCATACTGTTTTCCAAAATGGCTGTACCAATTTGCATTCTGACCAATGGTGTACAAGAGTTCCCTTTCCTCTATATCCTCACCAACACCCATTGTCTTATCTTTTTTATTTTTAATGCCTCCCCCTAAAGAGTCTCACTGAGTCATCACAACACTTATCTACCACAATAATGATATCTCACATTTAGAAATGTTGGTCATTGTAACAATCCATAATTATAATTAAGTATGATTGTTTTTTATTTTATTGAAATTCTAATCAATTTAGGTTAGAACATTATAAATGTTTTGTAATAAAAGAGGGTATGGTATAATATGATTAACACCAGGGTAATAGGCAACCTGGGTGAAAGTCCTAGATCTTCCACTAGATGATTATTTGACTTCAGGCAAAACATTTAATTCATGGGGCTTTAGTTCCACATCTGTAAACTAAGGGAAATAGACTGGATCATCTTTATAACATTGCTCATGAGAGCAATGAGAATTAAAATAATAACGTACTTTTTCAATGAACACTTGTATTGAGTTTAATTTACATATCATAAAATTCATCTGTCAATGTAGAATCAATAATTTTTAGTAAATTTTATAGAGTTGTGGATTATCACCATCACTAAAGTACAGCTTTAGAATATTTTCATCACTTCAAAATATTTATTTGAGCTTGTAATCAACCCTCATTCCCACATCCAAACCCAGGCAACCACATATCTACTTTCTGACAATATAAACTTGTATTTTCTGAATATTTCATATAAAAGGAATTATACAATATATAGTCTTTTTGTATCTGAGAGAAAGAGAAAGATTCTTGCACTGACCCGTTTTGTTTATTTTACTGACCAGAATATTAACAATATATTTTCCAGTTTCATTTTTGCCTTTTAAATTTGATTATGGATGTCAGAACTTTTGCTTGTAGTATTTCTGTTGCCAAATATATCAATCCTTTTCTTTATGATTTCTGACTTTGGTGTCATGATTACAAAGTCCTTTATTGTATCACAATTGTGTTAACATACCCCTATATTTGCTTCTTATATTGTTATGGTTTCATTTTTACAACTTGGCATTTATTCTGCCTAGAATTTATTTTACTTTAAGATGTGTGAGGAAAATACCTAATTTTATTTTTCCAAATGGTTGACCAGTTGCCTTTACAATATTTGTTAAATAATCCAGCATTTTTTTCCAGTGAGTTTAATTGTAGCTTTTTATCGAGTATTATATACATACACACATATATGTATACATATATATTTTGGATTTCATATTATGTTACATTGATCTGATTGTTTATAACTGTGGCTTTATAAAATATCTAAATATCTGGTAGTGCTCTGATTACTCTTCTTAGCTCTTGTAGCACAGATTCTTCTAGATTAACTTTAGAATTGCTTAGTCATACCTTTCGCCAATCTCTCTCCCCCAAAATCATTTTAAGATTTTTTTATTGACACTGCATTAAAAGGATAATAAAGTGTGGAAAGATAAATTCAGTTTTGCATGTGTTAAGTTTTAGATGACATCAGGACATCCATGTAGAGCTGTTCAGGAGACTCATGGATAATATGGGTCTGAAACTCAGAAGAGGAGTTAAGACATGACAAGAAATATAGGAGCCACCCACATCGAGGCCAAAAAATATAATGTCTAGCCATAGAAATAGAATATTTAGTTAAGTGAGAAAATGGAAAACAAGAAAGAAAGATGTATAAGAGCTGTGTGTTGAGAAATATCCAGATTTGGGAGCTAGAGGTGAAAAGGGAGCCATCAAAAGAATATTCAGATATAGGAGAATGAGAATGTTATGTTATTACTAAAATCAAGGAAAGAGAAATTTCAGAAGAAAGAAATGTCATTATCTTGGTCATCTTTTGGATGTTGAATAGAAATTTCTCTCATATGAGGCATCTAAAATGGTCAAAGGTATGTAAGTAGACAATATAATGGTAAAAGAGGATGAGGGACAGGGATATGAGGAGTTGTTCAATGAGTATAAAGTTACAATTACACAACTATAATATAACTGTTAGTTCCTATAGTTGGCAATAAGGGGTTATAGACTTTAAAAGCTTGTTAAGAGGATAAATCATATTGTGTTCTTAACACAAAAAGAGGGACAAAAGAAAACTTTTGGAGGTCATGGATATGTTTATTATCTGTATTGTGGTGATGGTAACATGAGTGTATTCATATGTTCAAACTCACCAAATATACATTAATTATGTGCACTTTGTTTACACCAATTATACCTTAATAAAGCAGGAAAATGAAAATAAAATTTTAAAAAAAGAATGAGAACCCGTTGAATTGGGTGCTTAAGGGATTCTTTCAAAAAACAATGTGTGTTCCAAGGTGGAGGCAAGCAGATTGCACTAGGTTGAGTAATGGAAAGGATATAAAAGTTCTCAGCATTGCCAGGGCCATATATTTTAATACCAGTGTTAAAAAAGTTGTGTGAATATTCAAGTGTTTCCTCTCTCTCTCTCCTTCTCTCTCTCCTTCTCTCTCTCTTCCCTCCCTCCCTTTGTCTCTCTCTCTCTGCCTTTACCAACATTTGCTGTTGGTATTGATGAGGATGATAACACAGAATTTAGTGTACAGGAAAACTGTGAAGCAGGAAAAAAAGAAAGGCTATTGCATCATTTCCAAATCCCTTGTTTATAATCTAATTGGTCCATTAAACCATTTTTGTCTTTTATTAGTATTTACTAAATTGTATGTGCCTGGGAATACTTGAATATTTTCAGTGATTTATGAATGGACCTTTAGAGAATGATGGCTGGCAGCTAATTGGAAGATAATGGGGATTTGTGTGTTTCTATGGGTTGGGTAGGTGGGAGAGCTATTAAGAAATACTCTGATTAAAGTAAATTACATAAACCCCTAAAGGGGAGTTTCAATCTATGACTTCCACTTCCCCATCTAAAAGGGGATTTAAAAAAAATAAGTAGTTAATGGGAAAAAAGTGAGTTAATTTTAAGGTTGTTAATGGACCACTGCTCCTACACTGGCATTTAATAGTATGTTCTCTAGACAGCTGACATAGTAATCAAGACCTATGAGAAAAGGAGAGAGAGAATTTAATATATGAATCAAAAAACACTTGATGGGAAGTGAGATTGCCTAGAATTCCTCTCATTCTTATTCCTCTCAGGCTTATTTTTGACAGCTGCATAATAACCTTTTCATTCTTATCAGAAGTTGGAACAGAAAAGCATAAAAGATACAAAAAGAGCCTTTTTTGGTACTATTTCCAATGAGTTCTGTATTATTTTCTTCCTCATTTTGCTGATGGAGAATGCTAATCTGATTGATTTAACTGTGTGATCCTTTTGTGATGATTAAGTGAATTGTATCATGTGGCCTAGACTAATATCATAACTTTAAGGTATGCTAACCATATTCTCTTTCAGTTATGAAAATGTAGTTGAATGTGTGTTTACTTTGAGATTTCCATTAATTACATCTGAGAGATATAGAGACCAAATAATCAGAGTAGCTGCCCATACTATTTCAAAAATCTAACAACTTGAAATTCAGTCCTTTATAATATAGCTGTTGATTCAAGAAAATTAGTCTTCTAAATGTCTAAGAAAAAGAAAAATATCTTTAAAGAAGGACTTATATTTTACATGTAAAAATCAATTAAAAATTGTGTTAAATTTTTCTAGAAAAAGCTCTACAAGCTAAAAGAAGCGTTATATTTTTAAAATACAGTAAAAGGCAAGTTTAGCCAAAAATCACCAAAAAGTGTTGCTGATCTTTTAGCAGTTTCATTTCTTCCTTTCTAAGAGAACAGGTACTTCCCTGATACAAAGCTTCCAACTTAACCTCTAACTTCCACCTTCTATCTCTCACTTTCACTTTTCCCATTTCTTTTTCCTTTCTCTGTGGGGAAGTGAAGAGAAAGGAGATGTAATAAAGCTACCTGGCTTCACCCCTCATACAACTGCAAACTCTAGCAAAAGTAATAGATGACTCAGCTCTTTAATGTAAAGTTCTGTGTCTACTAAAATATATGCATGGATGAGCAATTTTAAGGACTTTTTACTATCCCGAGAATCAAACTGTTTAAAGTATGAGAACAATTAACATCTGTAATGTTGAATTTTATAGCAAAGATTCTTTTCAACTGTATCTGCTACGTGGGTGTGCATATAAAATAGAGTTCTGCATGGTTACTCAGTTTAAGTGTATGGTTACCATATAGAGTGCCCTCTAGAGTTTGCTGATAATAATTTTACTTATTTATTTTCCAATTTGCAGAGCTGCTTTTCCTGAGGAATAAGCAGACACAATGACTGTGTTTAGCTTTCCAATTTGCAGTAATGTGGAAGCTATCGCTTCATACCTTTTTATTTTAGAAATCTTCAAAACAGTTTTTATTTACATCTAATAAAATAATCAAACCCTGCATGTATATTTTGCCAGTAAAGCAGAAATATGTATAGTTATGAGAAAGTAAGAACAGAAATATAAGGCAAACCTAAAAGGAATGATACCAGTAATGATCTTATTGATGAGCACTGTAACCTCTATTTTGACAGCATTAGTACCAATATCAGCTCTGCAGCTAAACCTGTTAACCTCCCCTTCATTTAATTTAGTTGCTGATTACATAGGACTTGAAATTCCTGTGAATTGAAATGTCTAAATAATGAATAAAGTCTCATCCATCTAGGAATCATTTTTTTATTTAAAAATTAATTGAATTTATGGTGTTCAATAGAGGTAACAAAAGCATTTGACAAAATACAACATCCATTCATGATAAAAACCCTCAACAAAGTAGGTGGAGAGGGAACATACCTCAACATAATAAAAACCATATATGAGAAATCCACAGTTAATGCCATCCTCAATGGGAAAAACTGAGAGCTTTTTCTCTACAGTTAGGAACAAGATAGAGATGTCCACTTTCACTACTGTTATTTAACATAGTGCTGGAAGTCCTAGCCATAGCAATCAGAAAACAAAAGAAATAAAAGGAATCCAAATTGGCAAGGAAGAAGTCACACTTTGACTCTTTGCAGATGACATGATATTCTATATAGAAAAACCCAAAAGACTCCAAAAAAAACTGCTAAAACTGGTAAAGGAATTCAGTAAAGTTGCAGGACACAAAATCAACATACAGAAATCTGTTGCATTTCTTTTTTTTTAAATTTAATTTTATTATGTTATGTTAATCACCATACATTACATCATTAGTTTTTGATGTAGTGTTCCATGATTCATTGTTTGCGTATAACACCCAGTGCTCCATTCAATATGTGCCCTCTTTAATACCCATTACCAGGCTAACCCATCCCCTACCCCACCCCTCTAGAGCCCTCATTTTGTTTCTCAGAGTCCATAGTCTCTCATGGTTCATCTCCCCCTCCGATATCCCCCCCTTCATTTTTCCTTCCTACTCTCTTCTTCTTTTTTTAACATATAATGTATGATTTGTTTCAGAGGTATAGGTCTGTGATTCAAGAGTCTTACACAATTCACAGCACTCACCATAGCACATACCCTTCCCAATGTCTATCACCCAGCCACCCCATCCCTCCCACCCCCCACCACTCCAGCAACCCTCAGTTTGTTTCAGCAATTGCACTACTGGGTATTTACCCCAAAGATACAAATTTAAGGATCTGAAGGGTACGTACACCCTGATGTTTATAGCAGCAATGTCCACAATAGCTAAACTATGGAAAGAGCCAAGATGTCCATCGACAGATGAATGGATAAAGAAGATGTGGTATTTATATACAATGGAATATTATGCAGCCATCAAAAGGAATGAAATCTTGCCATTTGCAATGACATGGATGGAACTGGAGGGTATTATGCTGAGCGAAATAAGTCAATCAGAGAAAGACATGTTTCTGTTGCATTTCTATACACCATTAAAGAAACAGCAGAAAAAGAAATCAAGGAATTAATCCTATGTACAATTGCTCCAAAAACCATGAGATACCTAGGAATAAACCTAACCAAAGAGGTAAAAGATCTGTTCTCTGAAAACTATAGAACACTTACGTAAGAAATTGAAAACGACACAAAGAAATGGAAAAATATTCCATGCTCATAGACTGAAGAAAAAATATTGTTAAAATGTCTATACAACCCAAACACTCTACATATTTAATGCAGTCCTTACCAAAATACCAACAACATTTTTCACAGAGCTAGAATAAACAATCCTAAAATTTGTATAGAACTACAAAAGATTACTATAGCCAAAGAAATCTTGAAAAAGAAAAGCAAAGCTGGAGGCATCAAATTCTGGACTATATTACAAAGCTGTAATGATCAAGATGGTGTTGTATTGGCACAGAAATAGACACATAGACCAATAGAATAGAATAGAAAACCCAGAAATGAACCCACAACTATTAATTAATCTTTGACAAAGCAGGAAAGAATATCCAATGGGAAAAAGTCTCTTCTACAAATGGTGGGAAAACTGGACAACTACATGCAAAACACAACATACACAAAATAAATTCAAAATGGATGAAAGACCTAAATGTGAGACCTGAAACCATAAAAATCCTAGAAGCGAACACAGGCAGTAATTTCTTTGACATTGGCTGTAGTAACCTCTTTCTAGATATGTCTCCTGAGGCAAGGGAAACAAAAGCAAAAATAAATTATTGGGACTACATCAAAATAAAAAGTTTCTGCATAGTGAAGGAAACAATCAACAAAACTAAAAGGCACCCTATGGAATGGCAGAAGATAAATACCCAAAAAATGAATAACCCAATTAAAAATGGGCAGAAGAGGTGAATTGACATTTTTCCAGTGAAGACATACAGATGGCTAACAAACACATGAAAAGGTGCTCAACATCACTCATCATCAGGGAAATGCAAGTCAAAACTACAATGAGATATCACCTCACACCTGTCAGAATGGCTGAAATAAAAAAACACAAGAAACAACGAGTCCTGGGAATGATATGAAGAAAAATGAACCTTGTGCGCTGTGGGTAGGAATGCAAACTGATCAGCCACTGTGGAAAACAGTATGGGAGTTTCTCAAAAAAATTAAAATTGTACTACCCTACAATCCAGTAATGGCACTAGTAGGTATTCACCCAAAAAATACAAAAACACTAATTTGAAAAGATACATGCACCCCTACATTTATTGCAACATTATTTATAATAGCCAAACTATGGAAGCAGCCCAAGTATCTATTGATAGATAAATGGATAAAGAAGATGTGGTATATACATATACAATGGATTATTATTCAGTCATAAAATAAAGTGAAATTTTACCATTTGCAATGACATGGATGGAGCTAGAAAGTATTATGCTAAGCAAAATAAGTCAGTCAGAGAAAGACAAATACCATATGATCAGTCATATGTGGAATTTAAGGAACAAAACAAATAAGCAAAGAGAATAAAAAACTGGAAAGAGGCAAGCTAAGAAACAGATTCTTAACTATAGAGAACAAACTGATGGTTACAAGTAGGGAGGTGGGGAAGATGGGTGGAATAGATGATGGGGTTTAAGGAGTACACTTGTGGTAAGCAGTAGGTGTTGTATGGAAATGTTGAATCACTGTATTATATACCTGAACTTAATATTACATTGTATCTTAACTAACTGGAATTTAAATAAAAACTTGAAAATCACTAACTCGATAAATAAATTAATTAAATTTATGGTAGACTTCGCATTAAAATTCTGGTAAAGTTTGCTGTATATCTTAAACCTAATTCTCTATGTCCTCATGTGAGTTCCTCAATCAGCCACTTTTTCTTTCTTCTCCATGCTCATATTGGGCACCTCTATATATCTTTCCATGGGAAGGAATAGATCTGGAAAAATCTTAGGAGGACTGATAAATATTTTTGTTCTGTTTCTTTTTTCTTAAGATTTTTATTTATTTATTTGAGAGAGTGGTGAGAGAGCTCACAGAGGGAGAGGGAGAAGCCGACTCACTGAGATCATGACCTGAACCGAAGGCAGACACTTAACTGACTGAGCCATCCAGGCACCCCTTTGTTCTGCTTTCTATGGTGAAATAAAACATCAGAGCTACCAAGAGGCTGAGAACTTCAACTAATGTTTATCTAAATAATGTCAATGACATGACTGTGCCTAAAGAAGGGAGAAACATTACTGTCTTGTTTTACTAAGGAGTAGAAGTAGAGGTAATCTAAGGGCTTTATTTGGTAGACAGCCTATGCTGTGAACTAGCCACTTTTCCTATATCAACACAGAGAGGTTTTTAATAGACTTGTTTCTCTGAATTTATTTTTCTTAGTTTAATTTTTTCACATTTTTAGAATATTGAATTTTTTATTTTATTCAAAACCAATTAATTAACATATACTGTATTATTTCACAGGTAGAGTTTAGTGATTCATCAGTTGCATATAACACCGAGTGCTCATCACATCATGTGCCCTCCTTAATGCCCATCACCCAGTTACACCATCCCCCCTCCACTCCAGCTACCCCCAGTGTGTTTCCTATAGTTAAGAGTCTCTTATGTTTTGTCTCCCTTTTGATCATAAAAAGAATACATGTTCATTACAGAAAATACATGAAAATACAGTGAAAAACTTTGAAATAATCCTTTCAGTGATCCTACCTCTCACTTCTTAAAATAGGAGTGGTTGGATATTTTTGCCAGTGTTTTCTCTTTGCATATATGCAGGTGTGTGTGTGTATTTGTGTGTGTTCACATACACTTACCTTTTCAAAAAATTAGAAATGTACTATATTTATAGTTTTATATCATGTACTCAAAAATTTTATCATTTTTTCTCTTATTACAACCAGCAATACAAATTCATTGTAAAAATATTTAAATATAAATAAGAAAATTGAAAAAATAAGAAGTATCAAAATAAGGAAAATTAGACAAAAGGAAAAAAAATTGCCTATAATTCCGTCCAGAAATAATAATGTCAATGTTTTGGTGTAAATAATGTCAGTCTTTTCATTGTAAATGAAAATATACACTTTTTTCCTTTTATAAAATGAAGATCATAGGGGTGTCTGGGTGGCTCAGTTAGTTAAGCGTCCAACTCTTGGTTTTGGATCAGGTCATGATTTCAGGGTTATGATATGGAGCCCTGAAGTGGGCTCCATGCTTAGTACAGAGTCTGCTTGAGATTCTCTCCCTCTCTCTCGCTCTTTCTCCCTTTCCCCTTCCCCATTTGCACTCATACTCTCTCTCTAAAAAATAAATAAAATAAAATTAAGATCACAGTGTACCTACATAGTAGATTTTGTCACCTTCATTTGTTCACTTTCCAATAGATGATGAATATTTCCCTTATTATCAACTATTCTTGTCCTTAATTTTTATAGTATTTATTGAAGGATTAGGTCCTAAATGAAACAATCCTCTGTTGTTAAGCATATAAGCTGCTTCCATTTTTTTTCCAATTATAAACAGCACAGTAATGGCTATCCCTGTATTTGTACCTATCCACACTTATTTCCTAGAACGCATTGTTAGAATTGCTTTATCAAAGCATATATGATGTGAATTTATCATTTGTGTATTTATTTATTTTTAAAAATTTTACTTATTTATTTGACAGAGAGCTAGAGAGCACAAGCAGGGAAACAAGCAGAGGAAGAGGGAGAAGCAGGCTCCCCGCTAAGCAGGGAGACCAATGTGAGGCTCAATCCCAGGACCCTGGGATCATGACCTGAGCTGAAGGCAGATGCTTAACTGACTGAGCAGCACAGTCTTTTTAAAATAATTATTTAAGTGATCTTGAGAAAAGCATTCTCAATGAAGTTTTGAGGAATTAAAAATGAAATCATAGCCTTTTATTTTTTCCATAGAGGAATCCAGTGAAGTTCCAAATGAGGCAAGGGCTCATAAGGAGGAGGACCATCATGCAGTATCTGCAGATAATGTGGTACGTACACTTTGAAATTCTTTCTTCATGATAGATTCTTTCCTACATGATGGACTTAAAGGATATGTTTCCAGTTGGTAATAATATCGGTGTTACCATAATTAAATCCTGTGCCACTTCACAAGCCAAAACAAAGCTGTCATCCATGAAATTATATATCTTTGAGGGTTTAAGAAATGAAATTTAAAGCACTGTCATTTGTGCCTCAAATTTTTTTGACTGAAGAGATTTGCAAATATAAAAATCTAATGCTTACTACATATAGACATTTTATACATATGTTATTTTTCTTTAACATATTTAGCAAAGGGCAGATTTCTTTTCATTTAACATATGGAAGAATTAAGACTGAGGTTAGACTGCCATAATGAAAGAAGCCTTTGTTAGTTCTAGGACTGTATCTAAGGAGTCCTGATTCAGAGTTCTCTGTTCAGACCATACCTATCTCTATGTTTGGAACATTTCCTTCTTTCTAGTTGAATTAAACTCTCTTAGTCTTCTTAAAAATTGCACTGATGGAGGAAAGACAATATTAAAAGACTGAATAACAGGCAAAGACAGACTATATGTGGATTAAACTGGGCTTTGTGAAAATGTTAACATTATTGGTATATAGAAATGTTCTCCAAGCAGCTGTTTTAGCAGCATTTGTTTGTATCCTGACTCCATCAAGTAATACAGAAATCAAGATAGTATTAAAATCAAACATAAAGGCAAATGCCATTTTGTTATTTCTTTCAAATCAGTGATTTTTGCTTGATTGCAATCTTTAAAGAAAATCCCTATAATGGATTTTTCTGTTACAAAATGAGTATAACTTCATTTACTCTGGCTTCCATTATAAACATTATTTATATGACACTATAATTCTGCCACATCTCCTTAATAAAAGTTGAACACATAAAATACAGTTTTGCTCTTGTTAAGCATCAACAATTTATAACAATATTTTCCACATGCAGAATATAGTTTAGGATTATATCTTATTGATTTCAGTCCTGATTTCAACGGATGTTTGACCCTACTAACACAACTCAATAGGCATATAGGAAAACAAACTTTGATTTTGATGTAATGTTTTCATTAGATAGCTAGTAATAATTATTTCCACAATTAGTTGTGTTAATATTCTTAAATTCCATGAAATAATAATCTCCTCTGCTCTAGATTTGAATTATACTAAACAAGTTATATACAATTATTTACAAATTAAAATCTTTTTTTTTTTTCTGTAAACACATGCTCATTTTTAGTCTGAATTTCTCTGCATTGGATCTCCCCTCAGCAGACATTTGGAAATAAATGAAATAATGGCATGGGATGACCTAAGTCACTTAGGCAACTAATTTTTGAAAAAAACAATTCATTTTTAGAGACAGGACTTCAAACCTCCAAAGGCCCATCTCCTCTCCCTATAACTTTTGAGTACCCCCAATTATTCATAAATGGCAAATCACAAAACATTTAAGGCTGATTTATATAGAGTGGCCTTTGGTGCTTTCTTCCCTGGATTACTTATCTCCTTT
This sequence comes from Neomonachus schauinslandi, assembly GCF_002201575.2. Classification (NCBI taxonomy): domain Eukaryota; kingdom Metazoa; phylum Chordata; class Mammalia; order Carnivora; family Phocidae; genus Neomonachus; species Neomonachus schauinslandi. The sequence continues at coordinate 58,183,891 of NC_058419.1, forward strand.
TCCCCAGAACTGATCCAAACAGAGAATCTAAAAAATGTTTTAAAAAGTATCAAATCAGGTCTGGTGAAAACTGACATGATTAAACCCCAAGTTTATAGTGATTTTAATAATAAAAAAATTAGATTCATCTCCAGTAAGGAGTAGAAAACAATTTCATTGCAACTATCCTCTTGACTCAGAAACCTACAGGTCACACACCCTGTTATGGTTACATATCCTCATAGGCAATGTACTAAGTATGATCATTCCAGGTATGTTTGGGACTTTTTAAAAATTGTTATTCAAATTCCAATAATACATTATATGTTTAAAAAAAAAGATAGCAGGAAGGGAAAAATGAAGAGGGGGAATCGGCGGGGGAGATGAACCATGAGAGACCATGGACTCTGAGAAACAAACTGAAGGTTCTAGAGGGGAGGGGGGCGGGGGGATGGGTTAGCCTGGTGATGGGTATTAAAGAGGGCATGTACTGAATGGAGCACTGGGTGTTATACGCAAACAATGAATCATGGAACACTACATCAAAAACTAATGATGTAATGTATGGTGATTATCATAACATAATAAAAAAAATTCCAATGAATTAACATACAGTATAATATTAGTTTTGGGTGTACAATATAGTGATTCAACAGTTCCATACAACATATCATTCCAGGTATGTTTGGGACTTTTTAAAAATTGTTATTCAAATTCCAATGAATTAACATACAGTATAATATTAGTTTTGGGAGTACAATATAGTGATACAACACTTCCATACAACACCAGTGCTCAAATATTTAGAACTGATTTTGGTTTTGGTTTTGCTTTTTAAAAAAATTATGTTTCATGATTAGAGAACTTTCCTTACTCCCATGGTTGGAGTGTACTGGTCATTCTTCACATCGGCAGTAAGCTGTTTTGTTCACTCTTTTGACAGATATTTAGTTAGTACCTACTGTGTGCAAAATACTGTACAAACTATGTTGCACCTTAATTCTAAATCTAATGACAGTTTAACATCTCTCTCTCCCTTCTTACTGTCCAGTGAAGGAAGAAAATCACTAGTTTATTTTTATTATTACACCATAAATGTCTGCTTTCAATTGTCTAGCTAATGGAGTGCATTAAATAAGTGACTTAAAAAACTGTATTTGACTTTGGAATGCATGTCACATGTTGATATTTTACATTAAAAGTTGTAAGGAAGTACATGGTAATTAAAAAACGAAACAAACAAACAAACAAACAAAAACCCTTGCAACAAAGCAGTTATGGTTAGCATTAAAAAGACTACTCTCACAGGAAGTGAGTTTCCTGTCACTGGAGGGCACTATTTAAACAGAATTCAAATGCCTATTTTTTCAGAAATATTGTGAAAGAGATTTTTTTCTATTTTAAATAATATTATAATAATTTTCTATTTAATAAGCTGTCATCAATTAAAGGTAGTTAAATGTGGCTCAGACACAAACTGGATATAACAATGAAGAACCAATCAGGTATCAGAGTTTATTCTGGATAACCTAGACTAGATAACCCCATCATTAAAACTAAACATTGAATGTTTATGTTCTATACACTGCTGGGTGTAGTGATGATGATCAGATATATATTTATGAAAATTTCTCTACTTGTGTTACAGAAAATAGAAATTATTGATGATGAAGAAAGTGACATGATAAGTAATTCTGAAGTTGAACAAGTGAATTCTCTCTTGGATTATAAGGTGAAAGTAATTTCAAATACTGAATTCATTAAGAGAAGGTACTAAATGAGGCAGACTTTTACAGTGCCTATGTACTAGCTTATTTCACTTTCAGTTTTATTTGATAAGTTAAAGTGGGGCTCCCTATTGACTTTCTCAGGCACTTGGATATCAGTCAGGATATGGACACTTTAATTCTGGCTGCTTTAGTGGTTATTGTTTCAAGCAACGAGCTTGCTGAATGGGAGTAAGTATTGATAGTGTACATCAAGGTGAGGCAGGACATAGTGGTGGTTAATGTGAAATTTATGACAGTGGCTTTAAAGCTAATGTTTATTTTTAAATGGTGGTAAAGGGGAGATTTTTTTTTTCTCAGTGGCCCTTGTTAATTTTATCTTCAATTGCAACTTCTGAAGACCATTTTTTAGGAAACCTGTTTTAGAAGTTTAAAAACAATTCCCAAAGCAAATACCAAATGAATATAAAGAGAGATGATCTTTTCTTAAAGTCACTGGTACCTAAACTGAAAGGCTTACTTTGAGAGTGTGCATACATAACTTTATTTTATTAAATTTTGACATGAGCTATCACTCTATATCACTATTTGTTTTCTGCATAGATATGTAATTGTTATCCTTTGTTAATCAATATCCTATCATACTAGGTAACTTTGGGCCTTCTGAAATTTTGGCCAAACAATCATTCTATCCATACACAAAAGCCCTTTTCTTGGAATATCGTTAAGTGTTCAAAGCAGAGACTAATAATCTTAAAATGTTAACAGAAAATAACAATCAGAAAAGACAATAGCTGTCATTTTCTCAAAAATCTTTTCAATTTCACTATAATTGAAAGTTATGTCATTCAACAGATTGTTTCTTAAGTGTTTATAACATGTCAGACTTTATAATATTGAATATTGTAAACATAAAACAATTATCTTTTGAAATTTGATAAATGCTCAAAGAGCACAGTATAATCCTGTATTTAAACTGTATTTCCAACTAATAAAATTATAAGGTTGTTATTTCTGAACTACAAGAGATCATTCTAATCTCTCCTATATGGTCATAAAATATTTCTAAATGCCCAGTTCAGGTTTAAAAGGGCTCTGTGCCATTTGGCACACGTTATGGAAACTACAGAGGCAAGGACTGGATAGCACAGCTGTTAAGTATTCTCCACTTGGCACTCTCAAAAAGATCAACGGGGGTTGGGCTCAGAATAAAGGATACTTTCCAGAACCTTACCCTTCTGGAGTGCCACTTGAGAAGGTTTGGAGCTAAAGACCAGGGTAGGGTAAAGTATCCAATCCCAAAAATGCTAATTAACATTTTAATTGAACTCTACAGGATATTTAATGATCCTGTGTTTTCCACTGTGGTAAATGCTGTGGGAACAAGGAGTCCTTAACTACCCTATCAGGAATGTCTTTGACAACACATCACCATCCTACATAGATTTATTTCCTTTAACTCTAAAAAATTAGCACCTATATAGAAATACATTTTTTCATAATCATTATTTAAAATACTTCACCTCATATGTGAATTGTATTGCCTTAGTTCTAAAGTCAGGACAAATTAGTAAAAGAGAGACAGTCGCAGACTAGGAGACTCCTGAGCTCACTTCTTCCCACAGACACACCTAGGCAACACTACATCTAGGCAACTAACTCTGAAAACAACATGAACATTAGCAGAAGAGACATTCCACAGCCAGTCTTAGAGGGAAAGCCACATTGAAAAGGGTAAGAGGGGCAGAGATGCAGTTGGGAACCAAACTTCCTGTGTGACTAAACACAAACAAGTGGGACATCACAACAATAGAAAAGTGAGAGACTCAGACCCCACACAGGGCCCTGTTGGCACTGGAGACACACAATGGGAAGACAAGTCTTCATAATGTCTGACTTTGAAAACCAGCAGTCTTTAATTCTGGGAACTTTACAAATCAGTAAGTTTAATGCCAGGAAAGCTGGAGGTTGATGGGAAACCGAGTACCTACCCTTAAAGAGCCAGCATATTACTAATATAAATGAGCCCAAGACACAGCACAGAAACAGCAGTTTGAAAAGTGAATGGGTTATACATGAAAGAGATTTATTGAGTAATCTTAGCACATGTGCTCGAAGGACAAGTATCTGCAAATTTCTACAAGAACGGAAGTGCAAGCTGTCACATATTTCTTTCCCTCCCCCAGTGTAAATTGCCAGAGGCTTAAAAGAACCATTTCTAATACTCTCCATCTTCCTTGCCAGCACCAAGTGCTTTACCCTGGAATTCCCCTGTGGACCAACTACACCCAACCTACCTGCCATGGTAGGCACAACTTCCAAAGCTGCTCCTGCCTTTCCACACCTGTTATGCAGCTTAGGCCCAGACCAGTGCCACTCCAAAGTAACTCCAGTCCTGGGGAAGGGGTAACAAACTCACACATCAGGCACCCACAGTTCCTTTAGTTAGACCTTTTAACTGCATGTATAGGACTGAGCCCTGCACTTCTGTGCAGTTTTGGCAGAGAGGCTAATAGCACACTGCTAGGATGTATAATGGCCTCACCCACCAACCAATCCTACCAAGCCTCAGCCAGGACTCTCAAAAGTGTGTTCACAGAGGGTGAAGTGGGCCATTGCAGATATCTGGGCTGAAGGTAACTATGGCTCAGCCACAAGAGAAGGGTACAGACAGCCCACACAGGGGACACCTGTGGGGCACCTGGTTCTGGTGACATGGGGACACTGCACTATAGGGTACCACAGGACCTCTTCTACACAAGGCCACCATTTTCAAGATCAGAAGATGTAGCTGACTTACCTAATACATAGAAACAAACACAGAGAGTTAGACAAAAAGAGGAGACAGAGGAATACACCCCAAATGAAAGAAAATCACAGTAAAAGAGCAAAATGAAACAAAGATAAGCAATATGGCTGATAAAGAGTTCAAAGTAATGGTCATAAAGATACTCACTAGACTTGAGAAAAGAGTGGATAAACCCTGTGAGAACCTCCAAAAAGAGAGAATATAAAAGAATGAGTCAGAACTGAAGAATTCAATAGCTGACATGAAAAATACATTAGAGGGAATCAACAGCAGATTAGAGAATGCAGAAAAATGGATTAGCAATCTGGAAGACAGGATAATGGGAAGTAACCAATCTGAACAGCAAAAAGCAAAAGGAATAATGAAAGAGAATAGGTTAATAAAACAATGCAACACTATCAAGCATAATAATATTCACATTATAGAAATCCCAGAAGGAGAAGAGATAGAGAAAGGGGCAAAAAAATTTATTTGAAAAAAATAATAGCTGGAAAATTCCCTAACCTCGGGAAGGAAACAGAAATCCAGTGCAAGAAGTAAAAAGAGTCCCAACAAGATGAACCCAAGGAGGTCCACAGCAAGACACATAATAATTAAAATGGCTAAATGTAATGATGAAGAGAGAATTTAAAAGCAACAAAAGAAAACAGTTACAGACAAGGGAAACCCCATAAGGCTATCAGCTAATTTTTCAACAGAAACACTGCAGGCCAGAAGGGATTGGCATGATATATTCAAAGTGATAAAAGGAAAAAAAAAACAACATACGATTTAGGATAACCTACCCAGCAAAATTATCATTCAGAATTGAAGGGGAGAGAAAGAGTTTCCCAGACAAAAGAAGTTAAAGGAATTCATCACCACTAAACCAATTTTACAAGTAATGATAAAGGAAATTTTTTGAGTGGAAAGAGAAGGCCATGACTAGAAGTAAGAAAATTAAGAAAGGAAAGAATTTCACAGGAAAAACAAACATTTAGTGAAAGGCAGAAGATTAGTCACTTATAAAGCCAGTATGGAGGTTAAAACACAAAAGTAGTAAAATCAGTTGTGCCTAAAATAATTAGTTAAGGGATACACAAAATAAGATGTAAAATATGACATCATATACATAAAACGTGGAGGAGGGAGTAACAATTTAGTGCTTTTAGAATGTGTTCAAACTTCAGTGACCATCAACTTATTATAGACTGCTATACATATAAAATTTAATATATGAATGCAATGGTAACCTCAAGTCAAAAAATTACAACAAACAAAAAGTAAAGGGAAAGGAAAATAAAATAACACTAAAGAAAGCCATCAAAACATAAAGGAAATAAACAAGAGAAGAATGGAACAGAGAACTACCAAAAAACCAGAAAACAATTTTTTAAAATGGCAATAAGTACATACCCATTAATACATACTCTAACGGTAAATGGACCAAATGCTCCAATCAAAAAGCATAGGGTGACTGAATGGATAAAAAAGCAAGATCCATCTATATGATGACTACAAGACACTTACTTCAGACCTAAAGGCACATGCAGATTGAAAGTGAAGCAATAGAAGAACATTTACCATGCCAATGGAAGCAAAAGAGAAAGCTGGGGTAGCACTACTTATATCAGACAAAATAGGCTTTAAAACAAAGACTGTAACAAAAGACAAAGGACAGTACATAATGATAAAGGGGACAATCCAACAAGAGGGTATAACTATTGTAAATATTTATGCAACCAACATAGCACCAAAATACATAAAGCAAATATTAACAGACATAAAAGGAGAAATTGACAGTGATACAACAATAGCAGAGGACTTTAACACCCCACTTGCATCAATAGATAGATCATCCAGACAGAAAATCAACAAGGAAACTGGCTTTGAATGGCATGTACTCCAGATAAACCTGATGGTCATTTCCAGAACATTCTATACAAAAGCAGAGGAACACACAATCTTTTCAAGTGTGCATGGCACATTCTCCAGGATAGGTCATATATTAGGCCATAAAAGAAGTCTTAATAAATTTTAAAGGATTAAAATAATATCAAGCATGATATTAACAACAATGGTATGAAACTAGAAATCAATCACAGGGGAAAAAAACTGGAAAAAACACAAGCACATGGAGGCTAAACAACATGCTACTGAGCAACCAATGGGTCAATGAAGAAATCAAAGGTAATTAAAAAATAAACAGAGACAAATGAAAATAAAAACACAACAGTCCAAAATCTTTAAGATGCAGCAAAAGCAGTTTTAAGAGTGAAGTTTATATAGCAATACAGGCCTACCTCAAGAAACAAGAAAAATCTCAAATAAACAACCAAGCCTTATACCTAAAGAACCAGAAAAAGAAGAACAAAGTCTGAAGCTGGTAGAAGGAAGGAAATAATAAATATTAGAGCAAGAATAAATAAAATAGAGACTAAAAAATATAATAGAGAAGATCAATGATACCAAGAGCTGGTTCTTCGAAAAGTTAAAATTGATAAACCTCTATCCAGACTCATCAAGAAAAAAAAGAGATGACTCAAATAAATAAAATGAGGTGGGAGAAATAGCAAGTGACACCACAGAAATATGAAGAATTAAGAGAGAATATTATGAAAAATTATATGCCAACAAATCTGACAACCTAGAGAAATGAATAAGTTCCTAGAAACATACAGTCTTCCAAACTGTCCATGGATAGGTGAATGGGTAAAGAAGAAATAATTTTTGTGTGTGTTTGTGTTTATGTGTTTGTGGTGTATGTGTATTACTTTGCCATAAAAAAAGAGTAAGATTTTGCCGCTTGCAACCACATGAATGGACCTAGAGGCTATCACACTAATTGAAATGAATCCAGCAGAGAAAGTTGAATACCATATGGTTTCACTTATACACGGAATTTAGGGAAAAAAAAATGAACAAATAAAATAAACAGACACTTAAATACAGAGAACAAAGTGGTGGTTGCCAGAGGGGAGGTGGGTGGTGGAATGAGCAAAATAGATGAAGGGAATTAAGAGGTACAAACTTCCAATTATACAATAAATAAGTTGCAGAGTACAGAAGTACAACATAGGGAATATTCAATAATATTGTAGTAACATTGTATGGTGACTACACTTATTGTCATGAGCATTGAAAAACTTGTCAAATCAATATTTTGTATACCTGAAACCAATATAACATTGTATGTCAATTTTACTTTAATAATAAGAATTGTGTAGAAAACAGTAATATCATATACAACATATATATGTGTAAATATATATACATTTCCACACATATGCATATGAAATTGCTGGATCATAAAGGAAATATGTAAAAATGTTCAACTTTAATGGAATTCCCAATTTTATACTTCCAACATCAGTGAATGGGAATTTTATTACTCTCCTTGAGTAGTACTGTCTGATTTTTGCATGTTAGCCTTTCTGGTTCATGTGAAATATTATTGTATAGTGGTTTTAATTTTCATTTTCCTGGTATTTAATACACCTAAATTTTTTATTATGATACTGGCTTTTTGTATAATCTTTGTGAAGTAACTTTTCAAGTATTTTGCATAATTTTCTAATGTGTTAATATCTTTTCCTTATTGATTTGTTGGAGATTAGTTAGATTGAAAACTATTTTCTCCCAGAAAAAAAATAAAATAGAAATTAAGGGTAAATCAAACCTCATATACCAGTTCTCATTGCTGATTTCAGGATGTTGACTTAAAACAGCTTCTCAGTTTTGAAATTCAATCTTTTTTCAGAGAACAGTTTTGTTCTCTTTCTTGCATACACATGCTAGTGTTCCTTGTTTTGGGATCAAAATCACTTTGTTGGTTTCTTAAGTATATTCATCATAAGCTTGAAAGCAGAGATTTATCTTATTCATCTATGTGTTACCTGGTCTAGTTTCCAACATATGGGTTTCCAGTATCTAGTTCCAGCATGAGTGAAGTTAGTTTACTTATCCTTGGAAAAACTTTGAATAGTAGTATGCAAATGCTCATTTATATAAAATCAATTAAGATTAGAAGCTGGATCACTATAATTTTTCTCCCACATTGAATTAAACAGTCTCTCATTCTTAGGATTCATCGTAACAAAATGAAAGAATGGTTTCTTATGTGCATTCGATAATTATAAGTATGCAATACTCAGTTTGTGCATAGTGGGTTTTCTGATTGATATATATTGCTAGAAATCCACATTGCTAGGCGTTTTGACTAACCCAAAATACTTATGAGACAAGTTGGTGAGCTCAATCCCTGAGTTATGAGTAGCTATAGCATAAAATAACACCTCAGTTTGGGCAGCCATTGATTACCTGCTCAGATATCAGAGCTCCAGTCCACATGAAGCCTTGAATGCTCCCTACAATCATCTTGGAGAAGAATTGACAAAGCTTACTAGGAACGTAGGGGAGATTGTAACCAGAAAATTGAGCTAGATCTTATTTTGTGCAATTCAGTGACTGATGTTATCTTACTAGTTCCTCTCACAAACACAACACTTACTTAGGAAAATCTCTAACATATACATAAACTTCTGACTGTAATCTAGGAAGTGTTTCACAGGCTTGCAAAAAGAAGCTCCAAGAAGAAAATACTTGGACTATTAAATTATCTTAAAGCTGTTTATGTTTTTCAAACATTGCATAAATACTGAGTAGAAAAAATATTTGCATGAGAAAATAGAGATCTGTATACCAAAAGATGATTTGTGATTTCTGGAAATGTAACTTAATATTTTAAAAATGTTTTCTACTGGACTGTGAGTGCAGCTCATTAAGACTATGCATTCAAAGGAGACACTACAATTCTTGTATTTGAAAAGACTTCTGGGTCAGCACTTTACTAATACTACTGCTCTGACAGTGAACACTAAAAAAACAAATCTAGAGTTAGTCAAACATAATATGGCAGAAGCATGTTAAATTTTATTATAATGCTTACTTGTAATTTAAATTGCTGCAGGGTGCCTGTGGATAAGGAATTTAGCTTAAATAATCATTTGCAGATGATGCATTTGATATTAAATGGTCTGAAAAGGAAGCAGTTTTATTAGGTAAAATAAGTTCTAAACTGAGCTGATAAAATAATTGATGCAGTTCACAGATTGACTGTGATTAATATAACTGTATCCTCTCAATTGAAACAATAAGAACTACCATAGAATTAACTAATTTTAATGTCTCTTATGCAGCTCTTTGAACATATAGTGTTAAAGGTCCTGCTATGCTTTTTGAGACCAGTTATCCAGCTACAGAGAATACTCATAGCTTATTTTTAACATTTTTATGGGGTTTTTTTTGCAAGAGGGCTAGCTAACAATTTAAATCAAATTTTTTATATAAAATTTCCATACAATAAAGTTCAACTCTTTATATAGTTAGATGAGTTTTGACAAGTGGACATAGTTGTGTAAACAAGACCAAAATTTGTTTATCTGCTGATGAACATTTGTGTGGTTTTTAGTTTTGGGCTATTATGAATAAAGTTGCTATGAATATTCATGTATGTCTTTTTGTAGACACATGTTTTCATTTCTCTTGGGTAAATACTTAAGAGTAAGATTGCTGAGTCAGATGGTAAGAAAGATTGTTATGTTTGATTTTATAAGAAACTGCCAAAACATTTTCCAAAGTGTCTGTACTGTTTTATAATCCCACCAGCAATGTATAAGACTTCTAATTGCTCCACATTCTCACCAGCACTAGCTATCGTCAGTCTTTTTAACTTTGGATATTGTAGTATGTTAGTGGTAATATCTCACTGGGGGTTTAATTTGCATTTCCTTAATGACAAATGATATTAAGCATTTTTTCACATATTTATTGGTCATTCACATGTCTTCTTTGATGAAGGGTGTATTCAAATATTTTTCCTGTTTTTGTTCTGTTGGTGGTCCTAAAACTGTGTTGTAAGCATTCTTTATGTATTGTGAATACAAGTATTTTATCAGATATGTGATTTGTAATTATTTTCTCCCAATATGTAGCTCATGTTTTTATTTTCTTAGAAGTGTCTTTTGAAGAGCAAAGATTTTTTTTGTTTTAATTTTAATGAAGTCTTTTAAGTTTCATGCTTTTTGTGCCTGTTGAGAAATAGCCTAACCCAAGGACACAAAAAATTTCTCCTGTTTTCCTCTAGTTTTATGGTTTTAGGTTTTATAAATTTCTTGCTAAATTTTGTATATGATGTAAGAGTTGATAATCTTTTTTAATATGGATTTACATTTGTTCAACCACTATTTTTTGGAAGATTACTTTTTCTTTGTCTGTTGATTAACCTCAGCAAATTTTTAGAAAATCAACTATCATCTATCATCTATCTATCTATCTATCTATCTATCTATCTATCTATCTATCTATCATCTATCTATCTATCTATCTATCTATCTATCTATCTATCTATCTATCATCATCTATCTTATTCTGGACTCTTTTCTGTTCCATTGATCTATATGTCCACCCTTTGTCAATACTATAACTTCTTGATTACTGTAACTTTAATAGTAAATCTATTCAGAACACTTTTGTGACCATTATCTTATTTGAGCCTTATAACCCTCAAACCTAGAATTGCTAAAGATTACTAGTATTATATCCATTTCACTGATGAGTAAATAGAATCACAGAGAGCTTGATTGGCCTGCCCAAATTTACACAGCTATCAGTAGACCTGGCATTAAAATCCCCCCAAATCTTAGAATATTGTTCTTTTCCTACCAAACTATCAAAAATAGTGAAAAGAGACTGTGTCTCAAATCAGTGGTACACAGTGGCACATTAGGAGATATTTTCTGAATAACAGACTCCTACATAAAGGCAGGGAGCTCAAAAAACTACTTAAGACAGTAATAATTTTAGTCCCTCCTTGGTACAAAATAACCTTTTTAGTTCTCAGTATTTGGTTTTGTGAATGGTACATTCAGCATTACTGCATCTGCTGTTGCTCTAAATTGGGGTTAATTGGGCTTTGTCTATTCTTAACCCTAATCTAAATGCTAATTAGTTTTAATTAGCATTTAGAAGATTCTTTCCAAAAGGAAACTGTTTCTTGAGTTTCTCTTACTGGAATTTATGTGATTATATTTTTGGCCTTGCAAATTATTTTCAGTTGGTGATTTGCTTAAAAGGTAGCCTTTGAGTAGCAGGGTAATTTTCTTCTGTGTTTTATATTCCTTATGCCAAAATGTTATCTTTTTTTTTTGTAGTGTTCAACGATTCATTAGTTGCTTATAACACCCAGTGCTCATCAAAACACGTGCCTTCCTTAATACCCATCACTCGGCTACCCCATCCCCCCACCCCCTCCCTTCTGTAACCCTCAGTTTTTTTCCTGGAGTCCAGAGTCTCTTATGGTTTGTTTCCCTCTCTGATTTCTTCCCATTCAGTTTTCCCTCCCTTCCCCTGTGGTCCTCCACTCTACTCCTTATGTTCCACATATGAGTGAAACCATATGATAATTGTCTTTCTCTGCTTGACTTATTTTACTTAGCATAATCCCCTCCAGTTCTATCCATGCAGATGCAAATGGTGGGTATTCATCCTTTCTGATGGCTGAGTAATAATATTCCATTGTGTATATGTACCACATCTTCTTTATTGTCCTAATTTGATTGCTTTTTAGAATTTTATTGTGCATCAAACATGTATAGTCCTAGGTTTGCATAGGGTAACTGTACTGTTTGATCTTTTCTCCTTCAGAATGAAGAAGTCAGATTCATTGAAAATGAGCTAGAGATTCAAAAACAAAAATACTTTAAACTTAAGACATTTGTCAGAAGCTTGATACTAGCTATGAAAGCTGATGATAAGGAACAACAGCAGGTAGGTGCCAGAAGAGAATAGTAAGCTGTAATGTATCATGGGGAATGACATGTCACACTTGAGTTCTTAATATTTTTTTTTTATTTTTATACTTCATTCCTGCCTGGCCTCAAGGAAGGATTTGTTACTTTATAACCTTTTTTGCACAGTATTTTTAAGAACAGATATTCAGATATTTGTGTGCTGCATTAGTGGAAAATCAAAAAAACTGATTAACATACTTTGTTAATTTCAGGCTAGACTTAAGTAGGGAAATAATTTTAAAAATTTTAAAGAAATTCTCAGTTTTTGTAGAGCCTGGGCTACCCTAACTGGAGAGGCACACATTTTGGAATCCTTTGTGAATAAAATATTCTGGTGCAGAGTTCAGGGAACTATGGCTTAGGGCCAAATCCAACTTGATGTGTGTTTTTGTAAATAAAGTTTTATTGGAACTCAAAGAAAAATAAAGAGGTGAGGCATTTGCCTCTCTTCTGGATTTCAGTTACCCTCCAGACCCCACTAGATTTCACAAATATTTGAATACCTTCTATTTCAAAATATGTTGCTTATCACAAAGAAATATGAAGTTACTTTGTGAAATTCTTTGTGACCACAGTGCATCATTTACTTTTCCCAATTTAACTAGAATGTTTGGTTCCTTTACCCCAAAGCTGTCTTTTGTTTGTCACTATGGATTTTTTATTTACAAATTCCTCCCAAATTACATGTTCTGTCTCATTTTTATTAATGTTACATTCAATACTAAATGATACCAAATTCGCTTCTGAGTTGTATACTATTGTGTCGATTTCTTGAGACATTCAGTGAATAACATGTCACACAGGTAACAGTTAATTTGGAAGCATTCTTGTAGGTTTTTATTCAGCAAGGAATCTCAAGCATACTGTACAAAAATTCATCCCTCATGTCCAAGCAAGACTACTCATATGTAGTTAGTCCCAGATATCTCCAGGGAAAAAGAAGTCTTAGCATCCCACAATTCTCTTTTAAAAGAAAAGAATTTACTCATGAGATTCAAACCAGCATGTACAGTATATGTCTGGTTTTCTAAAGTTTGCTCTTCCCATGCCTCACACATACAGACATTCCAAGACAGTAGTCTTCAGTTAGCTTTGCCAGCTTTATTTAAGCATGTTGCTGTATTATGTGAGTTATTCATATTCCATGGCATATTGAAAGTGTGTTTGCTTTTTAGGAATGTAAACTATTAATTTTAAATGAATAAAGTGGCAGTCTTAAACATGGTTCCGAGGGTACTGTAAATTTTAAATAACTGTAAAAAAATTAGGTTCGACCATAGAAATAACTTGGAGTGTGGTCCTGGTCCCAAAAGTTATAGCATGGTTTTGAGTTCAGAGTTACATGGCCAGGTAACTAACAACAACTGTCTATGTGTCTTGATATCTAGGAACAGCACACAGACTGCATTTTGTTTTCTAATTCTGACCTCATCCCTTGGCTTGGTTCTTTCCCTAAGACCACTAACAAATAAGAAAAGTAACTATTGTATATTTTACTTTTCTCCTGTTTATACATTTCCTCTGATAGAAGACTGATGAACTAAAATATGACAAAACATTGGCCATAAAAAAGGAGAAAATCATACAAAAATTGTACTGAAATTCATAGCCCATATAATCAGCACCCAAATAGAAACTACTGATTTTTATAGTTGAGATCAGGTATAATAGATGTCTAAATATAGAAGACACTGATAGTAGTTTACAAAAATTATTAAGGTGATCTCTTAAGTTACTAATCTTTACATTATGAGATACTTAGAGGTTTATTTATAGAATAAAGCAATTTTTATTCTACCTAATAAAAGAAAATCATTATGTCATTGATTTCTTATTTTAAAAAATCTTAATTTTTTCCCATTAATTTTGGTTTGGGTAAGCTGAGTGACATGAGTGGTTCACAGCATATTTTTCCCCAATGGAGCAGTCCAGGCTTTAAAAAATATATGACACTCTCTGATTGAAATATTAGATTACCCAAAGTTTTTTTAAATTAATAGCCATTTTTAAATAAAAATAGTGTTGCCAGCACTGTACTATAATTAGTTAGTGTCTTTCTTCCCCTGATAATTCACTGTGTGATCCCATCCAGGTCAATTGCTTTTCTTGAACTTAAATTTCTTCACTTTGCAAGGAGGATAAGAATGATTAACATTATGGAACTTGGCATTCATACCCCAGGGCTTAGAATAAGTGTTATAAAGACAGATGGTATATTTGGGAATTGCTTTCATCTTTTGATAATAGTGGCACTCGATCAGTCTCTGAAGATAGACTGATGAAGAACCTATAGTAAAAAAGAAAGTTATGTGTTTACTTCAGTATCTATGTAAAAGGCAACTCTAGCAATTGTCATAATCCATAGATTTGTTCAGTGTGCCAATGTGGCAATCCAGTAAGATATTAAAAAAATTTTGAAGTGGACCTCATGCATTAGTAGTGCCTTATGTTGCCTTATATATAGTCAGTCAGCTACATGAAATGCAATTACAAAAAAAATAAATAATGCTCTTTTGACTTGAAGGTATCCCCACTAGAATTTATAACGTCATTAATTCTGTTCATTTACTTGACTTTCTAATACTCTAAGCACATGTTCAATGAATGTGAGTTGGAGGACTTTGCCTTTTTTAGTATGGCTTCTTCACAGTTGCAAAGTGAACTAAATCCAGGGATGTATTTCTCATAAACTAAGATCAGCCAATATCAGCAAAGGCTTTGTTTCACCTTGACTAGATTAGTGATAAACAACTATTCTAGAAGAAAATGGCTCTGTGTCCTATCACTGCAACCTAATACCTTAGAAAGCATATAGAACCAGTAGATGACTGCTTTGTAAATTCTCCAAATTTCAGCAAGAAGGTCATGAGCTATTTAATAGTATAAAATAAATAACTTTTGCATCAGACAGGAGTTAGTCTTTCCTTATGCAGATTGACAAAAAGGAAGTTTCTAATCTTGTCTCTCTGCCATAAGACAAATGTACAGATGTCATTTATTTTAATAAAGAGAATAAAATACTGTCTTATTTCAACAACACATTTCATAAGTTCTAACATGCCCTGTCTTTCTGTTCCTTAATTCAGTAGTGACAAGCTTGCATTTGTCCCTGTTCCTTTGGCCCTTATTTACCACTGCATCAAAAGCCCACACTACAAGTAATTCTGTCTAAAAATGCCCAGATATGATACATTATTTTTAATATTGGAAGCATCAAATCAATCATTTAGTTCACAGTAATTTTTATGGTCAAGTGGGCATCAGGATTGTCAGCCACATAAAACTTTATTAATCATTTATTTCTCTTATATGGATGCATGTTCTACAATTCCAGATGAAACAATTTTTCCATGGCAAAGCTTAGTTCATAACTCTTAGCTTATCCTATTTACTCCAACAGAGAAATGAGCAGCCCCCTACATACATAATTTCACAGCTAGATTCACTGTTCAACTGTGCCCTGGTGGGTGCTCGGCCATCTATAGATATGGGCATAGTCTAAGACAAGAAATAAAGTTACTTGGAATTTTCAAGTTGCTAATGTTTAGTCTAAAGTAGAATAACTGAGCTTTTTCCCTAATTGGTAAGTTCTTTCTCCCACTGAAGTTCAAAATAGTCTTGTGAAATGTGTTTTTCTCTAAAGGACACCATAAGTGGGCAGGAGCATTTTAATAAGGAATATAGTTGTAAAGCCCTTTAGCAGTGATCAGTGAACACTTAAAAACTAGTATGATCATCACTTTTCTCAAATACTTCAAAGCACTTGGTTCAGAATAGCTGTTCCTTTCCCTCCTGATTTCCCATTTGCCTAGGGTTTGACTCTACATAATCCACACTCTCAAGATCTAGTATTTTGTTACTTCCTTAATAGTGTATGAAGAATTTTTCTTTTATGTAAGCTATTATATAAGGTACTGGAGAGAAATGTTTCATTCTTTAAGTCCATGAAAATAAATTGACAAGAGAGAACAACTATTACAATAAAATTGGAAAAAAAAACCTGTCCACATACTAATTCTAAAAAATTGATTTTTTCTGACTCAGGCGCTGCTGTCAGATTTACCTCCTGAATTAGAAGAGATGGATTTCAATCATGCCTCACCGGAGCCTGATGATACCTCATTCAGTGTGTCTTCTTTATCAGAGAAAAATGCCTCAGACAGTTTGTGATTTGAGGGGGTTATATAATACATACAGCCTTTTGGCTGCCTAACAGGTGTGCATTTCAAGATAACTGCATTCTGTTGCCTCAAAATTCCTCAGTTGGAAAAACATATTATTGAAACTGACATATTCTGTGAAGAATGGATAAGATATAATGGCTACAGTGCAAAAATGTACATGAAATTTAAAAACAGCATTTGAGAAATATTTCCAAACTGATAAAACTCTGGGGGAAATTTGTATTTAATTTTTAGCAGTTTATCTATGAAATGCATAATGCCTAATTTCTGAAAGATTTTTGTTTGGTTTTTAGAAGAATCTTAGTTTTAGTAATAGTTTTGACCAGAGACACAAAAATAAAGGTATTTCAACATTACTTATCAAGTTACTAAAGCTTGGTTAGTTTTGTTTTGTAGCCATTACGTCTTTATTCTCTCTCCTTTTCCTATCATTCATATACACTTTTACTCAGGAAAGTGGACTGAAATTTGAAAACAAAACTTTAAAAGTGATTTTACCTGGATGAGTCCTGGGATTTATTTTCCAATTCCTATGAGAATTTGACTTAAGCTAATGATTGAAAATTGAAGTGATCACTGGTATATAGTTGTAAATTGTTGGTATTCTTCCATTTTCTAATCCAAATATTTGGGGGGAGGGGGAAAGCACTATGGAAAAGTAATTCACCAACATGAAATCAAATAAATTATTAAGTGTACAGAAACAAAAAGTTGTAAAAGATTAGTCTTAATAGGGATTCTTCATTGCTGCAAATGACAAATAAGGTCATTTGCAGCATAAAGATAAGATTCACATTCTACTAATAAATTTGTGTAACTGAGTTAGATGAATTGTTGCACAAATATTACACATTTATCACTATCTTCATAATATTTTTTCAATTCTTACATTTTATGAAACAGGAAGTCAAGGTAAGGCAGAGTCTTCTTTTCTAATCTAGTCACTCAGTTTTGCCACAAATTTTCCCTCATTCTCATGTGAGGCTTGTACAGAGCCATCAGCCAAGGATAATACCCAAAAAGAATTATATACTACTATGGTTGTAAATCACAGTCCTCTGAATTTCCTGGACACTTTTCTGTGAGTACACTCCTAAAATGGGCATGCTACCCAGTTGTTCTATTAGTAGGTACCAGATGGCTACACACTGTAGACAATTTTTTGCAGACCATTCCTTCTGGGGTACCAGATGGTATTACCAAAACCCATAGAAGGGAAAATGCCAGTTTCTTAGTTTCTCCCTGAGCACACAGCATCATGTATTTGTGTGTTGCATGGTTAAATTACTATCTATTCTTAAAAGATTAATCAAGTAGCTAGATGGCTCTTTTTTTTTTTAGAGAGGGAGAAAGAGAGGTGGGGGAGGGGCAGAGGGAGAGAGAGAATCTTAAGCAGGCTCCATGCCCAACATGGAGCCCTATGTGGGACTCGATCTTACAACCTTGAGATCATGACCTGAGCTGAAATCAAGAGTAAGATGCTTAACTGACTGAGTCACGCAGGTGCCCCAACTAGATGGCTCTTTTGGCCATCAAGTTTGTATGTCACATATTTTTGTAATTTGCAAGTAAAACCAATTTTGATCTTGGAATTTAAAGATACCAATTTATGAATGCAAATAGGCAGTCATGTATACCTTTGACCTTGAAATGTCCCCTCTCCACATATGTAAATAGGTAAGGTTCATTGATAATCCTTCATTTTATCAACTATTGTTTATGATTGTTGCCATGCCACTGCTATGGTTCTTTTGTTAACAGAAATATTTCAATGGTTAGGTATGATCCCTTTTAGCTGAAACCCATATGGTTCTTTTCAAATACTGTTTAGTACTCCTTGCTGACAAGTAAAATTCCATTCAGAAAAAGAGTTCTGAGTAAAAGACAGGCATTGGGATTAAATTTATCAGTCACACCAATCCCTCCATGAAATAAAGAGTCCCTACTATACACAGCAAATGTAGAAACCATTTCATAAGGTAGAATGAACAAATTCCAGGCTTTCAAGTCTCTCCTAGGAGCTCCTTTCTGTTCATTGAGTTTATCTTTAAACTGCAATTTCTTCTGCTTCAATTTAAGCTCTTTCTTATTTTGGTTCTTGTCACCAAGTAACGGTAGATAATTCTCTCCTACATCTTTCAACTTTATGGATTGTATTTGTCACACTTCAGCAATTAGTCACCAAATCAAAAAATATTCATTGAGCTTCTGCTATAGGGTCATTGGATTTCTACTCCTCAGCAAGCCATAAACTTCAAAATGAATTATGTCTTTTCACTTTCTCAGAGATACTAATAAAAATTATTTAAGTAGAAATTTTAATAGATTTAAAGATTCTGTTAGGTGTGATTCCTAGAAAAAATCCTCATCTACAATTTTGAGAAGATGCATAGATGATTTCTTTGTTCCTATTTAAAGTTCTGTTAAAATAGAAACAGTACACGTAGGAATCCTTTTGTTTTGGCATTTGTGTTTCAACACCAGTTATTTCTTTTATTATCATTAAAATTAAAACATTTTAAAAATGAAATGTAGTTGTTCTGTACCAGGGACCAAAAGAAATAGCTGTATCCAAAAATAATAATTGACAGAATTAAATTAAGCACTGCAGATTTTTTAAAAGATGCCAAAGGCAAGTATTAAAAGTTTATTATGAAGAAAATATATATTTTTACAAATATATGTTGGAATTTTTTTGAGACATCTTAAAGCAGAAAAGATACCAGTTTGACTGCTTTTGTGACATCTTCATGACTGGGGAGAGAAAAACAACTAATGTTTCTTTCTTTATGGCTTTGACACACTAAAACAGATCATACTATCTGAAACATCTCTCACAAAGACAGATACCAAGATGACAAAGCTTTTCTTTTTTTTTTTCCTTTTAACTACACTTTGATATCTGCTTTCAGCTTAGGATATCCAACCAGTTTCTAAGTAACAAATGTTTATCTAAGGGCACTCACCTTAAAATGTGTATTAAAAAACAACATGAAGGTACATTTTGAAGGAAAATGTTAAAAGAAAATTGGTCTTTTGGGAGGGCACCTGGGTGGCTCAGTCTGTTAAGCAGCTGCCTTTGGCTCAGGTCATGTTTTTAGGGTCCTGGGACGGAGCTCAGCATCAGGATCCCTGCTCAGCAGGGAGTCTGCTTCTCCTTCTGCCCCTCCCCCCTGCTCATGCTCTTTCTCTCTCTCTCTGTCTCTCTCTCTCAAATAAATAAATAAAATCTTTTTTAAAAAAAGAAAATTGTTTTTTTCATGGAAACTGGGGATGTTTTGTTGTAAGGTCAGGTATCAACTTTAGGACTTCTATGCTACCATTGTGATCATGATAAAAATGTTATTGTTGGAGATGAAAAAGCTACAAACCAATCACATCCTGTGCTCTGTATACTACCAAGACTTCAAGAAATGTCAAAGAGGCCATTTCCCCAAAGGCAGAAGCATCTATTTTAAGGCACTTTCACAGTCAGCCATCTTTAAGTTTATCAGATAAAGCATAAGTGGTGTATTTAAAAGAATTCTAGGCTTTAAATTAGACTTTATTGCTTTATGTTTTGGGGGAGGAGAGGAGATTCAGCCCATTTCCAAGGAATAGTTTCTTCATTTTAGCCTGATAGTTTATGATCATTTTTAGGAGAAATTCTGAAAAATTTAACTCCTGTCCTTCCTCCACATTGTAGTGATGGTATAGCAGGAATATTGTCTATTTTTAAAAATATATTAGATTTTCATTCAGGTCCTAAAAATGACAAATTCTGATATATTAGCCTTTTAAGGGAGCTATGAGTGCTATAGTATCTAAAAGATGAGTAAATGTTTATCTTTGAAGTTGGTGTTATTCTTGGCAGACAACACTATCATATTCATCATATCAAGCTATACTTTGTGATGATATAAGGGAGGATCTTACTAATTGTGAGACTACTAATTGTGAGACTACTAATCAGCATACTATTGCCCCAAACAAACCATTATTAAGATCAGATTTGTTAAGAGGGAAAGAGAATAAAATAATATTTTCATGAAAATATAATTATGATTGTTCTGTTAAAGTTTATACTGAGTATATATTGCTCTGCATTGAAATTTTATTTTGTGTTAACTTGTTAAGTAATTCCTTTAAGTGATCCTGCATCCCATTTTACTGATACTACCTCTGAAATATATTACCACCTTAAAACCACATCACTGTAATGTGATCTTTTATAGGGTTTTTATTTAAATTTTTATAGAGGCAATAAATGATTTCCAACTAATAGACATCTATTTCTTTCTTTTAATGTTTATTTTTCTAAGTCTTTGTGTTTTTATTTTTTGAGAGAGAGAGAGCACAAGAATTGGGGGAAGAGGGGCAGAGGGAGAAGGAGAGAGAATCTTAAGCAGGCTACACACTCAGTGGGGACCCCAATGCAGGGCTCTAGCTCATGACTCTGAGATCCTAACATGAGCTGAAATTAAAAGTCAGATGCTTAACTGAGCCACCCAGGTGCCCCATAATTCTTTGTGTTTAAAGCATTGTTCCTTTTTTAAAGGTAATTTTTTTCCTCCCCCAAATAAGGTTCTGATAAAAAGACCCCCAAAATGTGGAGAATAATAAGGTATTAAGGGTGAGAGAAGGGAGAACATGGAATGCTCAAGTGAAAATTTGGTTAACTTCCAAGCTGCCAAGTATGTCATCTTTAATTAACTTTACTTAAGAAAGAATTACTCCAATGTCAATGTAATAGAGTGAATATTCTGTAATACATAAAGGTTTTGTCCAGGATAGGATATTTAAATGGTAAAACCAGGAAGTAAATTGTCACAGTATAAACAAAGAATTGTTATTTCATAGCAATTTTTTTAAGTGACAGTGTTACATCTAACTCTGGCTCTCTTTGACACCAGTAGAACAAGTGGTTCTGTTTTGGGTAAAATATGCCCAAGCCTTTTTTGTCAAAATCTTAAACCAATTAAAACTCTTCATGTTACTTAACTAACGGGAGAGTGCAGGGGGTGAGTTTCAAATAGCACATCAGCAGTTTTTCTTCCCAGTTCATAAATTTTCAAGAATGTTTCAAGGAGAGAAATCACATACAAACATGCACTTCAAATGACCCAAGTCTTTCTCAGTCTGCAAAAACATTGAGTTAAGGTGGAGAAATCCTTTGATTTTATAAAAATAAATGAGAATTATTATAAATCTATTTAAGGAACAGTCAATGGATGAGTATGCCTATAAGATTGAATAATGTTTTTCACAACCTTTTAGACTAGTTTTTTTACATTTCTTATGTGTATTATATTACAAAAGTAATATATGTTCATTTTAAACATTCTAGAAAACACATTATAAAGAAAAACAGAACCACTTGCAATCCCCAAATCCCAGTAATAATCGTTGTTAACATCTTAGTATATTTCACTCCAGTCATTTCTTCTGCATATTACATATATTCAGCAAAATTGGGATTATACTGAATATGCTTTTATATGCCCTGCTTTTTTTCTTAATAATATATTGAGAGCATTCCTCTGTAATCATTTGTCACCAAGGTATTTTACTCTCAATTACATTTAGGCTTAAAGGGAGAATTTTTAAAATTTATATGAGAAAAAAAGCAAAAATTCCACTGATTAAAATACATCTGTTGTAGAGAATTAATAAGTATATGATTTACATAAAAACTATACTTCTTACCCTAGATTTTTTAAAATTTAAATTCAATTAGCTAAGGTAAGTACATTAGTTTTTGATATAATGTTCAATGATTCATTAGTTGAATATAACACCCAGTGCTCATCATATCACGTGCCCTCTTTAATTCCCATCACCCAGTTACCCCATCCCCCCACCCACTTTCCTTTCCACAACCTTCAGTTTGTTTCCGAGTCAAGAGTCTCATATGGTTTAAAACAAATGATGTTATTTATTTACCCTCACAATGATAAAGTTGCTATACTTTGGCTGCAAGTTACAAGATACTTCTTAATACTTCTACCCCAGTAATTTTTTTTCACCTATACTAGTAAGCTATCCTAAACTTTAAAAATAAAATGAATATCACTTTTAGGTGTGAAAGATCTCATATTGCATAAACCAATAGGTACTTGAGTAATAATTTTTTGAATCAAGTTGGAATGCAATTCCAATTTTCTTTAAATAATATGGCTGATTTCTATTATTATTTATTTATGTTTTAATGTAAGTATAATTATCATATAGTGTTATATTAGTTTCAGGTATACAACATATTCAGCAATTCTAGGGATTACTCACTGCTCATCACAAAAAAGTATACTATTAATCTCCTTCACCTATTTCATCCATCTCCCCACTGACCTTCCCTCTGGCAACCACCAGTCTGTTCTCTATATCTAAGAGCCTGTTTTTTGTTTGTCTCTTCTTTATTTGTTAATTTGTTTTGTTTCTTAAATTCCACATATGTGTGAAATCAAATGGTATTTTTCTTTCATTGACTTATTTCACTTAGCATTATAACCTCTAGATCCATCCATGTTGTTGCAAATGACAAGTTCTCATTCTTTTTTATGGCTGAGTAATATTCCACTATATATATACACATGCCACCTATTCTTTATCCATTCATTTGTGGATAGACAATTGTGTTGTTTCCATATCTTAGCTACTGTAACTAAT
Organism: Neomonachus schauinslandi; assembly: GCF_002201575.2. Taxonomy (NCBI): domain Eukaryota; kingdom Metazoa; phylum Chordata; class Mammalia; order Carnivora; family Phocidae; genus Neomonachus; species Neomonachus schauinslandi. The sequence continues at coordinate 58,207,064 of NC_058419.1, forward strand.
GTTGCAATAAATATAAACAATGAATGAGTCAACCAAGAAATCAAAGAAGAAATTTAAAAAAATTTATATGAAGACAAATAAAAATGAAAACACACTGGCCCCAAATCTTTGGAAGGCAGCAAAGGATGTTCTAAGAAGAAAGATCTTAACAATACAGACCCACCTCAAGGAAAAAAAACCCTCAAATAAACAACCTAACCTTACACCTAAAGGAACTAGAAAAAGAAGAAAACCCAAATCCAGTAGAATTAAGGAAATAATAAACAATAGAGCAGAAAGAAATGAAATAGAGACTAAAAAAATCCATAGAACATATCAATTAAATCAGGAGCTGGCTCTTTGAGAAGATCAATAAAACTTATAAAGCTTCAGCCAGACTCATTACGGGGGGGGGGCAGGAAAGAGAGAGAGATTGGAGAGAGAGAGAGTAGTTAAATGAATAAAATCAGGAATAAAAGAGGAGAGATAAAAACCAACACCACAGAAATGCAAAAGATTACAAGAGAATATTATGAAAAATTATATGCCAACAAATTGAACAACCTAGAAGAAATGGATAAATTCCTAGGAATGTATGAACTCCCAGAACTGAATCAGGAAGAAATAGAAAATTTGAACAGACCAATTACTACCAATGAAATGGAATCAGTCAAAATACTCCCAACAAATAGGTATAGGACCAGATGGATTCACAGGTGAATTCTACCAAACATTTAAAGAAGAATTAATACCTATTCTTCCCAAACTATTCTAAAAACTAAGAAGGAAGGGAAGAATCCAATTCATTGTATGAAGCCAGCCTTACCTTAATACCAAAACCAGGTAAAGACACTACAAAAAAAGAGAATATAGGCTAATGACTCTGATGAACATAGATGCAAAAGTCCTCAATAAAATACTAGCAAACTGCATCCAATACATTTAAAAAAATCATTCACCATGACCAAGTGGGATTTATTCCTGGGATGCAAAAAATTTGCAAATCAATCAAAATGATACATCACATCACCAAAAGAAAGAATAAAAACCGTATGATCATTTCAATAAATGCATAAAGAGCATTTGACAAAGTACAACATCCATTCATGAAAAAAAAAAACCAAAATGTAGGTTTAGAGGGAACATACCTTAACATAAAGAAGGCCATATATGAAAAATCCACGCCTAACATCAGATTCACTGGTGAAAAAATAAGAGCTTTTCCTCTAAGATCAAGAACAAGACAAGGATGTCCACTCATCACTTTTATTCAGCATAGTACTGGAAATCCTAGCCACAGCAGTCAGACAACATAAAGAAAGAAAAGGTATCCATATCAATAAAAAAGTAGTAAAACTTTCACTGTTTGTAGATGACATGATACTATGTATAGAAAGCCCTAAAGACTACACCAAAAAAAAAAAAAAAACATACACACACACACACACAAAAAAACACTACTAGACTTGCTAAGTGAATTCAGTAAAGTCACAGGTTGCAAAATTAATATACAGAAAGCTGTTGCACTTATATACACTAATAATGAAGTAGCAGAAAGAGAAATTAAAAAAACAATCCCATTTACACTTGCACCAAAAATAAAGACTGGTTTTAAAAAATCATAGTGTTTTGTTTCAGACAGTTTGAGAAGTTTAGGAAATTTTGCCAATTCTGGATTTTGCTGTGAAACAACAATATTTATATTTCTATTTTTTTACATTATGCACCAAGACTATTATAATCAAGTGACTTCCTTTGTGATCTAAGCCATAGTCTAAAATGGTGGTGTAGCTCATTTAGATTCTTTATCTTGTAGTCTCACATTGTAGTTATGAAATTTCATTTTTTAATGAAATCTGATTCCAAATGTTATTATATTGATCTCTTGTGTCTGGGAACACAAGAACTTTATCATACTCACAAAGTTCTCAGGAGTCTGAAAGTGACTGTGTCATAGCAGTTCAGCCCCCAACCCCCTCTACCTTTTTCTTTAAGTTGATAAGATATAGAAGATTATATTACAGCCCTACAATGCTACCATTGTATGCCCTTTTAGCTCATAGTATATGGTTCAACCATATCAGGGATAACACTTTTGTTAAGCATAGTTCATCTTTACCCAAAAAAGAGGTGTTAATTTACTAAAAAGTATTGGGATTGTACAAATGAGTGGAGCTCCCTTCAAAGTAATAATTTTGAAAAGCTACACATTTTATTATAATGGGCCACATGAAGAAATCAGTCCTATGGCTTTATAGTTATGCCTTATATAGTGTGTGAGACAAAAATAGCAGGGCCATTTCTCTCAATGGGAATTTATCTGAGATAATCTCCACACTGCTATTATAAATGAGGGAAAATTCAGACCTGGATTAAATGTTCAACTACTTCTTAAAACTTTATCTGATTCTCCTCTGAACTACCAGAGTGCCATGTTGATACCTTTCCTAGTGCACTGAGTTCATATTGCCTTGGGTTATTGCTAATATATCTTTCTCCCTCTTAATCAGAAACTCCTTAGAAACATGCCTTATTTAGCTTTATATCTTTCTCATGGAGTAGGCTATCAATAAATATTTCTTAAATGAATGAATGACCAAGAGGGAACCACTTTTTTTTTTTAAGATATTTTATTTATTTATTTGACAGAGAGATAGCGAGAGCAGGAACACAAGCAGGGGGAGTTGGAGAGGGAGAAGTAGGCTTCCTGCCGAGCAGGGAGCCCGATGTGGGACTCGATCCCAGGATCCTGGGATCATGACCTGAGCCGAAGGCAGACGCTTAACGACTGAGCCACCCAGGCGCCCCAAGAGGGAACCTTATCTGCCTCATCTATAAAATGGGAACACTAACCATTCTATCTAGTCCACAGGTATGTTGCGAGTACCAAATCAGAAAAGTCTTAAAAATCCTTTAAAATTGCTAAATGCAATAAAAAGTAAGGTATTGTTACTAATTCATTTTTTATTAAATTGGAAACCTTTCAAAACCATCAACAACATGAATTTATTGACATTATGGTGAAATAAGATGAATCTGACACTGCCCCTGCTCTCAAGGAGTTTCCAGCCTTCCTCATGGCACCTTATCACTCCATAAATTATATATTGAAAATTTTTGTCTTTTCCACTAGAATGAAAGCTTTAAAAAGATAGATATATTATCTATCATGTTCAGTGCTGTATCTCTAGTAAATGTTGTTGAATGGATGGATGATTGATTGGCTATACCTTGTAGTAAATATAGACATTTAAACAGTATTCAACAAATATTTACTGAGATCCCACTGTGAGCAAGAACCAGAAGATGCAAAGCAAATGTGAATAGAAAATGCACAGAATTGTTCATCTTTTGGGAGGCTAAGTTAGTGGCCTAGTAGGAGGACCCTAGACTTGACGCATCCCTGGAACACAGCTAGGTAGCTACCAAACATTCTGAATACCCAAGAAAACAACCCAAGGAGTGATAGAACAAACTGCACAACTAGAGGGAGAGGAGAGGCCACATCAAAGAAGGTAAGAAGTACAGAGACATGGTCTGGGGGAGAAACGGATCATGGGTATTACAGAGGGGAGGAAGCCCTTGTCACAGAGAGGGACAAGAAAGACTGGAATGCACAGGGATATGCACAAAAAGAACAATTCCCAAAGCCATTGGCTGGGAAATCAAGATGGGCTGATTTTCATGAGTTTTTGCAACCAGTGGGGCTCAAAGATAGGAGTTTTAGAGGTCGATGGCCTTGGCTGGAATAGAGTCCTGAGGGCACTGCCCTACTCCTGGAAAGAAAGCACATGAGCAGCCTTGGAGCAGACAGCACAATCTGAGGATCACCTAAGGCATATGGGAAGAGACTGTTCCCTCTTCTTGGAGTACATCTGAGAGATAGGGCACTGCCTCTCTAGAGACAGAAGAGCCAACATGCACCATTTTCCTCTTGCACCCTTCAGCATAGGTGCAAAGACATTTGCTGAGCAGAGCTAACCCAGACATTGGCTGTTTAGCCTGCTTTGCTCCAAATCCCATGCCCCGTGCTCTGGCCAGTGTTAGAACTGTGTTTTGCAAATTTAACTACAGTGTGTCTTGTTGACCTGCTTTTGTTGATTTTGATGAGAATTCTCTGTACCTTCTGGATCTGGATGTCTCTTTCTCTCTCCAGATAAGGGGAATTTTCAGGTATAACTTCATCAAAAAACCTTCTCTCCTCTTTCTCTCTCTTCTTCTTCTGGGACTCCTATGATATGAATGTTATTATGTTTGTTGGAGTCACTGAGTTCCCTAAGTCTAATCTTGTAATCCATCATTCTTCATTCTTTCTTTTGTTCAGATTCATTTTTTGGCATTATTTATCTTCTACATCACTTATTTGTTCCTCTGCTTCTTCCATCCTTGTGTTCATTACATCCAGTTAGTTTCAAATCTCAGTTATTTCATATTTAATTTCTGACTGATTGGTTTTTAACTCTTATCTCTTCAGTAAGGGTCTCCTTGATATCCCCCATGCTTTTCTCTAGCTCAGCTAGTATCCTTATGATTATTGTTTTAAGTTGTCCATCAGACATATTACTTATAACTGTTTTGATTAGATCTTTGGCTGTGACCTTTTCTTGTTCTTTCTTTTGGGATGAATTCCTCTGTCTTGGCATTTTGTCTAGGCCTCCATCTTCTTCTCTGTGTTACAAAAACCTGTTATGTTTTCTGCTCCTGAGAGTAATGGCTTTATCAGGAAGAGGTCATATGACATTCCAGAGCTGGTGCTCTGAAACACCTGAGGAGTGTCATGGTGTGTGCTGTGTGCAATCTGCTGCTGCTGTGTTTTGGCTTCCCTGTCCCTCAGGTCGTTTGTCTGAAGAGGGTCTCCTTGTCCACAGTAGGCAGTGTTTGGACCTTGGTCACAGTGTGATGAGTTTTAACTAGGTGTCCCCTGGTCTGCTTGTTAAGTGAGAACTCATGCTATTTTCACTAGAACTGAAGCCTTGCAGAACTCTATAGTTGGTAGACGTGGTGTGTATGGGGGTTTGTGCTGGTCTTCTTGGGAAGAGGGCCACTGCCTGCTGACTTTTAAAACTCCAAAAGGACCTCATGTGGCATGGACCTGTGCTGGTCTTCTGGGTGAAGGTCTCACTGTGCTGGCACTGATGCATGTTTGACCCAGATACATTAATAAAAGAAAGCATAAAGACCATATGATCCTCTCAGTAGATGCAGAAAAAGCATTTGACAAAGTACAACATCCTTTCATGATTAAAACCCTCAAGCACGTAAGGATAGAGTGAACATACCTCAACATCATAAAGGCCATATATGAAAAACCTAATGTCATCACAGATAATATCATCCTCAGGTGGGAAACATTGAGAAATTTCCCTCTATGGTCAGGAACAAGACAGGGAGGTACACTCTCACCACTTTGATTTAACACAGTACTGGAAGTCCTAGCCTCAGCAATCAAACAACAACAACTTGAATTCAGCTAGATGTCTATCAAATCATCCTGAACACCTGTGAATTCAACATGAGGTCTAAGAAAAGAATTGTCACAATTCTACAAGTAGAAAAGCGAGCACTTATTGCAAGGTAGGAAGTGCAGAGAAGATATAGGAAGATAAAACACAGGAGGAGGGAGCCTCTGTAAGCCAGCTATTGGAAAGTGATATAGCAGCAGAGCACACAATCAGAACTTTTAGAAGTCTGCTCTGGTGAGGGATGTCTTTGCCTGAAAGGTGCTCAGGTGTTGAAGTGGGCACAATCCTAGGTGGTACAGTGTGGCCTCAGGATCCCCAGAGTCACAGAAGAGCAGGGGTTCCTAGTGCAGCAGAGCTCCCAAGCATGGGAGCAGGAAAGCCGGCTATAATCAACAAGCCCAGGAATGGGCTCTAAACTAGGGGTTGCCATAAACATGAACCAAGGCATGATCAGGTGACTGTTCTCCAAGCAGCAACCTAGCAAGTGGAGGAAACACTGTGAGACCCTCCTCCATCCCCCAGGAGGAGTGTTGCAGGTGTGCACAGATCCAGCCATTACTCCAAGAGCAGGGGCCCAACAAGGGGCAGAACCACGGTGAGACTGCCCCCCTTTATGCCGGGGGGATTGGCACAGGTGCACACTGCAGAAGTCTGCAGAACTTGGTGCACACAAAAGTGATTGGTTCCTTTTCCCTGAGGGTGCACTGAAGAGTGGGGACTACGATTGTTCAGCTCCAGGGCTGGAGATCAGGGTGCAGCCATTTTGATTTATTTATTTTCCATCCTCTAAAGTGGCATGCAAAGCCTTCAGGGACCAAAAGCCACATAGAGCAACCCCAAGCAGGTTACACTGAACCTGGCTCCCTGGCAAGGAGCAGTGAAACTACGCCCAGGCAAAAAACACCTGAGAATCAGTGCAACAGACCCCTCCCCAAGAAGACAAGCAGGAACATCAAGCTAATACCAAGTTTACAGATCACACAGAACTGTAAAACTCCGGCTCTAGGGGGTGGAGAACCATTTATCATACTGAAAGTCAACAAAAGGAAGCTGGGGTAACAATTCTCATATCAGACAAATTAGATTTTAAACCAAAGACTGTACTAAGGGATGTAGAATGACACTATATCATACTTAAAGGAGATCTAACAATTATAAATATTTATGCTCCTACCTTGGGAGCAGCCAATTATATAAGCCAATTAATAATAAAATTAAAGAAACACATTGATAATAATAAAATAATAGTATTTAACACCCCACTCACAACAATGGACAGGTCATCTAAGCAAAAAATCAACAAGGAAAGAGTAGATTTGAGAGACACACTGGACCAGATGGACTTCCCAGATATATACAGAACTTTCCATCCTAAAGCAACAGAATACACATTCTTCTCAAGTGCACTTGGAACATTCTCCAGGATAGATCACATACTGGGTCACAAATCTGGTCTCAAAGGGTACCAAAAGATTGGGATTATTCCCTGCATATTTCCAGACCACAGTGCTCTGAAACATGAACTCAATCACAAGAGAAAATTTGGAAGGAACTCAAATACTTGGAGGTTAAAGTGCATCCTACCAAAGAATGAATGGGTCAAACAAGAAATTAAAGATTTAAAAAATTCATGGAAACAAATGAAAATGAAAACTCAACTGTTCATAACATTTGGGATACAGCAAAGGTGGTCCTCAGAGGCAAGTACATATAACAAGCCTTTCTCACGAAACCAGAAAAGTCTCAAATACACAACCTAACCATACACCTAAAGGAGATGGAGAGAGAACAGCAAACAAAGCCTAAACCAAGCAGGAGAAGAGAAATAATAAAGATTAGAGCAGAAATCAATGAAATAGAAATGAAAAGAACAGTAGAAGAGGTTAACAAAACTAGGAGCTCATTCTTTGAAAGAATTAATAAGATCCATAAACCTCTAGCCAGACTTATCAAAGAGAAAAGAGAAAGGACCCAAATTAATAAAATCATAAATGAAAGAGGAGAGATCACAGCCAACACTGAAGAAATACGATTATAAAAATATATTATGAGCAACTCTATGTCAAAAAATTAGGCAATCTGAAAGAAATGGATGCATTCCTAGAAACATATAAACTACCAAAACCGAAAGAAGAAGAAAGAGAAAACCTGAACAGATCCATAACCAGAAAGGAAATTGAAGCAGTAATCAAAATTCTCCCAACACACAGGAACCCAGGGCCAGATGACTTCCCAGGAGAATTCTACCAAACATTTAAGGAAGAACTAATACCTATTCTTCTGAAACTCTTTCAAAAAATAGAAATGGAAGAAAAACCTCTAAACTCGTTCTATGAGGCCAGCATTGCCTTGATCCCCAAACAAGACAAAGACCCCACCAAAAAGAAGAATCACAGACTAATATCCCTGATGAACATGGATGTCAAATTTCTCAACAAGATCCTAGCCAATAGGATTGAACAGCACATTAAAAGGATTATTCACCACAACCAAGTGGGATTTATTCCTGGGTTACAAGGGTGGTTCAACATTCACAAATCAATCAACATGATACATCACATTAACAAAAGAAAGGACAAGAACCATATGATCCTCTCAATTGATGCAGAAAAAACATTTGACAAAATGCAGCATCCTTTCTTGATTAAAACTCTCCACAGTGTAGGGATAGAGAGAACATATCTCAACATTATAAAAGCCATCTACGAAAAGCTCACAACAAATGTCATTCTCAATGGGGAAAACCTGAGAGCTTTTCCCCTAAGGTCAGGAACACAATAGGGATGTCCACTCTCACCACTGTTGTTCAAAGTAGTACTAGAAGTCCTAGCCTCAGCAATCAGACAACAAAAAGAAATGAAATCCATTCAAATGGGCAAAGAAGTCAAACTCCCTCTTTTCACAGATGACATGATACTTTATGTGGAAAATCCAAAAGACTCCACCCCAAAATTGCTAGAACTCATACAGGAATTAAGCAATGTGGCAAGATACAAAATCAATGCACAGAAATCAGTTGCATTTCTATACACTAACAATGAGACAGAAGAAAGAGAAATTAAGGAATCAATCCCATTTGCAATTGCACCAAACAGCATAAGATACCTAGGAATAAACGTAACCAAAGAAGCAAAGGATCTGTACTCTAAAAACTACAGAACTCTTATGGAAGAAATTGAGGAAGACACCAAAAAGGGAAAAACATTCCATGCTCATGATTTAGAAGAATAAATATTGTGAAAATGTTTATGCTACCCAGAGCAATCTACACATTCAAAGCAATCCCTATCAAAATACCATCAACATTTTTCAGAGAGCTAGAACAAATAATCCTAAAATTTGTATGGAACCAGAAAAGACCCCAAGTAGCCAGAGGAATGTTGGAAAAAGCAAAGCAAAGTTGGGGGCACCACAATGCCTGACTTCAAGCTATATTACAAAGCTGTGATCATCAAGACAATATGGTACCGCCACAAAAACAGACATATAGATTAATGGAACAGAATAGAGAAACCGGAAGTGGACCCTCAACTCCATGATCAATTAATATTCAACAAAGCAGGAAAGAATATCCAGTGGAAAAAGGACAGTCTCTTCAATAAATGGTGCTGGGAAAATTGGACAGCCACATGTAGAAGAATGAAAGTGGACCATGTTTTTATACCATACACAAAGATAAACTCAAAATCAATGAAATAGCTGAAGGTGAGACAGGAATCCATCAAAATCCTAGAGAAGAACACAGGCAGCAACCTCTTTGACCTCAGCCACAGCAACTTCTTGCTAGACACATCTCCAAAGGCAAGGGAAACAAAAGCAAATATGAACTATTGGCAATTCATCAAAAGCAAAAGCTTTTACACAGCAAAGAAAACAGTCAACAGAGAACTAAAAGGTAACTATGGAATGGGAAAAGATATTTGCAAATGACATATCAGATAAAGGGCTAGTATCCAATATCTATAAGGAACTTAAACTCAACACCCCTAAAACAAATAATCCAGTCAAGAAATGGGCAGAAGACATGAACAGACACTTCTCCAAAGAAGACATACAAACGGCCAACAGATACACGAAGAAATGCTCAACATCACCTGGCATCAGGGAAATACAAATCAAAACCACAATCAGATACCACCACACACCAGTCAAAATGGCTATAATTAAGAAGTCAGGAAACAACAAATATTAGTAAGGATGCAGAGAAAAGAGAACCCTCTTACATTTTGGGTGGGAATGCAAGCTGGTATAGCCATTCTGGAAAACAGTATGGAGTTTCCTCAAGAAGCTAAAAATAGAGTTACCCTATGACCCAGCAATCGCACTAGTAGGTATTTACCAAAAAGATACAAATGTAGTGATCCAAAGGGACACCTGCATCCCAATGTTTATAGCAGCATTGTCCACAATTACCAAACTATAAAGAGAGCTGTGATGTCCATCAACAGATGAATGGATAAAGAAGATGTGGCATATATATATATACACAATGGAATATTACTCAGCCCTCAGAAAAAATGAAATCTTACCTTTTACATCGACATGGATGGAACTGGTGGGTATTATGCTGAGCAAAATAAGTCAATCAGAGAAAGATAATTATCATAATGCTTCACTCATATGAGAAATATAAGAAAAGTACAGAGGATCATAGGGAAAGGGAGGGAATAACAGAATGGGAAGAAATGAGAGAGGGAGACAAACCATGAGAGACTCTTAACTATGGGAAAGAAACTGGGGGTTGCTGGAGGGGAGGTGGGTGGGTGGATGGGGTAATTGGGTGACAGGCATTAAGGAAGGGACGTGATGTGATGAGCCCTGGGCATTATATGCAACTGATGAATTACTGATCTCTACATCAGAAACTAATGATGTTTTAGATGTTGGCTAACTGAATTAAAGTTAAAAAAGGAAAATCCAAAAGACTCCACCCAAAAAATTGCTAGAACTGATACCTTAATTCAGCAAAGTAACAGGATATAAAATCCACTTACAGAAATCTGTTGCATTTCTATACACTAATAATGAAGCAGCAGAAAGAGAAATCAAGGAATTGATCCCATTACAATTGCACCTAAAATCATAAGGTACCTAGGAATAAATTTAACCAAAGATGTCAAAAATCTGTATGCTGAAAACTATAGAACACTTGTGAATGAAACTGAAGAGGACACAAAGAAATGGAAAAACATTCCATGCTCATGGATTGGGAGAACAAATATTTTTAAAATGTCTATACTACCCAAATCAATCTACACATTCAACACAATCCTGATGAAAATAACACGAGCATTTTTCACAGAGCTAGAGCAAACAATCCTAAAATTTGTATGGAACAAGAAAAGACCTGAATACCCAAAGTAATGTTGAAAAAGAAAAGCAAAGTGGGAGGCATCACAATCCTTCCACAAGACTTCAAGCTGTATTACAAAGCTGTAATCACCAAGACAGTATGGTACTGGCACAAAAACAGACACGTAGATCCATGGATCACTACAGAAATCCCAGAAATGGACCCACAACTATATGGTCAATTTATCTTTGACAAAACAGGAAAGAATATCCAATAGAAAAAGACCATCTCTTCAACAAATGATGTTGGGAAACCTGGACAGCAGCTTGCAGAAGAATGAAACTGGACCACTTTCTTACACCATACTCCAAAATAAATTCAAAATGGATGAAAGACCTAAATTTGAGATAGGAAGTCACCAAAATCCTAGAGGAGAACACAGGTAGTAACCTCTTTGACCTTGGCTGCAGCAGCGTCTTACCATAGAAGTCTCTTGAGCCTAGGAAAAGAAAAGCAAAAATGAGCTATTGAGACTTCATCAAGGTAAAATTCATCTGCACAGTGAAGGAAGCAATCAACAAAACTAAAAGGCAACCTATGAAATGGTAGAAGTTATTTACCAATGACATATCAGATAAAGGGTTTTTATCCAAAATCTATAAAGAACTTATCAAACTCAACACCCAAAACAGAAATAATTCCGTTGAGAAATGGGCAGAAGGCATGAACAGATATTTCTCCAAAGACATACAAATGGCTACAAAACATGAAAAAATGCTCAACATCACTCATTATCAGGGAAATATAAACCAAAATGCAATGAGATACCACCTTACTCTGGTCAGAATGGGTAAACTTAGCAACTCAGGAAACAGGTGTTGGTGAGGATGCAGAGAAAGGGAAACCCTTTGCACCATTGATGGGAATGTAATCTAGAATAGCCACTGTGGAAAGCAATATGGAGGTTCTTCAAAAAGTTAAAAATAATAGTACCTTATGACCCAGCAATTACACTACTAGGTATTTATCCAAAGGATACAAAATTGCTGATTGAAGGGGCACATGCACCCCAATGTTTATAGCAGCCCTATCAATAATAGCCAAATTATGGAAAGAGCCAAGATATCCATCAACGGATGAATGGATGAAGAACATGTAGTGTGTATATATATATGATGGAATATTACTCAGCCATCAAAAAGAATGAAATCTTGCCATTTGAGACAGTATGGATGGAACCAGAGTGTATTATGATAAACAAAATAAGTCAGTCAGAGAAAGACAAATATATGATTTCACTGTGGAATTTAAGAAACAATACATGAACATAGGAAATTGGAAGGGAAAAGAAAAGAAAATAAAAAGGGAGAGGGTGTCAAACCATAAGAGACTCTACAGTGAAGAGAACAAACTGAGGGTTGCTGGAGGGGAGTTTGGTGGGAAGATGGGCTAAATGGGTGATGGGTCTTAAAGAGGGCAATTGTTGGGATCAGCCCTGGGTGTTATATGTAAGTGATGAATCACTAAACTCTACTCCTGAAACCAATGCTGCACTATATCTTAACCCACTTTTATTTAAATTAAAAAATAAATAAGTAAATAAATAAAAACAAAAATAAATTTAAAAAGTCTTCCACTCAATAGAAATTAGAATCATTTACTTTTTTCCAATGTATTTTCATTCAAAATTCAGTAATTAAGTAGACTTGTCTCCTAATAGAGTATAACCATTTTTTCAAAATAGATCAATTCAATACAGAATTATTTTTAAGGACTGCTGATTAAAAACTCTCAAGTGGGATGAAACTTAATCTAATGAATTGATCTGGCCCCACTAGTATTTTTCTTGGATAGTGTACCAGAAATTACCAACTTTAGCATGACTAAAATTTTATTACATTAACAAGTACCACCACTATGGTTTTGAGCTTATGTTAAACAGCAATATTATATTACATATATGCCAAGGTAGTATTTCACAATCTTGAGAAATATTTTATTGTGATTATACTTTTAATATTTTTTGTATGTTTATGGTATCTGGTCTACTAAAAGATGAATTGTTTATGTTTATGGGGAAGAAATTCCTTGACTGTATGCTTAAGTAGAGAGTAAAGAAGATTTAGAAAACAAATTCTAATCTTCATATGTCAGCCATCTCAGGCTGTGAGATTTCTGCTGCAAGTGTAGGTCTAATTTACTAATGTGGCCCAGGATGCTGCTAAAACCAATGTTGTTCCTTGTGGGAAACTGTCAATACCAAGAAGGTGTAATCAGTGATCTTTGAACATATTCAGCTGGTTCACAAAAAAACAAAACAAAACAAAACAAAAACAAAAACAATATATATATATATACCTTAGAGTAATATTTGCTCAGGAATTAAAAACAAAAAAGACTTGGAGAAAAACCTTGATAAGCTATGTATTTATCTCTTGAAACAAGAGTGATGAATCAGTTATAAGCTAAAAACATAGTGAACATTTAATTACTGAATTAAATGTAATTTACCTTAAATTAGTAAAATTAATAAATTTCCTATTCAACAATATTTCAAAACCCTTAAAATAAAGAAAATGTAAAAGTAAAACATTACTTTTTGCAGGATATTTCTCTCCCACAATTAAGAAGCATTTGAGTTGGTTAAAAGCTACAATCACCAATTTAACTATCTAATTGGAGCTGTAAATGAGATATATTGACAGTGCTGATGGGACCACAATTAAGAAATCAGGAAAATTTGTCTATCACTCTTTTCTTAACTTTTTCTTCTTTTTGTGTTATCCCTTTTCCCCTCCACTCCCCTCCCTCATTACCTACAGGCCAGCTTTCAATTGTTTTTTATACTATTTTCTCTTTCCGCATCTGAAAATGCCCTCAACCTTGTTCATGTTCCTGAGAATGTGCCTGGTACAAAGTAGATACTGTAAGTACGTATTGAATAAATGAATGATAGATATTGGGGCATTAGCAGTTTAATAGAGAAAAATATTTTGGAAGAAATGGTGCTTTCTCACTGTACCTGAAATCACAGCATATGGGATCTTCCCTCTCTTCTTACTTACTAGTACAGTTCCTAAAACAAGGAGAAATCTAAATGGATTTAAAGTCCTTTAATTTTATTTTGATGTTGCAATGGTTATTTTCATTTCAAATCACAGACTAGATGAGATAGTTTCATGAAGGGAAAAGGTACATTGCTGGTTTTTGTTCTTGGGTCAGATGCAAAATCAAACTCATTTTGGAAGAGTGGTTGAGATGTTAACAGACAGTGACACTTCTTCAGAGTTTCATAGTCCATTTTTTGGTATATCCATTCCACTGGCCTAGTTCACTGTTGCTCTGGCTGGAATCAGGACAGTGAAAGATTTGATTATACAAATTCATCTGAAAATTATGTCGGTTACAGCAGGAACTGCAATTTCCAAATCTCAGGGGAAGTTACACTTTGCTTTAATGACTAAAGCAATGAGAAAAAAAGAGACAGACTTGGGGTGACTGTGGAAATAGCAATGTGAGGCTAGTGACTCACACATCATAATGGAGAGGGTGGGGATGTGGATACCACTGGTACATTTTCTTCTGTTCAGAGCTCTTTTTCAAGATAAGTCCTTTGAAAACAAATGAAACAGCTGATGGCGAGCTACCTTGGATCCGAATACACAAACACATCTCAAAATGAGTGCTGTTCTCTTTAGAAGAGTTGGAAGGGAGAATCTTCACATTTGATACTTTGAATTAAATATTTGGCTGACCTCTGGCAAAAGTATCAGGTGAGAAAATGTTATACTCAGTGTTGTATCACTTCTGTATGCAAACCATATTGACTCCCTCGGTAGGGCCTATCATTAGGCAGATGCCTGAGTGATATCATTTCAAAGGTTCTATAAAGGTCCATTCTTTTTAATGAAAATCATTAATATTTCTAAAAATGAAGGAAAATAATTATAATACCCTACTTAGGAATCAGAAACTTTATGCAAAGGAAATAGAGGGATGTCTTACAGAAAATGGGAGAATAAGAGTTCCACCTGTGGTTTTCCCAATGCTCTATTCCCTCTTGGTTGTGCTTCTCCTACTCAGTTTCCATCTCTACCTCAGAATTAGACATGCTGGAGAATAGAACAGTTCCTTATTTTTACTGCTACTCCTACCTAGTTTTTCCAGAGATTTTGGGTTTCATATATTCTGATTCATTTTGTGATCATACCAAGGTACATTTGGTGATAAAAAGCATTCAGGAGTATTCATTAAATAAGGCAAGGTTGTACTCCTGAGAAGGGAAATACACTAAGTTACATATACCTTAGTAGTACTGGTTTGCTAAATGTTCAGAGGTGGGGTTGGTATTAAAAGCATCAAGAATTGGCTGGTGAAAGCGGTACAGGTGGCACTGTAGAGAAACCACAGTTTTGCCTAGAGCTGGATTTGTTCTCAACCCCATTACACTTCTTAATTCCCTCCCTTTGTTTTACCAACCCCCCTCTCCCTGTTAAGGTATCCAACACACCTTCCTATAGATTTCTACCTGGGTTTTCCTGTCCAGTTTTCAAGTCTTGTAGACTTTCTCAACCCCCATCAAACTCTGCAGATCCTGAGGCACCTGGCTGGCTCAGTTGGTTAGGCATCCAACTCTTGAGTTTGGCTAGGTCATGATCTCAGGGTTGTGAGATTAAGCACAGTGTCAGTGTGTGGAGCATGCTGTTCATGGAGCCTGCTTAAGATTTGATCTCTACCTCTCCCTCTGTCCCTTCCCCCCTAAAAAAGTAAACCTCTCCAGATCCTGACAGTGAAGTTCTTGATAAATAGTGGGAGTTAATCTTATTATTTTGACTAAAGAGATAATGATATAAATGTTCTCCTTCCCTGATAAAAAGGACTTAGATACTAATGGATGTCTTCAATGACTTCAGTGAAACCTGGGACTCTACCAATATTGAGTCCAGTCCACATTACTTGCCAGTGAGGAAAATAGATATAATTGGGACCCCTCCCTTAGTACTCTACTTGTTTTTTATGTCATACAAAAAAATCTACTCTTCTATTGAAGTATAATTAACACACAGTGGTATATTAGCTTCAGGTGCCTAATATAAGTTTTCAACAATTCTATATGTTACTCAGTGCTCATCTAGATAATTACATTCTTGATCTCTTTTATCTATTTCAAACCTTGCCCCACTCACCTCCTCTCTGGCAACCACCAGTTTGTTCTCTGTATTTAAAAGTTTGTTATTTTTTTGTCTCTTTTCTTTCTTTTTTTATTTTATTATTATTATTTATTTAAATTCAATTAGCCAAGGTATAGCACATCATTAGTTTTTGATATAATATTCAATGATTCATTAGTTGATTATGTTCATTTGTTTTGTTTCTTAAAATCCACGTATGAGTGAAATCATATGGTATTTTTCTTTCTCTGACTGATTTATTTCACTTAGGTCCATCCAATTTGCTGCAAGGCAAGAGCTCCTTCTTTTTATGGCTGAGTAATATTTCATTGTATACATATATATCACATCTTTTTTTTATAACATCTTCTTTATACATTCATGTATTGATGGTCACTTGGAATTCTTCATTATCTTGGCTATTGTAAATAATGCTGCAATAAATATAAGGATGCATATATTTTTTATTTATTGTTTTTGTTTTCTTTGGGCAAATATCAAGTAGTGGAATTACTGGATCATACAGTAATTCTATTTTTAATTTTTTGAGGAACCTCCAAACTGCTTTCCACAATGGCTTCACCAATTTGCATTCCCACCAACAGTACAGAAAAGTTCCTTTTTCTCCACATTCTCATCAACACATATTGTTTCTTATGTTTTTGATATTAGCCATTTTGACAAGTGTAAGGTGATATATCATTGTGGTTTTAATTTGCATCTCCCTGATAATTAGTGATGTTGAACTAGTTTTCATGTGTCTATGTGTCTCTTTGGGAAAATGTCTATTTAGATCCTCTATTTTTAATCTGATTGTTTCCTTCGTGTTGAGTTGTATAAGTACTTTATATTTTATGTAAATAAATCCCTTATTGAATATATTATTTGAAATTATCTTTTCACAATCAGAAGTTAGGCTTTTTGTTTATTGATGCTTTTGTTTCCCTTGCCAAAAGTGACATATCTAGAAAACTCTTTCTATAGCTGATGCCAGTGAGATTACTGCCTATGTTTTCTTCTAAGAATTTTATGGTTTCAGGTCGCATATTTTGGTCTTTAAATCATTTTGAGTTTATTTTTGTTTATGGTGTAAGAACCTGGTCCATTTTAACTTTTTTGCATGTAGCTCTCCAGTTTTCCCAACACCATTTGTGGAAGAGATTGTCTTTTTCTTATTGCATATTCTTGCCTCCTGTGTCATAGATTAATTGATGATACATGTGACAGTTTTTTCTGGGCTCTCTATCCCACTCCATTGATCTATGTGTCTACTTTTGTGCCAGTGCCATACCATTTGGATTACTACAGCTTTAAAGTAAAGATTGAAATCTAGGATAGTGATACTTCCACCTTTGTTTTTTTTTTTTCTCAAGATTGCTTTGGTTATTCAAGGTCTTTTTTAGTTCCTTATATATTTTAGTATTATTTGTTCTAATACTGTAAAAAATGTTGTTGGTATTGTGATAGGGATTACATTAAATCTGTGGATTGCTTTGGGTAGTATGAGCATTTAATTTCATTTTTTTGAACATTTTAACATTATAGGTTCTTTCAACCCATGAGCATGAAATATCTTCCATTTGTTTGTGTCATTTTCCATTTCCTTTATCAATGTTTTACAGTTTCACACTACAGAATTTTCACCTCATTAATTAAGATTATTCCTATGCATTTTATCATTTTTTGGTGCATTTGTAAATGGGATTGTTTTCTTAATTTCTCTTTCTGCTACTTAATTATTAGTGCATAGAAATACAACAGATTTCTGTATATTAATTGTGTATCCTCTGATTTTACTAAATTGATTTATAAGTTCTAGTAGTTTTTTGGTGGACTCTTCAGAGTTTTCTATATGTAGTTTCATGTCATCTACAAATAGTGAAAGTTTTACTTCTTCCTTACCAATTTGGATGCCTTTTATTTCTTTTTCTTGTTTGGTTGCTATGTTGAATAAAAGTGGTGAGAATGGACATCCTTGTCTTTTTCCTGATCATAGTGGAATAGCTCCAATTTTTCATAACTGAATATGATGTTAGCTGTGGTTTTTCATATATGGCCTTTTTATATTGAATCATGTTCCCTCTAAACCAAGTTCATTGAGAGTTTTTATCATGAATGGATGTTGAATTTTGTCAAATCCTTCTTCTGCATCTATTGAAATGATCTTTTTTTATCTTTTCTTTTGTTAATCTGATGTATCATGTTGATTGATTTGTGAATATTAAACCACCCTCACATCCCCAGAATAAATCCCAATGAATCATGGTGAATGATTTTTTTAATCTATTGTTGGATTTGGTTTGCTAATATTTTGTTGAGGATTTTTGCATCTATGTGCATCAGAGACCAGTAGATTGTTTGTCTGTTTTTGTAGTATCTTTATCTGGTTTTGGTATCAGGGTAAAGTTAGACTTGTAGAATAATTCTGGATGATCCCATTCCTATTCTATTTTTTTAATAGTTTGAGAAGAATAGGTATTAACTCTTCTTTAAATGTTTGGTAGAATTTACTGTGAATCCATCTGGTTCTGTACTTGTTTTTTGGGAGTTTTTTGATTACTGATTCAATGTCATTGCTAGTAATCAGTCTGTTTAAATTTTCCATTTCTTCCTGATTCAGTTTTGGAAGGGTATATGTTTCTAATAATTTATCAATTTCTTCTACATTGTCCAGTTTGATTGCATATAATTTCTTATAGTGTTCTCTTATAATCTTTTGTATTTCTGAGATATCATTTGTTTTTTTCCTCTTCATTCATTTCTGATTTTATTAAATCCTCTCTCTTTTTCTTGTTGAGTCTGGCTAAGGGTTTCTTAACTGTTCATCTTGCCAAAGAACCAGCTCCTAGTTTCATTGATTTCTTCTAATTATTTTTTAGTTTACATTTCATTTATTTATGCTCTAATCTTTATTATTTCCTCCCTTCTACTGACTTTGGGCTTTGTTTGTTCTTCTAGTCCCATTATGTGTAAGGTTAGATTCTTGCTTCTTGAGGTAGTCCTGTATTGCCATAATCTTCCCTCTTAAATCAGCTTTTGCTGCATCCCAAAGAATTTGGACCATTGTGGTTTCATTTCTATTTATCTTCATGTATTTTTTCTTTTTTCTTTGATTTCTTGGTTGACTAATTCATTGTTTAGTAGCATGTTAATTAACTTCCATCTACTTGTGTTCTTTCCAGATTTTTTTCTTCTGATTGTTTTATAGTTTTATAGCATTGTGTTCAGAAAAAAGCATGGTATTTCAATCTTTTTTTTTTTTTAACTTACTGAGACTTGTTTTATGACCTAACATGTGGTCTGTCCTGGAGAATGTTCTATGTGCACTTGAAACAAATGTGCATTCTGCTGCTTTGGATGAAAAGTCTGAATATATCTGTTAAGTCCATCTGGTCCATTGTGTCATGATCATATATATATACATTTTTATCTTTTCTTTTTTTTTTTAAGATTTTATTTATTTATTTGACAGAGAGAGACACAGCGAGAGAGGGAACACAAGCAGGGGGAGTGGGAGAGGGAGAAGCAGGCTTCCTGCTGAGCAGGGAGCCCAATGCAGGGCTTGATCCCAGGACCCTGGGATCATGACCTGAGCCGAAGGCAGACGCTTAATGACTGAGCCACACAGGCACCCTTTTTTTATCTTTTCTTTCATTAATCTGATGTATCATGTTGATTGATTTGTGAATGCTAAAACACCCACAGTTTCCATGTTGGTTTTTCGGTCTGGATTATCTATCCATTGAGGTATTTGGGGTGATAAAGTCCAATATTATTCTTGTATTCTGGTCAATTTCTTCCTTAATGTCTAGTAATACTTGCTTTCTGTATGTAGGTGCTTCCATGGTGGGTGTATAAATGTTTAAAATTTTTGTATCTTATTGTTGAATTGTTCCTTTATCATTATGCAGTGTCCTTTGTCTCTTGTTACAATTTTTGTTTTAAAGTCTACTGTATCTGATATAAGTATTGCTACCCCAGGTTTCTTTACACATCCATCCCTTCACTTTCAAACAGTAGGTGTCTTTAGGTTTGAAGTGAGTTTTTTGTAGGCATAATATAGATGGGTCTTTTTTTTTCTTTTTGCCATTCAGTCACTCTATGTCTTTTGATTGGAGCATTTAGTCTATTTACACTGAAAACAATTATTGATAGGTATGTACTCATTGTCATTTTATTACTTCTTTTACAGTTTTTTTTTTTTTTTTTTAGTTCCTCTCTGTTCCTCTCTTCTCTGGCTCTCTTCCCTTGTCGTTTAATAACTTACTTTAATGTTATGCTTGGACCACTTTCTCCTTATATTTTGTGTATCTATTATAGGGTTTTTATTTGTGGTTATCATTATGTTCATTAAAACATCTTATGTATACAGCAGTCTGTACTGAGTTGATGGTGGTTGAAGTTTAGTCCCATTCCAAAAGTGCTAAGTTTTTATCCCTCCATGCTTTATGTATGTGATGTCACACTTTACATCATGTTATTTAGTGAATCCATTCAGTGATTTTTATACTTATAACTGATCTTACTGCTTTTATATTTAAACTTGATATTAGGTTTTTTAAAAAGTTTTTATTTAGATTCCAATATAGTTAACATACAGTGCAATATTAGTTTCAGGTATACAATATAGTGATTCAACACTTCCATACAACACCCAGTACTCATTACAACAACTGCACTCCTTACTCCCCATCATCTATTTCACCCACACCCCCACCCATCTCCCTACTGGTAGCCATCAGTTTGTTCTTTATAGTTAAGAACATGTTTCTCGGTTTTCCTCTCTCTCATTTTCCCTTTGAACATCTGTTTTGTTTCATAAATCCCACATATGAGTGAAATCAAATGGTATTTGTTTTTCTCTGACTCACTTACATATTATACTCTCTAGATCCATCCATGTCTTTGAAAATGGCAAGGTTTCATTCATTATTATGGCTGAGTAATTGTATACATATACCACTTCTTCTTTAATCATTCATCAGTTGATGCACACTTGGGCTGTTTCCATAATTTGCTGATCGTAGATAATGCTGCTATAAACATTATGGTGCATGTATCCCTTGAATTAGTGTTTTCACATCTTTGGGTAAATACCTTAATAGTGCAATTGCTGGATTGTAGGGTAGTTCTATTTTTAACTTTTTGCAGAACCCCCATACTGTTTTCCAGAGTGGTTACACCAGTTTGCATTCCCGCCAACAGTGCAAGAGGGTTGCCTTTTCTCCACATCCTCACCAACACCTGTTGTTTCAGTGTTGTTGATTTTAGCCACTCTGATAGGTGTGAGGTGATATCCCATTGTACTTTTGATTTGTATGTCCCTGATAATCATTGATATTGAACATCTTTTCATATGTCTGTTGGCTATCTGATGTCTTCTTTGGAAAAATGTCTATTCATGCCTTCTGCCCATTTTTAATTGGATTATCTGTGTTTTGTGTTGAGTTTAATACATTTTTTATAGATTTTGGATGCTAACACTTTATCTGATATGTTATTTGGAAATATCTTCTCCCATCCTGTAGACTGCCTTTTAGTTTTGTTGATTGTTTCCTTCACTGTACAGAAGCTTTTTATTTTGATGCAGTACCAGTAGTTTATTTATGCTTTTGCTCCCCTTTCCTCAGGAGAAATATCTAGAAAAAAAGTTGCTATAGCTGATGTCAAAGGAGTTACTACCTGCGTTGTCTATTAGGATTTTTATAGTTTCAGGTCTTACATTTAGGTCTTTAATCCATTTTGAATTTATTTTTGTGTATATTGTAAGAGAGTGGTCCAGTCTCATTCTTTAGCATATTGCTGTCCAGTTTTCCTAACACCATTTGTTGAAAGACATTCTTTTTCCCTTTGGATATTTTTTCCTGCTTTGTCAAAGATTAGTTGACCAAATAGTTGTGGATTCATTTTTGGTTTTCTATTTTTTCCATTGATCTACATGTCTGTTTTTGTGCCAGTACCATACTGTTTTTATCACTACAGGTTTGTAACATAACTTGAAGTCCAGAATTGTGATGCCTCTAGCTTTGTTTTTCTTTTTTAAGATTGCATTAACTACTCTAGGTCTTTTGTGGTTTCTCACAAATGTTAGGATTGTTTGTTCTAGCTCTGCAAAAAATGTTGTTATTTTGATAAGGATAGTATTAAATGTGTGGATTCCTTTGGATAGTATAGACATTTTAACAATATTTGTTCTTCCAATCTATTAAAATTGAATGTATTTCTATTTCTTTGTGTCATCTTCAGTTTCTTCCATCAGTGTTTTATAGTCTTCAGAGTACAGGTCTTTCACTTCTTTGGTTAGGTTTCTTCCTTGGTATCTTATCGATTTGGGTGCAATTATAAAGGGGATTGATTCCTTGATTTCTCTTTCTGGTGCTTCATTATTGGTGTACAGAAATGCAACAGATGTCTGTATATTGTTTTTTTTTATCCTGTGACTTCACTGAATTCATGTATCAGTTCTAGCAATATTTTGGTAGAGTGTTTCAGATTTTCTATGTAGAGCATCATGTCATGTGCAAATAATGAAAGTTTTAATTCTTGCTGCCAGTATGGATGCCCTTTATTTCTTTTTGTTTTCTGATTGCTAAGGCTAAAATTTCTAGACCTCTGTTAAAACACAGTGGTGAAAGTAGACTTCCCTGACTTGTTCCTGACCATAGAATAAAAGTTTTCAGTTTCTCACCATGAGGATGATATTAGCTGTGCTTTTCATATATGGACTTTATTATGTTGAGGTATGTTCCTTGTATACCTACCTTGTTGAGGGTTTTTACCATGAATGGATATTGTACTTTGTTGAAAGCTTTTTCTGCATATATTGAAAGGGTCATATAGTTCTTATTGTTTCTTATATTATTGTGGTGTATCACACTGGTTAGTGAAAATTGAAACACCCTTGAAACCCAAGAATGAATCTTACTTGATTCTGGTGAATGATTTTTTTAAATTTTATTTTATCATGTTATGTTAATCACCATACAATACATCATTATTTTATAATGTGGCGATCCACGATTCATTGTTTTCGTATAACACCCAGTGCTCCATACAGTATGTGCCCTCCTTAATACCCATTACCGGGCTAACCTATCCCCCCACCCCCCTCCCATCTAAAACCCTCAATTTGTTTCTCAGAGTTCATAGTCTCTCGGTTCATCTCTCCCTCCAATTGTCCCCCCTTCATTTTTCCCTTCCTTCTCCTAATGTCCCCCATGCTATTCCTTATGTTCTACAAATAAGTGAAACCATATGATAATTGACTTTCTCTGCTTGACTTATTTCACTTAACATAATCTCTTTCAGTGCCATCCATGTTGATGTAAAAGTTGGATATTCATCCTTTCTGATGGCTGAATAATATTCCATTGTATATATGGACCACATCTTCCTTCTCCATTCATTTGCTGAAGGGCATCTCAGTTCTTTCCATGGTTTGGCTATTGAGGACATTGCTGCTATGAACACTGGTGTGCATATGGCCCTTCTTTTCACTACTTCCTTGTCATTGGGGTAAATACCAAGTAGTGTAATTGTTGGGTCATAGGATAGCTCTATATTTAATTTCTGAGGCACCTCCACACTGTTTTCCAAAGTGGCTGTACCAACTTGCATTCCCACCAACAGTGTAAGAGGGTTCCCCTTTCTCACAACTTCTCCAACATTTGTTGTTTCTTGCTTGTCAATTTTTGTCATTCTAACTGGTGTAAGGTGGTATCTCAATGTGGTTTAGATTTGGATTTCCCTGATGGCTAATGATGATGAACATTTTTTCATGAGTCTGTTAGCCATTTGTATGTCTTCTTTTGAGAAGTGTCGGTTCATGTCTTCTGCCCATTTTTTGACTTGATTATTTGTTTTTTGGTGTTGAGTTTCAGAAGTTATTTATAGATCTTGGATACCAGCCCTTTATCTGTAGTGTCATTTGCAAATATCTTCTCCCATTCTGTGGGTTGCTTCTTTGTCTTGTTGACTGTTTCTTTTGCTGTGCAGAAGATTTTTATCTTGATGAAGTCCCAAAAGTTCATTTTCCCTTTTGTTTCGCTTGCTTTTGGAGATGTATCATGAAAGAAGTTGCTGTGGCCGATGTCAAAGAGGATATTGCCTATGTTCTCCTCTAGGATTTTGATGGATTCC
The DNA here is from genome assembly GCF_002201575.2 of Neomonachus schauinslandi. Taxonomy (NCBI): domain Eukaryota; kingdom Metazoa; phylum Chordata; class Mammalia; order Carnivora; family Phocidae; genus Neomonachus; species Neomonachus schauinslandi. The sequence continues at coordinate 58,231,108 of NC_058419.1, forward strand.
TGTCTCACATTGAGGTCTTTCATCCATTTTGAGTTTATCTTTGTGTATGGTGTTAGAGAATGGTCGAGTTTCATTCTTCTGCATGTGGCTGTCCAATTTTCCCAGCACCATTTATTGAAGAGACTGTCTTTTTTCCATTGCATATTTTTTCCTGTGTTGTTGAAGATTATTTGACCATAGAGTTGAGGGTCCATATCTTGGCTTTCTATTCTGTTCCATCGGTCTATATGTCTTTTTGGGGCCAGTACCATGCTGTCTTGGTGATCACTGCTTTGTACTATAACTTGAAATCAGACAACGTGATGCCCCCAACTTTGTTTTTCTTTTTCAAAATTTCCTTGGTGATTCGGGGTCTTTTTTGAGTCCATACAAATTTTAGGATTGTTTGTTCCAGCACTTTGAAAAATGTCATTGGAATTTTGATAGGGATGACATTGAGGGTATAGATTGCTCTGAGTAGCATAGATATTTTAACAATGTTTATTCTTCTGATCCATGAGCATGGAATGTTTTTCCATCTTTTTGTGTCTTCTTCAATTTCTTTCATGAGTGTTCTGTAGTTCCTAGAGTATAGATCTTTTACCTCTTTGGTTAGGTTTATTCTGAGGTGTCTTATGGTTTTTGATGCTATTGTAAATGGAATCATTTCTCTAATTTCTCTTCTACAGTTGCATTGTGAGTGTATAAGAAAGCAACTGATTTCTGTGCATTGACTTTGTATCCTGCCACGTTACTGAATTGCTATATGAGTTCTAGTAGTCTGGGGGTAGAGTCTTTTGGGTTTTCCACATAAAGTATCATGTCATCTGCAAAAAGAGAGAGTTTGACTTCTTCTTTGCCAATTTGAATACCTTTTATTTCTTTTTGTTGTCTGATTGCTCTTGCTAGGACTTCTAGTACTATGTTGAACAATAATGGTGAGAGTGGGCATCCTTGACATGTCCCTGATCTTAAGGGAAAGGCTCTTAGCTTTTCCCCACTGAGGATGATATTCACTGTGGGTTTTTCAAAGATGGGTTTTATGAATTAGAGGAATGTTCCCTCTATCCCTATACTCTGAGGAGTTTTAATCAGTAAAAGATGCTGTATTTTATCAAATGCTTTCTCTGCATCGAGAAGACCATATGGTTCTTCTCTCTCCTCTTATTAATGTGTTCTATCACATTGATTGATTTGCGAATGTTGAACCACCCTTGCATCCCGGGGATAAATCCCACTTGATCGTGGTGGATGATCCTTTTATGTATTGTTGGATCCTTTTAGCTAGGATTTTGTTGAGGATTTTGGAATCCATATTCATCAGTGATATTGGTCTGAAATTCTCCTTTTTGATGGGGTCTTTGCCTAGTTTGGGGATTAAGATAATGCTGGCCTCATAGAATGAGTCTGGTAGCTTTCCTTCTGTTTCTATTTTTTGAAACAGCTTCAGGCCACTAGGTATTATTTCTTCTTTGAATATTTGGTAGAATTCCCCAGGGAATCCATCAGGCCCTGAAATCTTGTTTTTTGGGAGGGTTTGGATCACTGCTTCAATCTCGTTACTGGTTATTGGCCTACTCACATTGTCAATTTCTTCCTGTTTCAGTCTTGGCAGTTTACAGGTTTCCAGGAAGGCAACCATTTCATCCAGTTTGCTCAGCATATTGGCATATAGTTGTTGATAATAATTTCTAATAAGTGTTTCTATTTCCTTGGTGTTAGTAGTGATCTCTCCCCTTTCCTTCATAATTTTATTAATTTGGTTCCTTTCTCTTTTCTTTGGATCACTCTGGCCAGTGGTTTATTGATCTTATTAATTCTTTCAAAGAACCAGCTTCTAGTTTCGTTGATGTGATCTACTGTGTTTCTGGTTTCTAATTCATTGATCTCTGCTTTAATCTTAATTATTTATTTTCTAATGTGTGGCTTAGGCATCGTTTGTTGCTTTTTCTTTAGTTCTTTAAGGTGTAGAGTTAGTTGGTGATTTCAGGATTTTTCTATTTTGTGTGTGTGTGTGTCTGAGTGTTGGATGGCTATGTATTTTCCCCCTTAGTACCAACTTTGCAGTATCCCATAGGTTTTGGACCCATGTGTTTTCATTCTCATTGTTTTCCATGAATTATTTAAGTTCTTTGACTTCCTGGTTGACCGAAACATTCTTGAGCAGAGTGGTCTTTAGCTTCCAAGTGTTTGAATTTCTGCCAAATTGTTTCTTGTGATTGAGTTCCAGTTTTAAAGCATTATGGTCTGAGAATATGCAGGGAATAATCTCAGTCTTTTGGTATCAGTTGAGCCCTGATTTGTGACCCAGTATGTGGTCTATTCTGGAGAAAGTTCCATGTGTGCTCGAGAGGAATGAGTATTCTGTGGTTTTAGGGTGGAATATCCTGTATATATCTATGAGGTCCATCTGGTCCAGTGTGTCATTCAAAGCTCTTGTTTCTTTGTTGATTTTCTGCTTAGATGATCTGTCTGTTGCTGAGAGTGGAATGTTGAGGTCTCCTACAATTAATGTATTGTTATCAATATGACTATTTTGGTTAATAGTTGGCTTATGTAGATGGTTGCTCCCATGTTGGGGGCATAGATATTTACCATTGTTAGATCTTCTTGTTGGATAGACACTTTAAGAATGATATAGTGTCCTTCTGTGTCTAACTACAGCCTTTAGTTTAAAATCTAATTTGTCTGATATAAGAATTGCTACCTCAGCTTTCTTTTGAGGTCTGCTGGCATGGAAGATGAATCTCCATCCCTTCACTTTCAGTTTGAATGTATCTTTAGGTTCAAAATAAGTCTCTTGTAGACAGCATATGGATGGGTCCTGTCTTTTTATCCAACCTGCAACCCTGTGCCGTTTTATGGGAGCACTTAGGCCCTTCACGTTCAGAGTGATTATTGAAAGATATGAATTAATTTTCATCATGTTGCCTGTGAAGAACTTGTTTTTATAGATTGTCCCTGTAAATTTCTTTTCTATATCACTCTTGGGGTCTTTCTCCTTTTATAGAACCCCCTTAATATTTCTTGCAGGGCCAGCTTAGTGGTCACATATTCTTTCAGTTTCTGCTGGTCTTGGAAGTTCTACATCTCTTCATCCATTCTAAATGACAGCCTTGCCAGATAAAGTATTCTTGGTTGCATTTTCTTCTTGTTTAGTACCCTGAATATATCTTGCCAGGTCTTTCTGGCTTGCCAGGTCTCTGTGGATAAGTCTAATGTTATTCTGATGTTCCTCCCTCCGTATGTAAGTAATCTCTTCCCCCTAACTGCCCTTAGATGGTTTCCTTGGTTCTAAGATTTGCAAGTTTCACTATTACATGCTGGGCTGTTGGCCTGTTTTCCTTGATCTTGGGAGGGGTCCTCTCTGCCTCTAGAACAGGAAGGTTCATTTCATTCCCCAATTAGGGAAGGTCTCAGCTGCAATTTGCTCAAATATATCTCCTTGTCCTCTCTCTCTCTCCACCCCCTCTGAGATTCCAATAATTCTGACATTGGAACGTTTCATGGTGTCACTTATTTCTCTGATTCTATTTTCATGGATTCTGAATTGTTTTTCCCTGGCCTCCTCTTTTCCCTTTTTATCTATTAAATTGTGTTCCAGGTCACTAATTCGTTCTTCTGCTTCACTTACCCTAGGTGTTAGATTATCTAGATTAGATTGGATCTCATTGATAGCATTTTTAAATTCTGCCAATTCAGCTTTTATTTCTGCCCTTAGAGACTCTATGTTGCCATTAATTGATTTCTCCATTCTAGCTATTGTCTTCACAATTGCTAGCCTGAATTCCATCTCTGACATCTTGGTTATATCTGAATCCATTTGTACATATGTGGCATAAGTCATAATCTCTGAGTCTTTCTTATGTTTAGGGTTCCTCCTCCTAGTCATTCTGTTTAGGGGTGGTGAGGGAATGTATAGAGCTCAAATTATTGACCACATCCCAAGCAAGGTGCACCTGTTGTCTAGGGAACTTAGGATTGTTGTCCTCTTCCTCTCCCAACCTGTCTTCTGGAGGAGGGGCCTACCATGCTGTTACTCAGGCAACCCTGTTTGGGCAGAGTTGCCCTTCCCCCTGTGGCGGTGGATAAGCTCAGTAGGAACTTATTTTGGGGGGCTTTTTTTCTCTGGCAGCTTTCCCTGGTGGCTTTCTGCATCTCTTCTGAGAGTCAGAGCAGAAAAGACCATTTCCAACCCTGTGCCTCAGAGCAGAGAGATCGCAGTCTGTTCTTCAGTGAGCTCTCCAGACCACACTATCTCCCTTTCTTTCTGTGCTGCTATAAACTGCAGCCTCCTGGGTTGTGTGCCTTTCAGCAGGGCTCCCAGCCCTCACCTCCAGGTTGTGGCACGTCTCTGCCTTTTGTGCTTCTAAAACCACCAGATGCCCCCAGTTTGCATGCACATCCTCTCCGCTCTGGGTTTCCATCTGGGGGGCTGCCCTAAAGTCCTCTCCCGGCCACAAGTGTTCTGCGAGTCTGTGCCCCATCCCCACCCCAGGAGGCTATTGCTCACTGGTGGTGTAAGATCCTCACTGCCAGGCTCCCTCCTGCTGTGGTTTATCCTCCAATATCTGCCCGTGAATCACGGCTCCCTGCTTTGTACCTTGAAACCAACCACCTGCAATATTCTGTTTGTAGAGATCCAGATCTATCTTCTTACATCTCAGGCTGATTTCTTGGATGTTCAGCTGGTAGATATCCAGCTCAGTTCTGGGGACCAGTTGGAATATGTCCCCTACTCCTCTGCCATCTTTCCTTCCCCAACCCCCCAAGGCCTGGTGAATGATATTTTTTAATGAATTGTTGGATTCTGTTTGTTAGTATTTTATTGAGAATTTTTACGTCCATGTTCATCAGGCCCATAGTTCTCTTTTTTAGTGGAGTCTTTATCGAGTTTTGATATCAGGGTAATATTGGCCTCATAAAATGAGTTTGGAAGTTTTCCTTCCTTTTCTATTTTTTGGAAGAGTTTGAGAAGAAGGGTTATTAACTCTTCTTTAAATGTTTGGTAGAATTTGCCTGTCTAGTGATATATTTGTATTTGTTGAGGCCAGTTTTGTGACCTAATATGTGACCTATTCTGGAGAATGTTCTATGTGGACCTGAAAAGAATGTGTATTCTGCTGCTTTAGGTTGGAATGTTCTGAATATATCTGCTAAGTTCCTCTGCTCCAGTGTGTCATTCAAAGCCATTTTTCCTTGTTGATTTTCTGCTTAGATGATCTGTCCATTGATGTAAGTGGGGTGTTAGAGTCCCCTACAAGTATTGTATTGTTATCAGTGAGTTTCTTTGTTTTTATTGATTCATATATTTGTGTGCTCCCAAGTTGGGGGCATAAATATTTATAATTGTTAGATCCTCTTGAGGGATTTTCACTTTATTATGATATACTGCCTTTCATCTTGTTATAGTCTTTGGTTTAAAGTATAGTTTTTCTGATATAAGTATTCTACTCTGTCTTTCTTTTTACATCCATTTGTATGACAAATGTTTTTCCATCCCCTCACTTTCAATCTGTGGATGTCTTTAAGTCTGAAATGAGTCTCCCGTAGGCAGTATATAGATTGGTCTTTTATTTTATCCATTCTTACACACTAGTCATTTGATTGTAGCATTTAGTCCATTTACATTAGTGATAGGTATATATTTAGTGACAGTTTATTACTTGTTTTTGCATTGTTTCTGGAGATTTTCTCTGTTCCTTTCTAGTCTTCGGTCACTTTGGGTCTTTGCTTCCCACTCAGAGTCCCCTTTAATATTTCTTGTAGGGTTGGTTTAGTGGTCAAGAACTCCTTTAGTTTTTGTTTGTCTGGGAAACTATCTCTCCCATTGTGAAATATAGCGTGGATGGATAGTGTATTCTTGGTTTCAGATTTTTCCCATTCAACAGGTTGAGTGCGTCATGCCACTTTCTTCTGGCTTGCCAAGTTTCTGTTGATAAACATACAGCTAGTCTATAAGTCTTTGTTTGAAAGTTAAGGACTCCTTTTGTCTTGCTGCTTTTAAGATATTTTTCTTTATCACTATATTTTGCAAATTTAATTACAGTATATCTGGTTTGGATCTGTTTTTATTTATTTTGATGGGAGTTCTCTATGCCTCCTGGATCTGGATGTCTCTTTATTTCCCCAGATTAAGGAATTTTTCAGGAATTATTTCCTCAAATAAATTTTCTGTCTCTTTTTCTCTCTCTTATTCTTCTGAGACTCCTATAATATGAATGCAATTACATTTTTTTTGAATGCAATTACATTTGATGGAGTCACTGAGTTTCTTAAGTCTGTTCTTGTGTTCCATAATTCTTTCTCTCTTTTGTTCAGCTTCTTTTTTCCCCATTATTTTGTCTTCTATATCACTAATTTGTTCCTCTGCTTCTTCCGGCCTGCTGTTCATTGCATCAAGCCTTTTTTGAATCTGTTATTGCATTCTTCACTTTTGACTGATAGTTTTTTAACTCTTTTATCTTTGCAGTAAGCATCTCCCTGAAGTCTTCCATTCTTTTCTCAAGCCCAGTGAGTATCCTTATGATTGTGCTTTAAATTTTCCATCAGACATATTACTTATATCAGTTTCACTTAGATCTTTGGCTGTGGCCTTATCTTATTCTTTCATTTGACATGAATTCCTCTGTCTTGGCATTTTGTCTAAGTATCTGCCTTCTTCTCTGTGTTAGATAAGTCTGTTATGTTTCCTGCTCCTGAGACAATGGCTTTATCCCAAAGAGTTCTTATAGTGTCCAGGCCCTGGAGCTTTAAGATTTTATTTATTTATTTGAGAGAGAGAGTGAGAGAGAGAAAGAGCACAAGAGGGGGGAGCGGGAGAGGGAGAAGCAGACTCCCTGCCGAGCAGGGAGCCCGATGTGGGACTCAATCCCGGGACTCCAGGATCATGACCTGAGCCGAAGGCAGTCGCTTAACCAACTGAGCCACCCAGGCGCCCGGCCCTGGAGCTTTAAGGAGTGTCTCTAGAGTGTGTTCCGTGTGCCCTGCTGTTGTGTTTTGACTGTTCTGTCCTTCAAGACGGTCATCTGCAGAGGTTCTCCTTGCTTGCAGTGGGCAGGGTTTGGTCCTTGGCAAAAATGTGGTGAGTTTTAAGTAGGTGTATTCTGGTCTGCTTGTTAAATGAGACTTGATATTGCCTCCACTAGAACTGAAGCCCTGAAGAACTCTCTGGTCAAGAGACATGTGTGGGCAGGGGTTTCTACTGCTCTTCTGGTGAGGGGGCCCACTGCACTAAAACTAAGGCAGGCTTGACTGAGGGGGAGGTCCCAACAGAGTGCATGGGTGTGGGACTTGGTGTATATAGGTTAGGTAGCTAGTGTGGGCTCTGCACTCCTTCCCTCATGTTCTTTTGTGTTTATGCTGTGGTGCGGGGAGGGAAATGGCAACAGCCAGTTCCTTTGTCCCCGGAGAGGCATCTCCATGAACTTTGCCTCTCAGGGAAGCACTCCAAGAAAAGTGAATAATCTCTTTTCTGTGTGACCTAGTCGTTTTTCAGATCACTGTTTTTACACTGTCTGCCTCTGGGTTGTTTGCCTGCATTCTCTCCAGCAGCAGTGCATTGCCATCTTGGCTCTATCCTACCAGGCTTAGCATCTCAGAGTGCAGAGAAGCCTCCAATTACATGGCTTTTAAAACCTCCAGGGAAATCCCACTTTCTAAAGGAAAATTCTGATACCTCCAAGTAAGCCAGGGTGACAGTCCTGGACTCCAGGAAAAAGTAGAAAGTAATTCTGTTAATAAAGCAAGAACACTTTAAAGATGTTACTATCTTTATTCTCCACAAGTTAATATCTTTACCTTAAGAATGATTTTTAAAATGTCAAATGTTCACACTGTCACTTTTCTCCTCTGAAGATTCATTCTCATGTAATCTTATACTTAGTTTGAAGTGTATTGTTTTTAATGTTTTATTCTATACGCAGGGGATTTTTTTTCTTTCTTACACTGGGTGTCCTGACTACCTCTTCAACCACACTTTTACAATCCCAGCAAGCACTGTGTTCAAGGCATAATTATCCTGCTTCTCTGTGTATCTGAAAAATTCTTGAATGGCTCTAACCTTGTATTTTATGATCCTCAGACTGTAGTGGGTGTTAGAATCAGCTGAGGAGCTTGATAATGTGTAGATTCCCAGTTATTGCCCACCCAGAAGATTCTTATTCAGCAGGTTGGAATGGAATGATGGAACATACATTCCAGGTGATTCTTTTTTTTTTTTTAAAGATTTTATTTATTCATTTGAGACACAGAGATACAGAGAGAGAGAGAGCATGAGCAGGGAGAGAGGCAGAGGGAGAAGGAGAAGCAGGCTCCCTGCTGAGCCAGGAGCCTGATATGGGGCTCTATCCCAGGACCCTGGGATCATGACCTGAGCGGAAGGCAGATGCTTAACCATCTGAGCCACCCAGGCGCCCCCATTCCAGGTGATTCTAATGAGGAGGTTATACTTTTTGAGTTGTTGTTGTGTGAGTGGTGAGCTACATCAATACCAAGTACTCTGAAAAGCCTTGTGAACTGTCTAAAGCTGACAACCAGTCTTATTTTTTCCTTACACTTGTGTTCTTTCACTGAACTATGTCAATGTAGAAGAATTCATTGCTGTTGGGGATGTCCAGCTAGATTGGAATGTATTTAAGGAAGTAGAGAACCAAGAGAAAGATGGAGCTAGAGCCATTTAAAACCCATTGCACCACAGTGATCCACAGGGTGCTTTGAAATACCTGGACCTAGGCTCTATAAGATTGACTATGACCTGAAGACCAGGAAAATACATTTTTACATTTAAAGACTAACACTTCCTCCTTTAAATTTAAACAAAGTCTTGGAATGATAAAAAAGCTTCAGCAAAAATATATCTAGAAAAGGTGAAATCAATAACCATTGATATAAAAACATTTAGAACAAAATAATTAGCTACTTTCTTATATTAAAATTAAACACAAGAAATTGCTTCAATAAACAAATTATACTAGATCATTAAAAAAAGCTAAATAACATAGAGCAGTACTCTAAACCTGCAGTTAGTTAGGAAGTGGTGATAATCTGAGGCAAATTTGGACTTCATCAGCCTAGCTATAAATCTTGCAGAGCCTATAGCAAAAGTAAAGGCAAATATTTTCTCTCTCTCAAGCTTCCACATATCTTCTGGAATCTGATTTAGATTGATCATGGACTACTTTTATTTAAGAAGGTTTTTATTGTCTTTGTTGTTGTAGTTAGAGATTTTTAGCTCCATATAATTCTTGTAAAATATATTAAATTACAGCAATCCATTTAAATTCAAACAGTCTTGATAATTACATACATATGACAAAATTCCCAACTCTGCCTAGTATTGTGGGGGGAAAGAAAAACTATAAAAATACCCCCCTTTCCTTATACTGGTCTAGCATTTTATCACTTATAAAATTCTATAACATCTACCATCTCATCTCAACTTCTTAGTCTCTTACCTTAAATTTATGAGTTAAGCAAAACAAGCATTATCCCCATTTTACAGATATGAAAAGGGAGATTATAAGAAGTGATGAAACTAGAGCCCAGTAATGCACATTAGGTGTTTGTTGCCCAAAGGTATTTGAGTTTTCTTAGGACTCCCTAGGTATCTGAAAATGAACACGTTTCCAGATCCTGGAGAATTAATCTCCTATGGTATGATTTCCAGCCAGCAGAAAAGACAGCTGGTACTGCATCAGGAACTGTTTTCAGATCACTATACTTGCACTCAGAACCTTGCATGGCACTCCAACTTTGGTGCTCTTACGTTCTCCCCACCCCTGGCCCAGTGCTGCTCTCCTACTGCCTTCCATTTGTTCAGTGCCCCTTTGCAATATATATTTAAGTACCACTTGTTCTCTGAAGCTTGTTTACTCCCTTTTCCTTCCCAATCAATATTTCTCTGGCTGGAGCTTATAACCCAGTCCCTCAGGGCACTTTGCTCCTTGATAATGAATCTCTCTCTATGGTGTTAATAAGTGATAATGAACTCATGTATTACCCTCTCAAGGAATATAATTTGCATTTTTAAAAAGATTTTATTTATTTATTTGACAGAGAGAGAGACAGAGAGAGAGGGAACACAAGCAGGGGCAGTGGGAGAGGGAGAAGCAGACTCCTCGCTGAGCAGGGAGCCCGATGCGGGGCTCAATCCCAGGACCCTGAGATCATGACCTGAGCCAAAGGCAGATGCTTAATGACTGAGCCACCCAGATGCCCCTGTAATTTGCATTTTAACTTTTTTTGTGTGTGTGAACTGTGCTTCATCCTGTTCAGGTTACCCCCCTGGACAAAATCTTCAAAGGCTCTCCACTGTCTATCAAATTAATTTCAAATGCCTCATCCCTGAGGTATACCCCCCCAATTTGATACCAATTTAAGCTTTCTAGCCAATCATTACCAGAAATCTATCCTGTGTATCCAGCAAAATGGACAACTTCCTTTGCCCCAAATATTTACAGAGCACATGTTAACCTCTCCACTCCATAAATGCTTCCTTAACCCCTCCCCAAGCCCCACCTTCAGCATTTAAACCATTATCAGCTAACCTTTGAAGAACTTTAGATAAGCTGTTGGAGGAAGTAGGGGAAAAATTGAAACAAGCAGCAAAATGAGGATTACTCACAGAATTAGAAAGATGGGAGGGTTCTAGTGATGTCTTGCCAACCTCAGACTTTTGCCAAGGATTATGCCTGGAAATAGATGTCTATTGGTTACCAATTAGGGGGCTTTGTCTTAGATTCAGCCTAGCTTGAGAAAGTGGCCCCATGGACACCAGGGACTCAGGAATATCAAGAATACCCCAGAGAAAGGAAAAATGAGGCCTAGAGAAGAAGTGACATGCCCAAAGTCATATAGCTAATAAAGTGGCAAAACTAGGATTTGTCTCACAGTTTACTGTCCTTGAAGCTCCCAATAGGAAGAACTTTGCCCTGTAAATATATACCTTGTCTGTGTACCAACAGTGTTTGCTCATGTCACCACCACACCTATCCAGTTTTTGCCTCTGCCCCAGAGTTCACCCTATAATTCTATGTAATATGATCCTTGATCATTCTACTGGCAATAATTATCTAAACATGATGGTATTGTCTATTCTTCCTCACATGTAGCAAGTTCTACTTAAACTACTTCCCAGATTAGAAGACAGTGCCACTTAAAAGTTGTTCATTTGTTGCTTTAGTGCATCTAAGCCTTTACTAAGTCAAATTTTTAATTTCTGATCTTGCTTTCTAGGTCCTGGTGAAGCTTTCAAATTCTAGGGAATATCATGTAGTAATGGAGAATACCTGAAATGGAGTAACATATATCTTACCTCTGTCTTCCAATGTACCTTTTTCCTTTGTTTTTCAGATTAGGGATTGATGACTGTAATAATCACATAACTATCAGTTGTGAATGTGAGACTATACATGGAATATTTGATGAACAGCCAATATAAAAGAATATATATAATTAGAAACAGTTTAAAAAAATTAGAAACAGTAAGATTTTGGAGTTACAAATTGTTAAGCTTTATGTTTCAGTTTTAGACAATAACTATTGATTCTTTGCCTTGAAAGATGAGGAAAATAACACTGTTATATTTCCTATACTCTTTTCTACCACCTCTTGATTTTTATGATATATGTATATGTTCTGTTCCATAACAATAACCCTTCAGTTTTTTCTTAAGTATATGGTTAAATAGAATACGTGTTCACTACTAGGTCTTTTTATACAGCTTCTCCATTCTTTTCAGCTGACCATTCATTATTCAGTATTTTTAAAAATTTAATTATTTATTTATTTATTTGAGAGAGAGACTCCTCAAGCCGACTCCCTGCTGAGTGCAGAGCCTGATGTGGGGCTTCATCCCATGACCCATGAGATCATGACTTGAGCCAAAACCAAGAGTTGGATGCTCAACCAACTGAGATAACCAGGCACCCCATTCAGTAGTTTTTTTTAAAATAAGCTACTTTATCATTCAGTAGTTCCCCCTCAAAATCTACTCATGCTCATTATATATTCCGAGTTCTTTCATGCTTTAGAATATATGCCTCTTAAATTGGCATTTGATCTAAAACTTGACTGGTATTCTTGGATCATACTGTCTTTTTTTTACACATTTCATCCATTGTCTTCTGATGTTAGCAGTATCTCCAGAGAAATATAACAAATTTTCCCCTTGTGTACATGATTTGCCTTGTGTGCCTAGTTGCCTTCTTTATCTTTGAAGTTTAATAATGTAATCAAGATATGACTTGTTTTCAGTCAATATCTACCAGATTAACCTTGAACACAGAGTATAGTCTTTATGTTTACAAATTTAGTTCTTCCATTATTTCAGGGAAATTTTATGCTCTTTATCTTCTAATACTTTTTCTTTTCCATTGTAGAATTGAAGTTATTCTATTTCAGCATTATCTTTATTAGGTTTTTTGTTCTCTGTCTCGATTATATTCTATCTAGTTAGTTTAATTTCTATGTCTTTATCTTTTGAATTCATTGTGATTATTCCAGAATTTTTCTCTATTTTATTAATTTGGTTTTCAGGAATTCTACTGAGTTCTGTGCTCTTTATACTACTTCTTAAATGATGTTTTTGGGGGTCTTAATTAATTTCAGTAAATATGTACAGATACCAGCTCAAGTACTTGTGTATATAATTCTAGGAGTGGAATTGCTAGGTTGTACATCAACCAAGATTCTTATGTCCAGAAAAACTTCTTCAAAAACAGAGCAGAAATTAAGACATACTCAGATAAACAAAAACTAAAGGAGTTTGCTTCTAGTAAACTTTCCTTATAAGAAATGCTAAAGGAAGTCCTTTAGGCTAAAATGAAAAGAAATTATATGGTAACTCAAAGTAATATGCAGAAATAAAGAGCTCTGGTAAAGGTAACTAAATAGGTAAACATAAAAGCTACTATCATTGGGACCTTTCAGGGAAGATGGTGGAGTAGGAGGCACCTGAGCTCACCTTGTGCCATGGGCACACTGAGATAACAGCTACATTTGTGAAACTAACTCTGAAAATGACCTGAAGACTGTCGAACAGGCTTTCCACAGCTAATCATAGATAGGAGGCCATATTGAAAACGGTAGGGTGGGGGAGATGCAACTGAGAATCAAACATAACTGAGACTAACCACAAATGGAATGGACACCACAAGCACAGATAAGTGAGAGGATCATATCCCACACCAGGCACTGCAGGCATGGGGGACCTGCACTGGGAAGATGAGTCCCCGTAACATTTGGCTTTGAAAACCAGTGGGGCTCAACTTTGTGAATTTTTATAGTCAGCAGGGCTCAACTTTGGGTACTTTAAAAATCAGCAGGCTTGGCTCTGGGAGAGCCCAAGGGCAATAGGAAACAGTCCTTGCCCTTAAAGAGTCAACATAACAAATAACTCAGCCAAAATCCAGTATATAAACAGCAGAATGAAAAGCACCTAGGGTATATGTGAAGGAGATTTATCTACTAATCTTATAACATACACTGGAGAGGCTTTTTTTTTTAGCAGACTTCTACAAAAATAAAAGAGCTGGTAAGTATCAATTCTACCCCCTCCCCACCCAGTCTAGATATACAAACGCTTGCAGGAACCAGTGCAATACTCTCCATCTATCTTGCTAGCACTCCATGCCCTACCCCATTGATCTTTTGCAGCTCAGTCCCATTCACCTTGCCCCACCTTCTAAATCAACTCCTAGCCTGACACACCTTGTAAGCAACCCCTACAGAGACCTGCATCACTCCAAAGTAACTCCTACCTGGGGGTAGGGGAATATAACCACACCCACCAGTGGGCCCACAGTCCCAGCAATTGAACCATACAGCTGGCAGCATAAAGGGAGTGCCCTGCCAAACAGTGTGACTACAGCCCCAATAGACAAATGGAGGGGTAGGCATTTTGTCTGACTATTGGCCGCACCCACCAATGAAACCCTTTCAGGGAACAGGGAGATTACCCAGCAGTTCAGTGCAACTACAAACTTAGTGGACTGATGGAGGGCAAACATCCAGTTTGATTGCTGACACTGCCCAAATACAAGCCTGTGGCAGCCCTAGACAAGCCCTGTAACAGCACAGGGATAAAACCCTGTTTGTGCACCCACAACAAGTAAAGTAGGACATTGCAACTAACTAGACTGAAGGTAAATGCAGCTCAGCCACAACAGCAAGGCACACTACCATAAGAAAATCCCTTAAGCACCTGTTTCTGATGAACAGAGGGCATTTCCAATAAGACATCAAGGCCACTATTTTCATGATCAGGAGACATATCTGACTTTCCTAATACATAGAAACAAACAGAGAGACAAAATGAGGAGACAGAAGAATATATTTCAAAATAAAGAACAGAACAAAGCCACCATAAAAGAGCTGAATGGAACAGAGATAAGCAATATGCCTGATGAAGAATTCAAAGTAATGGTCATTAAGACACCCACTGGACTGGAGAAAAGAGTGGAGGATCTCAGTGAAGTCTTCAACAAAGAGATAGAAAATATGAAAAAGAACCGGTCAGAGATTAAGAACTCAGTATCTGACATAAAAAGTACACTAGGGAATCAAGAGCTGATTAAAAGATGCAGAAGAATGAATCAGCGATCTAGAAGACAGGGTAATGAAAAACAATGATGAAGAACATCAAAAAGAAAAAGGAATAATAAAAAAATGAAATAGTTTAAGGAAACACCGAGACATCTTCAAGGATAATAACATTCACATTATAGGAATTCTAGGAGAAGAGAGAGGGAAGGGAGCAGAAAATGTATTTGAAGAAATAATAGTTAAAAACTTCCCTAATCTGGGAAAGGAAATAGACATCCAGATCTAGAAGGCACAGAGATTCCCCAACAAAATTAACCCAAGGAGGCCTACAGAAAGACATATAAGGATTAAAATGTCGACTAGTAGTGATAGAGAATTTTAAAAGCAGCAAGAGAAAAGAAAACAGTTACATACAAAGGAAAGACAATAAGGCTATCAGTTGATTTTTTTCAGCAGAGACTGCAGGCCAGAAGGGAGTGGCATAATATATTCAAAGTGCTGAAAGGAAAAACCTGCAGCCAAAAATACTCTACCCAGCAATGTTAACATTCAGAACAGAAGAAGAGATAGAGTTTCCCAGACAAACTAAATTTAAAGGAGTTCATCACCACTAAGCCAGCTTTATCAAAATATCAAAGGGAATTCTTTAAGTGGACAAAGAGACCATAATCAGGAGTAAGAAAATTAGAAAACAGCAAATTCCACAGGTAAATGCAAGCATATACTAAATATACTAAGCTAATCACATATAAAACTAGTATCAAGATTAAAGCACAAAAGCATTAAAATCAAATATATCTCCAAATATCAGCCAAGGGGTTCACAATATAAAAGGATGTAAAGTAGGACATCATATATATAAAATGTGTGGGGAGGGCAGTAGTAAAAATTCAGTGCTTTTAGAATGGGTTAAAACTTAAGGCACCATAAACTTAATGTAGACCACAATACACATAAGATGTTATATATGGATGGTAACCACAAATCAAAAGCTATAATATATACACAAAAATAAAAAGAAATGAATCTAAGCAAAACACTAAAGAAAGCTATCAAATCACAAGGAAAGAGAGCAACAGAAGAAGGAACAGAAATGAACTACAAAAACAACTGTAAAACAAGTAACAAAATGGCAATAAGTACATGCCTGTCAATAATATTACTTTAAATGGAATTGGACTAAATGCTCCAATAATAAAAACATAGGGTGACTAAATGGGTAAAACTGTAATATCTATTTATTTGTTGCCTACAGGAGACTCAATTTAGACCTAAGGACACATATGGATTGAAATTGAAGGGATGGAAAAACATTACCATCCAAATGGAAGAAAAAAAAGCTAGTGTAGCAATATTATATCAGACAAAACAGACTTTAAAAGAAAGACTAACAAGAGACAAAGAAGGATGATACTACATAATGTTAAAGGGAACAATCCAACAATAAGAAATAACAATTTTAAATATTTATGCACCTAACATGGGAGCATCTTTATACATATAGCAACTATTAACAGACATAAAGGAAGAAATTAACAGGAATATAATAAATAGAAAATTTAACACCTCACTTACTTCAAGGGAAAATCATCTAGACACAAAATTAACAAGGAACTAGTATGCTTTGAATAATACATTAGACCAGATGGACATAAAAGATATACATATAGAACATTCCATTAAAAAAAAAAAGCAGAATACACATTCCTTTAAAGTGTACATGGCACATTCTCTAAGACAGATCATATGTTCAGTCACAAATTAAGCTTCAGTAAACTCAAGAAAATTGTAATCATACCATGTATTTTTTCCAACCACAACTGTATGAAGCTAATCAATCACAAGAAGAAAAAATCTGGTAAGAACACAAATACATGAATAAAAAATATCATGCTACTAAACAATGACTGGGTCAACCAAGATATTACAGAGAAAATAAAAAAATATGGGTGCCTGAGTACCTCAGTTGGTTAAGCATCTGCCTTTGGCTCAGGTCATGATCCCAGGATCCTGGGATCAAGTCCCACGTTGGGTTCCTTGCTCAGCGGGGAGCTTGCTTCTCCCTCTGCCTGCCATTCCCCCTGCTTGTGCTCTCTCTCTGACAGATAAATAAATAAAATCTTTAAAAAAAAGAAAAGAAAAAAAAATATATAGACATAAATGAAAGTGAAAATAAAATGGTCCAAAATCATTGGGATGAAGCAAAAGCTCTTCAAGAGGGAAGTTTATAGCAATACAGGCCTACCTCAAGAAGCAAGAAAAATAATAAATTAAAAGCCTAATACTACAACTAAAGGAGCCAGAAGAACAGAGCACAAAGCCAGTAGAAGGGAGGACATGATAATGATTAGAACAGAAATAAATGAAATAGAGACAAAAAAAAAAAAACCAGAGAAGATCAATGAAAGATAGTTCTATGAAAAGATCCACAAAATTGATGAACTTTTAGAGTCAAAAAGAAAAAAAAAAATGAGAGAACTCAAAAAAAATTGGAATCAGAAATGAAGGAGAAGAAATAACAATTGACACCAAAAAAGTTTTAAAAAGATTATGAGACTATTATGAAGCATTATATGCCACCAAGTTGGACAACCTAGAAGATATGGATAAATTCCTAGAAACATATAACCTTCCAAAACTGAATCTGGAAGAAATAGAAAATTTAAACATACTGATTACTAGCAATGGAATTGAATTGGTAATCAAAAATCTTCCAATAAACAAGTACAGGACTAGATGGATTCCCATGAATTCTACCAAACATTTAAAGAAGGGTTCATAGCTATTCTTCTCAAACTATTCCAAAATAATAGAAGAGGAAGGAAATCATCCAGAATTATTCTACAAGGCCAGATTTACCCTAATACCAAAGCCAGATTAAGACACTACAAAAAAGAAAAAAAAAAACAACTACAGGACAATATCTCTGATGCAAAAATAATCAACAAAATATTAGCACATTGCATCCAACAATATATTAAAAATTCACATATTATAAGGACGTCTGAGTGGTTCAGTCAGTAAAGCATCTGACTCTTGGTTTTGGTTCAGGTCATGATCTCAGGGCTGTGAGTTCAAGCCTTTTGTCAGGCTCCACACTCAATAGGGAGTCTGCTTGGGATTCTCTCTCTCCCTCTCCCTCTGCCCCTCCCCCTGCTCTCACACATGCACGTGTTCTCTCACTCTTTCTCTCTCTTTCTAAAAATAAATAATTCTTTTTAAAAAATTCACTTATCACAAAGTGGCATTTATTCCAGGTGTGCAAGCACTGATCAATATTCATAAATCAATCAATGTGATACATCACCTTAACAAGAGAAAAGATAAAAACTATATGATTATTTCAATAGATGCATTTGACAAAGTATAAGATCCATTCATGATAAAAACTCTCTACAAAGTAGGTATAGAAGGAACATAACTCAACATAAGAATGGCCATATATAAAAATCCTACAGCTAGCATCATATTTAATGGTAAAAAAATTGTGAGATTTTTCTCTAAGATCAGGAACAAGACAAGGATTTCCATTGTCAACACTTTACTCAACATAATACTGGAAGTTCTAGCCACAGCAATCAGATAGGAAAATGAAATAAAAGGCATCCAAATTGGTAAGGAAGAAGTAAAACTTTCTTTGCAGAAGACATGAAACTATATACAGAAAACCCTAAGAGTGGAGACTTAAGATGGTAGAGTAATAGGAGGACCTTATGCTTGCCTTATCCCTCAAACACAGCTAGATAAATATAAAATTATTCTGAACACCCAGGAAATCAATCTGAGGACTGAAAGAATGAACTACACAACTAGAGGAAGAGAAAAGGCCACATTGTAGAAGGGAGGAGGCACAGAGACATGATTTGGGGGAGAAAAGAATTACTGGTGCTATGGAGGGGAGGGAGCTCCATTAAGGGAGGGAGAGAGAAAGAGAGAGAGAGAGGCACAGGGTGCAGGGCATTGCATAAGAAAAACAATCCCCTAATATGATTGGGAAAATGAGAGGGGCTGCTTATTGCAAGCTTTTATAAGCAGTGGAGTTCAAAGTCTGAAGTTTTAGAAGTCTGCACCATTGCTGGGATGGAGCCTGGCAAGCAGAAATGTGTTCTTGTAGAAAAGGAGGGCAGAAGCCTGGGACACCACAGCATGGTCTGAGGATGCCATGGGTCACACTGGGAGAGACAGTTCCCCTTCTTGGGGTGCATTTAGGAAAGGTGACACTGCCTATCCAGGGACAAAAGAGCTGGTGGTTGCCATTGAGCTGCCCTGTTCATTAGCATAGGAATAGAGGCACCCCTAGCTGAAAGCAGCTAACCTGCACACAGGCTTTTTTTGCACTTTACAATAAACTCCAAGGCCCTGCACATTCCTGCGACTATCCTTCTGGAACAAACCCCACACCAACCACAGCTAAGCAAGACCCTTCCCGCTGAGGTTCACTGTGGGTGGGTCTGCGCCACAACAGATCCCTCAAATTGAGTTTTGAAACCCAGCTGGTGCACCTGAGATAAAATACAGAAACTGCACTGCCTGGGGGTCAGACAGACAGGGTGAAGGCAGGGATGCCTGGGACAAATGAGGGGAGATTCTTCACTCTTCTGTGAGGGCTTTCTGAGGAGTGGCAGATGAGAACTCCCCTCTCCTGGACAAGAGAGCCAGCTGAAGCCACCTTTGCCACTGACCATTAGCAAGAATGGACTTCAGTGAACAGCACAGTGCCCATAGTGGAAACTTGAACCACTTACACCAAGCTCCACCCCCCTGTGCTCTGCAGGTGATTGTTTTTACTAGGCAAGTGTGCCTGAGACTCAGAGGAGCAGCAGGCCCCTCTCTCAGATGACCACCACAAACCCCCTACACGCACCAAGTGTACTGACACTTGACACCACAAGAATCTGTTGGGTTTGGAGACTCCAAACGGGGTTGTGTGCCAGAGGTAGAAACACTTGGTCACAGGCCGGGTGAGCACAGAGTGCGGCCAAAAGACCAGGCAGATGGGAATGATCAACTGCTTTTCTCTAAGGGCTCACTGTGGAGTGGGGCCCCAAGCTCTCGGCTCCTTTGGGGCTAGAGATTAGGAGGCCGCCATTTTCAGTCTCGTCCTCTAAAGCTATATGGAAACCTTTCAGGGAACAAAAGCTACCAAGAGCAAACACGAGCAGATTACTTAGCCTGGCCCCTGGCAAGGGCCATGCAATTCTGCCTCAGGCAAAGACATTTGAGAATCACTGCAACAGGCCCCTCCCCCAGAAGATCAGCAAGAACATCCAGCTAAGACCAAGTTTACCGATCAATGAGAACTGCAAAACTCCAGCGCTAGGGGAATATAGCACATAGAATTCATGGCTTTCCCCCCAAGATCCTTTAGTCTTTCAAAGTTAATTTTTAAAATTTTATTTTTTCTTTTTCTGTTTTTTTAAAATCTTTCTTCTTTCCTTTTTCAACCAGCATCTTATCTTACAAATTCCTTTCTTAAAATCTTTTTTGATTTTCATTTTTACAGTTATATTCTATCCCTTCATTGTATTTAACCTTATTTTTGTATATATATAAGTTTTTCTTTCTTTAAAATTTTGGAAAGAAGTTTCTTCTAACAGACCAAAATACACCCAAAATCAAGTGTGTGGCTCTGTTCTATTCACCAGCCTGATCATATTCCTTTTTTTTTCCTTTCTTTCCTCCCCCCCCCATTTTCTGGTTCCTTCTGATTTGTTTAGTGTATATTTTTCTGGGGTCATTGTTATCCTTTTAGCAATTTGTTCTCTCATTCATCTATTCTCCTCTAGACAATATGACAAGATGGAAAAACTCAGCTCAAAAACAAAAAAAAAAGGAACAAGAGGCAGTACTGACTGCCAGGGACCTAATCAATAGGGACATAGTAAGATGTAGGAACTAGAGTTCAGAATGACGATTATAAAGATACTAGCTGGGCTTGAAAAAAACATAGAAGATACTGTAGAATCTCTTTCTGGAGAAATAAAAGAACTAAAATCTAACCAAATCGAAATCAAAAAGGCTATTAATGAGGTGTAATAAAAAATGGAGGCTCTAACTGCTAGGATAAATGAGGCAGAAGAGAGAATTAGTGATATAGAAGACCAAATGATGAAGAATAAAGAAGCTGAGAAAAAGAGAGATAAACAATTATTGGATCACAAGGGGAGAATTTGAAAGATAAGTGATAATATAAGATGAAACAATATTGGAAGAATTGGGATACCAGAAGAAGAGAGAGAGGGGCAGAAGGTATATTGGAGCAAATTATAGCAGAGAAATTCCCTAATCTATGGAAGGTAACAGACATCAAAATTCAGGAGGCACAGAGAACCCCCCTTAAAATCAATAAAAATAGGTCAACACCTTGACATCTAATAGTAAAACTCACAAGTCTCAGAGACAAAAAGAAAATCCTGAAAGCAGCTCAGGACAAGACATCGGTAATCTACAGTGGTAGAAACATTAGGTTGGCAGCAGACCTATCCACAGAGACCTGGCAGGCAAGAAAGGACTGGCATGATATATTCAGAGCACTAAATGAGAAAAATATGCAGCCAAGAATATTATATCCAGCTAAGCTGTCATTGAAAATAGAAGGAGAGATAAAAAGTTTCCAGGACAGGGGCGCCTGGGTGGCTCAGTCGTTAAGTGACTGCCTTCGGCTCAGGTCATGATCCTAGGGTCCTGGGATCGAGCCCCGCATCGGGCTCCCTGCTTGGCGGGAAGCCTGCTTCTCCCTCTCCCACTCCCTCTGCTTGTGTTCCCTCTCTCGCTGCGTCTCTCTCTGTCAAATAATTAAAATCTTTAAAAAAAAAAAAGTTTCCAGGATAAACAAAAACTAAAAGAATTTGCGAACACCAAACCAGCCCCATAAGAAATATTGAAAGGGGTCCTCTAAGCAAAGAGAGAGCCTAAAAGTAACATAGACCAGAAAGGAACACAGGCAAGATACAGTAACAGTCACCTTACAGGCAATACAGTGACACTAAATTCATATCTTTTAATAGTTACCTTGAATGTAAATAGGCTAAATGCCCCAAACAAAAGACACAGGGTATCAGATTGGATTAAAAAACAACAACAAAAAACAAGACCCTTCGATATGCTGTATGCAAGAGACTCATTTGAGACCCAAAGACACCTCCAGATTTAAACTGAGGGTGTGGAAAACCATTTACTATGCTAATGGACATCAAAAGAAAGCTTGGGTGGCAAGCCTTATATCAGACAAATTAGATTTTAAACCAAAGACTATAAGAGATGAGGAAGGACACTACATCATACTTAAAGGGTCTATCCAACAAGAAGATCTAACAATTTTAAATATCAATGCCCCTAACATGGGAGCAGTCAATTATATAAGCCAATTAATAACAAAATCAAAGATACACATCAACAATAATGCAATAATAGGGGCGCCTGGGTTGCTCAGATGGTTAAGCGACTGCCTTCAGCTCAGGTCATGATCCCAGGGTTCTGGGATTGAGTCCCGCATTGGGCTCCTTGCTAGGCAGGGAGCCTGCTTCTCCCTCTGCCTCTGTCTCTCTTTCTCTTTCTCTCTGACTCTCATGAATAAACAAATAAAACATTAAAAAAAATAATGCAATAATAGTAGGGAACTTTAACAACCCCCTCACTGAAATGGACAGATCATCTACGCAAAAGATCAAGAAGGAAATAAAGGCTTTAAATGACACACTGGACCAGATGGACTTCATAGATCTATTCAGAACATCCCATCCCAAAGCAACAGAATACACATTCTTCTTTAGTGCACATGGAACATTCTCCAGAATAGATCACATCCTGGGTCACAAATCAGGTCTCAAATCAGGTCAGGAAAGTTGGAAAGAACTCAAATACATGGAGGCTAAAGGGCATCCTACTAAAGAATGAATGGGTCAATGAGGAAATTAAAGAAGAATTTAAAAAATTCATAGAAACAAATGAAAATGAAAACACAACCATTCAAAATCTTTGGGATGTAGCAAAGGTGGTCCTAAGAGGAAAGTATATAGCAATACAAGCCTTTCTCAAGAAACAAGAAAGGTCTCAAATACACAACCTAACCCTACACCTAAAGGAGCTGGAGAAAGAACAGCAAATAAAGCCTAAACCCATCAGGAGAAGAGAAATCATAAAGATCAGAGCAGAAATCAATGAAATAGAAACAAAAAGAACAGTAGAACAGATCAATGAAACTAGGAGCTGGTTCTTTGAAAGCATTAATAAGAATGAGAAACCCCTGGCCAGACTAATCAAAAAGAAAGGGGAAAGGACCCAAATAAATAAAATCATGAATGAAAGAGGAGAGACCACAACCAACACCAAAGAAATACAAACAATTATAAGAACATATTATGAGCAACTCTATGCCAGCAAATTAGACAATCTGGAAGAAATGGATGCATTCGTAGAGATGTATCAACTACCAAAACTGAACCAGGAAGAAATAGAAAACCTGAACAGACTTATAACCACTAAAGAAATTAAAGCAGCAATCAAAAATCTCCCCCAAAACAAGAGCCCAGGGCCAGATGGCTTCCAAGGGGAATTCTATCAAACATTTAAAGAAGAATTAATACCTATTCTTCTGAAACTGTGCCAAAAAAAAAAAGAAATGGAAGGAAATCTTCCAAACTCATTTTATGAGGCCGCATTACCTTGATCCCCAAACCAGGCAAAGACCCCATCAAAAAGGAGAATTACAGACCAATATCCCAATGAACATGATGGAAAAATTCTCACTAAAATATTAGCCAACAGAATTCAACAGTACATTAAAAGATTATTGACCATGAGCAAGAGGGATTTATCCCTGGGCTGCAAGGTTGGCTCAACAACCGCAAATCAATCAATGTGATACACTACATTAATAAAAGAATGAACAAGAACCATTTGATACTCGCAATAGATGCAGAAAAATCATTTGACAAAATGCAGCATCCTTTCTTGGTCAAAATTCTTCAGAGTATAGGGATCGAGGGTACATACCTCAATATCATAAAAGCCATCTATGAAAAACACACAGTGAATATCATTCTAAATGGGGAAAAACTGAGAGCTTTTCCCCTAAGGTTAGGAACATGGGGCAGGGATGTCCACTATCACCACTGCTATTCAACATAGTACTAGAAGTCGTAGTCTCAGCAATCAGACAACAAAAAATATTAAAGGTATCCGAATCAGCAAAGAAGAAGCCACACTCTCACTCTTTGCATATGATATGATACTTTATGTAGAAAACCCAAAAGGCTCCACCCCAAAACTGCTAGAACACATACAGGAATTCAGTAAAGTGGCAGGATATAAAATCAATGCACAGAAATCAGTTGCATATTTATACACGAACAACAAGACAGAAGAAAGAGAAATTAAGGGGTTGATCCCATTTACAATTGCACCCCAAACCATAACATACCAGAATAAGTCTAACCAAAGAGGCAAAGGATCTGTATTCAGAAAACTATAGAATAGCCATGAAAGAAATTGCAGAAGACAATGAAATGGAAAAGTGTTCCATGCCCATGGATTGGAAGAACAAATATTGTGAAAATGTCTATGCTACCTTGAGCAATCTACACATTTAATGCAATCCCTACCAAAATACCATCAACTTTTTTCAAAGAAATGGAACAAAAAATCCTAAAATTTGTGTGGAACCAGAAAAGTCCCTAAATAGCCAGAGGACTGTTCAAAAAGAAAAGCAAAGCTGGTGGCATTACAATTCTGGACTTCAAGCTCTATTACGAAGCTGTAATCATCAAGACAGTATGGTACTGGCACAAAAACAGACACATAGATCAAGGGAACAGAATAGAGAGCTCATAAATGGACCTTCAACTCTACGGTCAACTAATCTTTGACAAAGCAGGAAATAATATCCAATGGAAAAAAGACAGTCTCTTCAATAAGTGGTGCTGGGAAAATTGGACAGCCACATGCAGAAGAATGAAACTGGACCATTCTCTCACACCATACACAAAGAAAAACTCAAAATGGATGAAAGACCTAACTGTGAGACAGGAATCCATCAAAATCCGAAAGGAGAAGACAGGCAGTAACCTCTTGGACCTCAGCCACAGCAACTTTTTTCCTAGAAACATCGCTAAAGGCAAGGGAAACAAAGGCAAAAATGAACTATTGGTACTTCATCAAGATGAACAGCTTTTGCACAGCAAAGGAAACAGTCAACAAAACCAAAAGACAACTGACAGAATGGGAGAAGATATTTGCAAATGACATATCAGATAAAGGGCTAGTATCCAAAATCTATAAAGAACTTATCAAACTTAACACCCAAAGAACAAAATATCCAATCAAGAAATGGGCAGAAGACATGAACAGACATTTCTGCAAAGAAGACTTCCAAATGTCCAATAGACACATGAAAAAGTGCTCAACATCACTCGGCATCAGGGAATTACAAATTAAAACCTCAATGATATACCACCTCACACCAGTCAGAATGGCTAAAATTAACAAGTCAGGAAATGACAGATGTTGGCGAGGATGTGAAGAAAGAGGAACCCTCCTACACTGTTGGTGGGAATGCAACCTGGTGCAGCCACTCTGGAAAATAGTATGGAGATTTCTCAAAAAGTTGAAAATAGAACTACCTTATAATCCAGGAATTGCACTACTGGGTATTTCCCCAAAAGATACAAAAGTAGTGATCTGAAGGTGCACGTGCACCCCAATATTTATAGCAGCAATGTCCACAATAGCCAAACTATGGAAAGAGCCTAGATATCCATCAACAGATGAATGGATAAAGAATATGTGGTGTACACACACACACACACACACACACACACACACACACACACGTACACATGCAATGGAATATCATACAGCCATTTAAAAATTGAAATCTTGCCATTTGCAACCACGTGGATGGAACTAGAAGGTATTATGCTAAGCAAAATAAGTCAATCAGAGAAAATTATCACATGATCTCACTGATATGAGGAATTTGAGAAACAAGGCAGAGGATTATAGGGGAAGGGAGGGGAAAATCAAACAAGATAAAACCGGAGGGGGAGACAAACAGTAAGAGACTCTTAATCTCAGGAAACCACCTGAGGGTTGCTGGAGTGGAGGGGGGTGGGAGGGATGGGTTGCCTGGGTGATGGACACTGGGGAGGGTATGTGCTATGGTGAGCACTGTGAATTATGTAAGACTGATGAATCACAGACCTGTACCCCTGAAACAAGTAATACATTATGTTAATAAAAAAATAAAATAAAATAAAACAACAATCATAAGGATACCATCTGGGTAAAGAAAAGCATAGACGACACCAAGGAGTCCCTTACCACAGAGGTAAAAGACCTGAAAACTAGTCAGTCTGAAATTTAAAAAAAAAAAATGCTATAACCTAAATGTGAAACTGACTGGATGTAATTCATCTGCTTCTTGGAAGAAGTAGAGGAATGAATCAGTGATATAGAAGTAAAGTTATGGAAAATAATGAACGTGACAGGAAGAGAGAAAGAAAAACATTAGATGACGAATGTAGACTTAGGGACTCAGCAATTCCAGAAAGCATAATATCATGTCATAGGAGAAAATAAGAGAAGGAAAAGGGGGCAGAAGGTTTATTTGAGCAAATTATAGCCAAAAACGTTCCTAATCTGGGGAAGGAAAGAGACATCCAAATCTAGGAAGCAAACAGAACTCCCATCAAAATCAACAAAAGCAGGTCAACACCAAAAACAATGTTACTTAAATTTGCAAAATACAGAGATAAAGAAATAATCCTGAAAGCAGCAAGGGAAAAGAAATACCTAACTTACAAGGGAAGACAAATAAGGTTCACAGCAGATCTCTCCACAGAAATTTGGCAGGCCAGAAGAAAGTGGCATGATATATTTAATGCACTGAATGGGAAAAATATACAGACAAGAATACTTTATCCAACAAGGCTGTCATTCAGAATAGAAGGAGAGATAAAGAGTTTCCCAGACAAAAACTAAAGTAGTTCATGAACACTAAACCAGCCCTGAACTAATAAATGTGACTCTCTGAGTGAGAAAGAAAGACCAAAAGCAACAAAGACTAGAATGGAACAGAAAACCTCCAGAAACATTGACTTTACAAGTAATACAATGGCACTAAAATCATATCTATCAATAATCACTCTGAAAGTAAATGGATTAAATGCTCCAATCAAAAGACAATGGATATTAGAATGGATGAAAATACTAGACCCATCTATAAGCTGCCTATAAGAAACTCATTTTAGACCTAAGGTCACTGGCAGATTGAAAGAGAGGTGATAGAGAATCATCTCTCAAACTAATGGACATAAAATGAAGGCTGGAGTAGCCATACTTATATTAGACAAACTAGAATTTAAACCAACAACAATAACAAGATATAAAGAAGGACACTATATCATAATTAAGGGGTCTATCCAACAAGAAGATCTAACAATTATAAATACTTATGTCCCCACCTTGGGAGCAGACAAATATATGAATCAATTAATAAAAACAAAGAAACTCATCGATAACACTACAATACTTGTTGGGGACTCTAACTCCCCACTTACAGCAATGGACAGATCATCTAAGCAGAAAATCAACAAGGAAACAGTGCATTTGAATGACATGTTGCACCAGATGGACTGAACAGATATATTTAGAACATTTCATCCTAAAGCAGCAGAATACACATTCTTTTCAAGTGCACATGGGATGTTCTCCAGAATAGATGACATACTGGTTCACAAATCAGGCCTCAACAAGTACAAAAAGATTGAGATCATACCATGCATATTTTCTCACCAAAACACTATAAGACTTGAAGTCAACTACAAGAAAAATAATAAGACCACAAATACATGGAAGATAAAGAACATCTTAAAAAAAATGAATGGATTAACCAGAAAATTAAAGAAGAAATAAAAAAAAATACATGGAACAAACGTAAATGAAAACACAACAGTCCAAAACCTTTGGGATGTAGCAAAGGCAGGCATAAGAGGGAAGTATAAAGCAATACAGGCCTACCTCAAGAAGCAAGAAAAGTCTCAGATACACAACCTAACTGTACTCTTAAAGGAGTTTGAAAATGAACATCAAATAAAGCCTAAAGACAATAGAGGAAGGGAAATAGTAAAGATTGGAGCAGAAATAAATGATATACAAACAAAAACAGAAGAATGGATCAATGAAATTAAGAGCTGATTATTTGAAAGAATTAATAAAATTGATAATGCCCTAGCCAGATTTATCAAAAAGAAAAGAGAAAGGACCTAAATAAATAAAATCATGAATGAGGGAGGAGAGATCACCACCAACACCATAGAAATACAAACAATTATAAGAGAGTATTGTGAAAATTTATATGCCAACAAATTGGGCAATCTGGAAGAAAGAGATAAATTTATAGAAACATACAAACCACCAAAACTGAAACAGGAGATATTAGAATATTTGAACAGACCCATAATCAGCAAAGAAATTGAATCAGTAATCAAAAATCTCCCACAAACCAAAGTCCAGGGTCAAATTCCAGAGGACTTCTACCAGATATTTAATATCTATTTTTCTCAAACTGTTCCAAAAAGTAGAAATGTAAGGAAAATTTCCAAACTCATTCTATGAGGCCAGCATTACCTTCATTCCAAAACCAGACAAAGACCCCACTAAAAAGGATAATTACAGGCCAATATTCCTGATGAACATGGATGCAAAAATTCTCAACAAGATACTAGCAAATCCAACACTATATTAAAACAATTATTCACCATGAGCAATTGGGATTTATTCCTGGGATGCAGGGTTGGGTCAATACTCCCAAATCAATCAACGTGATATACCACATTAATAATAGAAAGGATAATAACAATATAATCCTTTCAATAGATGCAGAAAAAGCATTTGACAAAGTACAGCATCAATTCTTTATAAAAACCCTCAACAAAGTAAGGATAGAGGGAACGTACCTCAACATCACAAAGGCCATATACTAAGACCCACAGCTAATATCATCCTCAATGGGGAAAAACAGAGTTTTTCCTCTGTGGTCAGGGAAAACGAAGGGATATCCACCCTCACCTCTTTGATTTAACATAGTACTGGAAGTCCTAGCTTCAGCAATAAGACAAGAAATAAAAGGCATCCAAATTGGCAAGGAAGAAGTCAAACTTTCATTATTCACAGATGACCTGATACTCTAAGTAGAAAACCTGAGAGACTCCACCAAAAAAATTGCTACATCTGACACATGAATTCAGTAAAGTAGAGAAGTTTGTTGTATTTCTATACTCCAATAATGAAGTAGCAGAAAGAGGAGTCAAGGAATCTATCTCATTTACAATTGCACCAAAAACCATGAAATACGTATGAATAAACTTAACCCAAGTTGTGAAAGATCTGTACTCTGAAAACTATAGAAACACTTATGGAAGAAATTGAAGATGACACAAAGAAATGGAAAGACATTCCATGCTTGTGGTTTGGAAGAACAAATATTGTTCAAATGTCTATATTATCCAAAGCACTCTACACATTTAATGCAATCCCTATTAAAATGCCATCAGCATCATTCATAGAGCTAGAACAAACAATCTTCAAATTTTATGGAACCAGAGAAGACCCCAAATAGCCAAAGCAAACTTGAAAAAGAAAAGGTTGGGGGCATCACTGTTCCAGACCTCAAGCTATATTACAAAGCTGTAGACATCCACACTGTATGTTATTGTCACAAAAACAGACACATAATATATTTTTTAAAGATTTTATTTATTTATTTGATAGAGAGAGACACAGCAACAGAGGGAACACAAGCAGGGAGAGTGGGAGAGGGGGAAGCAGGCTTCCCACCAGCGGGGAGCCTGATGGAGGGCTCGATCCCAGGACCCTGGGATCATGACCTGAGCCTAAAGCAGACCCTTAACAACTGAGCCACACAGGTGCCCCCAAAAACAGACACATAGATTGACGGACCAGAATAGAGAACCCAGAAATGGACCCTCAACTCTATGTCAAGTAATCTTTGACAAAGCAGGAAGAAATATCCAATGTGAAAAAGACAGTCTCTTCAACAAATGGTGTTGGGAAAACTGGACAGCAACATGCAGACAAATGAAACTGGACCACTTTGTTACACCATACACAAAAATAAATTCAAAATAGATGAAAGATCTAAATATGAGACAGGAAACCATTAAAATCCTGGAGGAGAACAGAGGCAACAAGATCTTTGTTCTTGGCCATAACAACTTCTTACCAGACACATATCTGGAGGCAAGAGAAAGAAAAGCAAAAAGGGACTATTGGGATATCATCAAGATACAAACTTTTGCACAGTGAAAGAAACCATGAACAAAACAAAAAGGCAACCTATGGCATGGGAGAAGATATTTGCAAATGCCATATCTGATAAATGGTTAGTATCCAAAATCTATAAAGAACTTATGAAACTCAACACCCCCCAAAAACCCAAACAATACAGTTATAAAATTAGCAGAAGATATACAGATGGAAACAAGACACATGAAAAGATGCTCAACATCACACATCATCAGGGAAATGCAAATTAAGACCACAATGAGATACCACCTCATACCTGTCATAATGGCTAAAATTAACAACACAGGAAACAACAGATGTTGACAAGGATGTGGAGAAATGTGTACCTCTTTCTCTGTTGGTGGGAATGCAAATTAGTGCAGCCACTTTGGAAAACAGTATGGAGGTTCCTCAAAATTTTTAAAAATAGAGCTACTCTACAACCAAGCATTTGCACTACTAGGTATTTATGCAAAGGATAAAAAAATACTTATTTGAAAGGGCACATGCCTCCCAATGTTTATAGCAACATTATCAACAATAGCCAAATTATGGAAAGTGCCCAAATGTCCATTGACTGATGAATGGATAAAGAAGATGTGACATATATATATATACATATATATATATATATATATATATATATATATATATATGTATATATGTAATAGAATTTTACTCAGCCATCAAAAAGAATGAAATCTTGACATTTTCAATGATGTGGATGGTAGTAGAGTGTACTATGCTACGCAAAATAAGTCAGTCAGAGAAAGACAAATACCATATGATTTCACTCATATGTGGAACTTAAGAAACAAAACAATTTAACAAAGAGGAAAGGGAAAAGGAGGAAGCAAATGATAAGAGACTTAGGGATAGAGAACAATCTGAAGGTTTATGGAGGGAGGTTGGTGGGGGGTGGGCTAATAGCTGATGGGTATTAAGGAGGGCACTTATTGTGTTGATCACTGAGTGTTATATGTACGTGATAAATCACAATATTCTACTCCTGCAACCAATATTACACTATATGTTAATTAGAATTTAAATAAAAATTTGGAAAATAAAAGAATACCCTAAAGACCACCAAAAAACTGCTAGAACAGATAAATAAATTTAGTAAATTTGCAAGTTACATAATTAATATACAGAAATCTGTTGTCTTTATGTACACTAATAATTAAGTAGCAGATATAGAAATTAAGAAAACAATCTTATTTACAATTGCATCAAAAATAAAATATTTAGAAATAAACAAGTAGGTGAAAGACCTTCCATACTGATAGACTGGAAGAACAAATATTGTTAAATTGTCCTTACAACCCAAAGCAGTTTGTATATTTAATGCAATACCTATGAAAATACTAACAGCATTTTTCACAGTGGTAGAGCAAATAAAACATACATTTATGGAACTACAGAGAACCTTGAATAGCCAAAGTAAATTTGACAAAAAAGAACAAAGTTGGAGGCAAAACAATCCCTGATTTCAATGTATACTACATAGCTATGGTAATCAAAACAGTAAGACACTGGCCCAAATATAGACACATAGATCAATGGAACAGAAAAGAGAGCCTAGAAATAAACCCACCCCCATATGGTCTATTAATCTATGTCAAAGGAGACAAGAATATAAAATAAGGAAAAGACAATCTTTTTTTTTTTTTTAATATGTGATATTGAGAAAACCGGACAGCTACATGGGAAAAAGTGAGGCAGGGCTACTTTTTTACACCATATACAAAAATAAACTCAAAGTAGATTTAAGACTTAAATGAGATTGGAAACCATAAAACTATTAGAAGAAATCATAGGCAGCAATTTCTTTGACATTGGCAATAGAAATTTTTCTCTAGATATGTGCCATCAGGCAAGGGAAAAAAGCAAAAATAAACTAATGGGACTACAGCCAAATAAAAAGCTTTTGTAAACTGAAGAAATACATCAGCAAAATGACAAGGCAACCCACTGAATGGGAGAAGAAATTTGAAAAAGATATATGCAGTAATGGGTCAGTATGCAAAACATATAAAGAACTTATACAACTCAATATCAAAAACCCATGAATAATCAGATTGAAAAATCAACAGAGAATCTGAATAGACATTTTTTTCAAAGAAGACATACAAATGACCAAGATTCGTGAAAATATATTCAACATCACTGATCATCAGGTTTTATCAAAACCACAATAAGATATCACATTACACCTGTTAGAATATCTAGAATGAAAAAGACAAGAAATTTTTGGCAAGGATGTGAAGAAAGAGAAACCATGTGCACTGCTGGTTGGAATGTAAATTGGTGTAGTCACTGTGGAAAACAGTTTGAAGGTTCCTCAAAAAATTAAAAATAGAATTACTGTCTGATCCAGTAATTCCCCTACCGAGTATGTACCCAAAGGAAACTTTGGAAAAAGCACTAATTTGAATTGATATATGAATCCCTATGTTTATTGCAGTATTATTTACAATAGCAAAGATATTAAAGCAAACCTACTGTCCATCCATAGATGAAGGGATAAAGAGGTGTTATAAATATACAAAGTGATATTGCTCAATCATAAAAAAACTAGATCTTACCATATACAACAACATGGATGGACTTAGAGAGTATAATCCTACATGAAATAAGTCAGACAGAAAAGCAAATACAATGTACTCAAATGTGGATTTTAAGAAACAAAATAAATAAAGAAAAAAAGAATCAGACAACAAATCAGACTCTGAAATATGGAGAATAAACTGATATTTCCCAGAGGGGAGGTGGGTAGGTGAAATAGATAAAGTGGATTAGGAGTACACTTATCATGGTGTACAATGAGCAATGTATAGAGTTATTGAATTATTATGTTGCACACCTGAGACTAATATAACACTGTATGTTAATTATACTTCAATAAAAATAAAAGAAAGCTTGAATTATTGTATTTTTTGTTTGCAATTATATGTGTTTCTCAAGTGATTCCACAAATATGTAAGACATTAGTTATAAATCCATGTTAATGAACACACAAAGTATAAAGATTTAATTTGTGATGAAACATAAAGGGAGGGATAGAGCTATATAGGAGAAAACGGATTTCTCTTGAAGCTAATTTGGTGTCAATTCAAACTAGTTTGTTAGATATTTAGGATGTTAAGTATAATCTCCATGGCAACTACTAAGAAAATAACTGAATCAGACAAAAAAGAAAATAAAGAGAGATCAAAATCGTACA
The DNA here is from genome assembly GCF_002201575.2 of Neomonachus schauinslandi. Classification (NCBI taxonomy): domain Eukaryota; kingdom Metazoa; phylum Chordata; class Mammalia; order Carnivora; family Phocidae; genus Neomonachus; species Neomonachus schauinslandi. The sequence goes on from NC_058419.1 coordinate 58,264,157, forward strand.
CTAAAAAAAACTTAGACTAAAAAATATAGTATTGGAGAAGTTAAGGAACAAAAAGATATAATACATATATTACAATAGCAAAAAGGCAGAAATGAATCTTTCATTATCAGTAATCACTTTAAGTATGAATGGATTAAACTCACCACGTAAAAGACAAATTGGCAGCATGGGTAAAAACCATGATGCAACTACATTCTGTCAACAAGGTACTCACTTTAGACCTAAAGACACAAGTTGGTTGAAAGTGAAAGCATGGGATTCCCACCAAGAGTGTAAGAGGATTCCCTTTCTCCACATCCTCGCCAACATTCATTGTTTCCTGTCTTGTTAATTTTAGCCATTCTGACTGGTGTAAGGTGGTATCTCATTGTGGTTTTAATTTGTATTTCCCTGATGGCAGGTGATGTTGAGCATTTCTTCATGTATCTGTTGGCCATTTGTATGTCTTCTTTGGAGAAGTGTCTGTTCATGTCTTCTGCCCATTTCTTGACTGGATTATTTGGTTTTTTGGGTGTTGAGTTTGATTAAGTTCCTTACAGATCTTGGATACTAGCCCTTTATCTGATATGTCATTTGCAAATATCTTCTCCCATTCTGTTGGTTGTCTTTTGGTTTTGTTGACTGTTTCCTTTGCTGTGCAAAAGCTTTTCATCTTGACGAAGTCCCAGTAGTTCATTTTTGCCTTTGCTTCCCTTGCCTTTGGTGATGTTTCTAGGAAGAAGTTGCTGTGGCTGAGATCGAAGAGGTTGCTGCCTGTGTTCTCCCCTAGGATTTTGATGGATTCCTGTGTCACATTTAGGTCTTTCGTCCATTTTGAATTTAACTTTGTGTATGGTGTAAGAAAATGGTCCAGTTTTAGTCTTCTGCATGTGGCTGTCCAATTTTCCCAGCACCATTTATTGAAGAGACTGTCCTTTTTCCATTAGATAGTCTTTCCTGCTAATTTTCCCAGCACCATTTATTGAAGAGACTGTCCTTTTTCCATTAGATAGTCTTTCCTGCTTTGTCAAAGTTTAGTTGACCATAGAGTCAAGGGTCTATTTCTGGGTTCTCTATTCTGTTCCATTGATCTATGTGTCTATTTTTGTGCCAGTACCATACTGTCTTGATGATTACAGCTTTGTAATAGAGCTTGATGTCAGGCATTGTGATGCCACCAGCTCTGGTTTTCTTTTTCAACTACCTCTGGCTATTTGGGGTCTTTTCTGGTTCCATACAAATTTTAGGATTATTTGTTTTGGCTCTGTGAAAAATGTCAATGATATTTTGAGGGGATGGCATTGAATGTGTAGATTGCTCTGGGTAGCATAGACATTTTAACAATATTTATTCTTCCAATCCATGAGTGTGGAATGTTTTTCCATTTCTTTGTGTCTTCCTCAATTACTTTCATAAGTGTTCTGTATTTTTTAGAGTATTGATCCTTTACCTCCTTGGTTAGGTTTATTCCTAAGTATCTTATGGTGTTTGGTGCAATTGTAAATGGTATCAATTCTTTACACCCACTGTGGAAAACAGTATGGTGTTGCCTCAAGAAGTTAAAAATAGAGCTACCCTACAACTCAGCAATTGCACTACTAGGTATTTACCCCAAAGATAGAAATGTGGTTATCCCAAGGGGCACCTGCACCCTTATGTTCATAGCAGCAGTGTCCACAATAACCAAAAATGGAAAGAGCTGAGAAGTCCATTGACAGATGAATGGATAAAGAATATGTGGTATATATATACAATGGAATATTACTCAGTCATCAGAAAGAATGAAATTTTACCATTTACATCGACATGGATGGAACTGGGGGATATTATGCTGAGTGAAATAAGTCAGTCAGAGAAAGACAATTATCATATGGTTTCACTCATATGTGGAATATAAGAAACAGCACAGAGGATCATAGGGGAAAGGAAGGAAACTGATTGGGAAGTCATCAGAGAGGGAGACAAACCATGAGAGGCTCTTAACTATAAGAAACAAACAGAGGTTTGCTAGAGGGGAGATGAGTAGGGGGATGGGGTAATTGGCTGATGGGCATTAAGGAGGGCAAGTGTTGTGATGAGGACTGGGTGTTATATGTAACTGATAAATTATTGAACACTACATCTGAAACAAATGATGTACTATTGGCTACTTGAATTTGAATAAAAAATTCTCTACTACCCAATGCAATCTACACATGTAATGCAATCCTATCACAGAGTTAGAATAAATAGTCGTAAATGCTGTATGGAGCAAAAAGAGATCCTGAATAGCCAAAGGAATATTGAAAAAGAAAAGCAAGGCTGGAGGTATCAGAATTCCAGAATTCAAGTTATATTATAAAACTGCAGTAATTAAACAGTATGGTAGTGGCACAAAAGTATACACATAGATTAATAGAACAGAATAGAAAATTCAGAAATAAGCCCACAACCATATGGTCACTTTGACAAAGCAGAAAAGAATATCCAATGGGAAAAAAAGACAGGCTCTTCAACAAATGATGTTGGGAAACTGGACAGCTACATGCAAAAAAAAAAAAAAAAATGAAACTGGACCACCTTCCTACACCATACACAAAATAAACTTAAAATAGATTAAAGACTTAAATGTGAGACCTGAAACCATAAAAGCCCTAGAATAGAACACAGGCAGTATCTTCTTTGACATGGGACATAGAGACTTCTTTCTAGATATGTCTCTTGAGGCAAGGGAAACAAGAGGAAAAATAAACCATTGGGACTACATCAAAATAAAAAGCTTCTGCACATCAAAGGAAACACTCAAGAAAACTACAAGGAAACCTACAGTGTGGGAGAAGATATTTCCAAATGCCATGTCAGATAAAATGTTTGCATCCAAAATCTATAAAAAATGTATTAAACTCAAAAAAATGTATTAAACTCAACACAAAACACAGATAATCCAATTTAAAATGGGCAGAAGGTATGAATAGACATTTTTTTCCAGAGAATACATGAAGATATCCCACAGACACATGAAAAGGTGTTCATCATCCCTTACCATCAGGGAAATGCAAACAAAACTACAATGAGATATCACCTTACACTTGTCAGAATCCCTAAAATCAACAACACATGAAACAACAGGTGTTGTTGAAGATGTGGAAAAAGGAGAACCCTCCTGCACTGTTTGGTGGTAATGGAAACTGGCACAGCCACTATGGAAAATAGTATGGAGTGTCTTCAAATGGTTAAAAATAGAACTACTCTATGATACAGAAATTGCCCTGCTGGCTATTTACTGAAAGAATACAAGAACACTAATTAAAGTGATACATGCACCCCTATGTTTATTGCAACACTATTTACAATAGCCAAGATATGGAAGCAACCTAGCTGTCCACTGATAGATGGGTGAATAAAGGATAAGTGGTATATTCATACAATGGAATATTATTCAGCCATGAAAATGAATGAAATCTTGCCATTTGTAACAACATGTATGAATCTAGAGAGTATAATGCTAAAATAAATATGTCAGAGAAAGAGAAATACCATTTGATTTCACTCATATGTGGAATTTAAGAAACAAAACAAATGAGTGGGAAGAGCAGAGGGAGAGGGAGAGAGAGAATCTCAAGCAGACTCCACTCTGAGCATGGAGCCTGATGGAGGGCTTGATCCCAGGACCCTGAGATCATGACCAGAGCCAAAACTAAGAGTCAGACGCTTAACCAACTGCACCACACATGGACCTCTCCAAAGACCTTTCTTTAGGCTGATGGCAATGAAGACATAGAGGAGGGATTATTGGGAAGAAATACCAGACACAATTCATAAGACTTGACAAGTAATTATTTGTAGGTAGCAAGAAAGAGAAAAATTCAAAGAAGTCACCCCCACCCAGGTTTTGACTTGAACGAGTAGACTACAGTGTCAATAATTGATATTGGGAAGTCAGGAGAAACTAGTTTAGGGGAAAAAATCCATTGTTTCAGAACATGTTGAGCTTGAGGTACTAGAAAGATACCTAAGTGAAGTATATCGAGTGCTTGAAATGCATCTAACACTGATCACCACTATGTGCCAAATGCCTTATATATTTACATTCATTTACAGAAATTAAGAGATAAATATTTAGGATTCATCAGTCTGGAGGTAATGATGTTAAGAATGGAAAGGAAGGGACAAATATAAAAGATCTCACAAGGGAAAAATCTACTAGATTTAGTAAGTGCCTGGATTTGGAGAATTACTCCAAAGACCCAGGCTTAAGTGCCTGGGTAAACAATGTTGTTATTGACATTGACAGAGAAAAATAATAATACTTTATATTTGCACTTGTCCTTATAGATGTCAAAGCATTTTTCTCACTTTATTTGGGACTAGCTTGGAACAGAAGATGATGAATCTGGTTTGATGTTTGATAAGTTTGAAGTGGTGTCAAAAAGTTGTTGTGGAAATGTCCAGGAAGCAGCTGTAATACAGATTTGGAGTTAGTGTGATAGGATAGGACTGCAGATATAGATCTGGGAGTTGTCCAGATAGATGTGATAGTTGAAGTCACATTAGTGGGCAAGGTCTTAAAAGTAGAGAATGTAGAGGGAGAATAACTCCCAAAATAATTCTTGGCTTCACCAGTGCTCCCTGCCTTTTTTGGTATGTCAACCAAAAACATGAAATTCCCTTCTGGAATGTTATTCCCTGGTAGTTATTTGTTATTTATGACACTGAAATGAATATACCAAAGTGTTTCCTCCTTGAAAGTCAAGTCTTGCTCAGTTCTCAGCAGATTCAGAGGCTTTTTGATACACTGTTATTGGTTACCAATTTGTACAGGGCTGGTCTCCTCCAGCTCTTGGAAGAATACCTATTAAAAGATTGTATTTATTTATTTATTTGACACAGAAATAGAGAGAGAGTGAGAAAGAGAGCATGAGCGGGGGACAGGGGCAAAGGGAGAGGGACTGGGAAAAGCAGACTCTTCCCTGAGCAGGGACCCCAACACGGGGCTTGATCTCAGGACTGCGGGATCATGAGCTGAGCCAAAGTCAGACACTTAAATGACTGAGCCACCCAGGTGCCCCTGGTCTTCAGGTTCCTGATAGAAAAAGTAGGCTCTTCTCTCCCTTTGACCTATGGCTCAGAAGCTATTGATGCTATACATTCCTCCTTCTTCCCAACATTGCTAAGAAAAACATTGGCATGACATTGTCCTTTCCATGTGATGTGAAAGAATTGGCATGGATTTTTTGGCTCTTTTAACATGTTAGAGCTAAAATAGAATTTAGAGGTTAATCTAAAACTTATTTTTATGAATGTGAGAATTAAAGTTTGATAAAATGCTTAAAGCAGCAGCATTTCATTCTGGTTGAAAGTATGATCTCTGGAGTCAGATGGACCTGAGTTTATATACTGGTTCTAATACTTACTAGCTCCTTGTACTTTAGTTCTGAAACCCTATATAGCCCTTAGGCTATGTGAAACTGGACAATTTTCTCAACCTCTCTGTGCTTCAGTTATCAAAAGTGATGATTATAACCATTTTTATCTATATTATAGGGGTGTTGTAAATATTAAATGGGATAGGGCTTCTATAGTGTTTCTTTCATACTTGGAACATGGTAAATAATATACTTTGTTGTTGTTATACTGGGGAAGAAGAATAACTTGCGCATTGTTACACAGGAATTAAATGACACGTCTGGGACTAGAATGCGGATCTCAACTCCTAGTTCAGGCTCTTTTCTCTACACCAGGCTGTTGCTCCATCAGGAGTTTCTCCAAGGAATTTCCAAGTCCTCCCTAACACAACTGAATTATAGTATTCAATGTTATTATTACTTAGAACATTCTGAGTGTAGACATTTCTTACCATATAGTAGATAAAATACGGAAGAAGGCATATCTTTCACACCTCCATGATTCACAATTAAAACAAAGAAAAACACCATTAACAACCTATAAAAATACTAAGTAAGAAGGTGGAAAGTTTTTCTCAATATTTGGATTTGATTTGGGTTCTGTCCAGTCTTTCCTGTCAGCTTGGCATTTTTGTGCTTACAAATGAACTATAGACCCAGGGCATCCTGAAAGATCCAGGTTGAAAATGACTTTAGAGAAACTGAGTAGCCATGGATCTGTGAGGCCAATGTACTTCAGGGGGCTAAGGCAAGGGCAAGAAATAGGGGGTGAAGGTTGGGCAGGAGGGGAGAAACAGTAAAACAGCCAGTGAAAGAGAAACTTGAGCATGGAAAAGTCAGCAAACAGCAAAATAAAAAGAGTGGTCTCTGCAGAGAGATAGGGCCAAAGGGTTGGCAATAAGATGCAGGAGAAGACCTTTAAGAGACTACTCTTTTCACTTTCAGAGAAGGGACCTGATGATAAAAGGATACAGGAGTGATTCTACCATCTCTCTCCCTGGCTTTCTGGTAAGGGCAGAATTTACCTACAGCCTTCTTAATTTATTCTGGCTATGATCTACACCTGTAAAATCACACCCAGCAAATAGGTTAGAATCTAGCAGAAACAAATAGATGCTGTCCTCAGATTAAAGCTAATTGACACTGCACATCTTTCATCCTCTTGACAACTGTTAGACCTCTAAGACTCTGGACCCTGCTTTCCTCTAGAACCACTCTATGCCCTAACATAGGCCTGCACATTTTTCTAGCATCTTCTTTTACTTCCAGAGCAAGGCATATTTAAAAATTAGAATATTGCTGATTGGGAAAGGAGCTTAAGTTGAATTGAATCAAGGGAATTTAGAGAAGTAACTGTTGACTTTATAAATCCATGGATATACCTCTTTTTCTCTTAGCCATTGTTTTTTGTAAGAACAACTTTTATAGTCACATTAACAAGGTGAGGTATAGTTCTGTTCCAATTTAAAAAGCTTTGATTTATTCCACCTTTGATTGGTTGATTTCTGCTTTCCTCCTTTGCCCTCTAATCTCAGTGGGTCTTAGATAGTTTCCCCATTGCACCCTAGGAAATAGTTGTATATAACCGATGCTTTAAATCATGAGAGAAAAAAATTAAATATCAGCTATATAAAATTACTTCTGAAAGTAGTTGATTCAGTATAAGAGGAACTTTACTACCTTACACCCTTAAATTCCACATAGGAGTGAAATCATATGATATTTGTCTTTCTCTGAATTTTTTGCTTAGCATAATACTCTCTAGCTCCATCCACCTCATTGCACAGGTCAGGATTTCATTCATTTTTATGGCTGAGTAATATTCCACGTGTATATGTACCATTTCTTCTTTATCCATTCATCAGTCGATGGACATATGGGCTGTTTCCATAATTTGGCTACTGCTGATAAAGCTGCTATAAACATTGGGGTGCATGTATTCCTTTGAATTAGTGTTTTTGTATGTTTTGAGTAGATACCTTGTAGTGTGATTCCTGGATGTAGGGTAATTCTATTTTTAACTTTTTGAGGAACCTCCATACTGTTTTCCAGAGTGGCTTTACCAGTTTGCATTCCTACCTAGAGTGTAAGAGGGTTCCCCTATCTCCACATCCTCACCAACATCTGTTGTTTCATGTGTTGTTAATTTTAGCCATTCTGACAGGTGTGAAGTGATAGTTCATTGTAGTTTTGATTTGTATTTCTCTGCTGATGAGTGGTGTTGAGCATCTTTTCATGTGTCTGTTAGCCATTTGGATGTCTTCTTTGGAAATATGTCTATTCATGTCTTCTGCTCATTTCTTAAGTGTATTATTTGTTCTTTGGGTGTTGAGCTTGATAAGTTTTCTTTTATATATTTTGGATACTAACCCTTTATTAGATATGTCATTTGCAAATATCTTCTCCCATTCTGTAGGTTGCCTTTCAGTTTTGTTGATTGTTTCCTTTGCTGTGTAGAAGCTTTTTATTTTGATGTAGTCTCAATAGTTTTTTTTTTTTCCTCATTTCCCTTGCCTCAGGAGACATATCTAGAAAAAATGTTGCTATGGCAAATGTCAGAGAAATTACTGCTTGTGCTCTCTTCTAAGATTTTTATGGTTTCAGGTCTCACATTTAGGTCTTTAATCCATTTTGAGGTGTTTTTGTTTATTTTTGTATAAAAGAAAGTGGTCCAGTCCAGTTTTCCCAACACCATTTGTTGAAGAGACAGTCTTATTCCTATTGGATATTCTTTCCCTGCTTTGTCAAAGATGAATTGACCATATAGCTGTGGATTTATTTCTGCGTTTTCTATTCTGTTCTATTGATCTATGTGTCTACTTTTATGCTGCTACCATCCTGTTTTAGTTACTACAGTTTTCTAATATATCTGAAGTCCAGAATTGTGATGCCTCCGGCTTTTTTTTTTTTTTTCAAAATTGCTTTGGTTTTTCAGAGTTTTTTTTTTTTTTCTGCTTCCATACAAATTTTAGCACTATTTGTTCTAGATTTTTGAAAAATGCTGTTGGTATTTTGATAGAGATTGCATTAAATGTGTGCATTGCTTTGAGGAGTGTAGACATTTTAACAATATTTGTTCTTCGAATCCATGAACATAGAATGTTTTCTCATTTCTTTATGTTGTCTTCAATTTCTTTCATCTGTGTTTTATAGTTTTCAGAGTACAGGTCTTTCATCTCTTTGGTTAGGTTTATTCCTAGGTATCTTATTATTTTGGGTGTAATTGCAAATGGGATTGTTCTCTTAGTTTCTCTTTCTGCTGCTTCATTATTAGTGTATAGAAATGCAACATATATTTCTGCACATTGATTTTGTATCTTGTGACTTTACTGAATTTATCAATTCTAGTAGTTTCTTGGTAGAGTCTTTTGGCTTTTCTACATATAGTATTATGTCATCTGCAGATAATGAAAGTTTTACCTTTTCCTTATAGATTTGGATAGCTTTATTTCTTTTCTTCTCTGATTGCTGTAGCAAGGACTTCCAGTACTATGTTGAATAAATGGGGGAGAGTGGATATCCTTGTCATGTTCCTGACTTTAGGGATAAAGCTCTGTTTTTCCCTATTGAGGATGATGTTCTCTATGGTTTTTTCATAGATGGCTTTTATTATGTTGAGATATGTTCCTCCTGAACCTACATTGTTGAGAGCTTTTATTGTGAATTGATGGTGTAATTTGTCAAATGCTTTTTCTGCTTCTATTGAGATGACCAAATGGTTTTTTATCTTTCTCTTATTGATATGATGCTATTATTTTGAGTGATTTGCAAATATTGAACCACAATTGTATACCAGAAAAAAATCCCATTTGATGATAGTGAATGTTTTTTTTAACATATTGTTAGATTCTTTTTGCTAATATTTTGTTATGGATTTTTGCATCTATGTTCATCAGAGATATTGGCCTCTAGTTCTCCTTTTTTGTGGTGTGCTTATCTGGTTTTGGAATCAGGGTGATACTTGCCTCATAAAATGAATTTGGAAGTTTTCCTTCTATTTAAGTAGTTTGAGAAAAATAGGTATTAACTCTTTTTTAAATATTTGGTAGAATTCACCTGTGTAGCCATCTTGTCCTGGACTTTTGTTTGTTGGGAGTTTTTTGATTACTGATTCAATCTACTTGCTGGTAATCAGTCTGCTCAAATTTTCTATTTCTTCCTGCTTCAGTTTTGGTAGGTTATATATTTCTAGGAATTTATCCATTTCTTCTATGTTGTCTAATTTGTTGGCATATAGTTTTTCATAATATTTTTTTACAATTATTTGTATTTCTGTGGTTTGGGTTATTTTTCCTCTTTCATCGGTGCATTTGTCTATTTGAGTCCTTTCTGTTCTTTTTTCTTTTTTGTTTTGTTTTGTTTATTTGATGAGTCTGGCTAGAGGTTTGTCAATTTTGTTGATCTTTTCAAAGAACCAGCTCCTGGTCATTGATCTGTTCTATCACTATTCTATTGTTTTGAGGTTTGTTTTTGTTTTTTTGTGGGTTTTTTAAAATTTTCTATATATTTCTGCTCTAAACTATTATGTCCTTCCTTGGATAGTTTTGGGTTTTGTTTGTTTTTCTTTTTCTAGCTCCTTTAGGTGTAAGTTTAGGTTTATTTAAGCTTTTTTTTTTTTTTTTTTTGCTTCTTGAGATAGGCCTGTATTTCTATAATCTTCCCTTTTAGAACATCTTCAGCTGCATCCCAAAGATTTTGGACCATTGTGTTTTCATAAACTTTTTTTTTTTTTTTTTTTAAAGATTTTATTTATTTATTAGAGAGCGAGTGAGAGAGAAACAGCACGAGAGAGGAGAGAGTCAGAGGGAGAAGCAGGCTCCCCGCCGAGCCGGGAGCCCGATGTGGGACTCGATCCCAGGACCCTGGGATCATGACCTGAGCCGAAGGCAGTCGCTTAACCAACTGAGCCACCCAGGCGCCCCTTTCATAAACTTTTTGATTTCTTCTTCAGTTTCTTGGTTGACCTACTCATTGTTCAGTAGCATGTTATTTAACCTCCATGTATTTGTGGTCTTTCCAGATTTTTTCTTGTGGTTGATTTCTAGTTTTGTAGCATTGTGATTGAAGCATGACTTCAATCTTTTTTAACTTATTGAGGCTTATTTTGTGGCCTAATATGTGATCTATTTTGGACAATCTCCATATACACTTTAACCAAAGTGGGGTTACAGAAGGGAGGGGGTGGGGGAGTAGGGTAACCAGGTGATGGGTATTTTTTTTTAAAGATTTTATTTATTTATTTGACAGAGAGAGAGACAACAAGAGAGGGAACACAAGCAGGGGAGTGTGAGAGGGAAAAGCAGGCTTCCTGCCACTCAGGGAGCCTGATGTGGGGCTCGCTCCCAGGACCCTGGGATCATGACCTGAGCCAAAGGCAGATGCTTAACAACTGAGCCACTCAGGTGCCCCCCGGGTGATGGGTATTAAGGAGGGTACCTGTGGTGATGAACACTGGGTGTTATACACAACTGATGAATTGTTGAACATGATATCAAAAACAAATGATGTCCATCAACAGATGAATGGATAAAGAAGATTTGGTATATATATACAATGGAATATTATGCAGCCATCAAAAGGAATGAGATCTTGCCATTTGCAACGACGTGGATGGAACTGGAGGGTATTATGTTGAGTGAAATAAGTCAAACAGAGAAAGACATGTATCATATGATCTCACTGATATGAGGAATTCTTAATCTCAGGAAACAAACTGAGGGTTGCTGGAGTGGGGGGTGGGGTGGGAAGGATGGGGTGACTGGGTGATAGACACTGGGGAGGGTATGTGCTCTGGTAAGCACTGTGAATTGTGCAAGATTGTTGAATCTCAGATCTGTACCTCTGAAACAAATAATGCAATATATGTTAAGAAAAAAAAAGAAGAAGAAGAAGGTAGCGGGAGGGGAAGAATGAAGCGGGGGAAATCGGAGGGGTAGACGAACCATGAGAGACGATGGACTCTGAAAAACAAACAGGGTTCTAGAGGGGAGAGGGGTGGGAGGATGGGTTAGCCTGGTGGTGGGTACTGAGGAGGGCACGTTCTGCATGGAGCACTGGGTGTTATGCACAAACAATGAATCATGGAACACTTCATCTAAAACTAATGATGTAATGTATGGGGATTAACATAAGAATAAAAAAAAAATTAAAAAAAAAACAAATGATGTACTATATGCTGGTTAATTGAACACAATAATAAAAAATAGAAAAAATAAAATAAAAATGTGTGTTCTGCTGTTTTAGGATGGAATGTTCTGAATATATCTGTTAAATCCTTCTGGTCTAGTGTGTCATTCAAAGCCAGTTTCCTTGTTGATTTTCTGTTTGGATGATCTGTCCATCGATGTAAGTGGGGTGTTAATGTCCCCTACTATTTTTTATTACTATTGATTATTTCCTTTATGTTTGTTATTAACTGTTTTATGTATTTGGGTGCTCCCATGTTTGATTCATATATATTTACAATTGATATATCTTCTTGTTGGATGGTCCCCTTTATTATTATATAATATCTTCTTTGACTCTTTTTACAGACTTTGTTTTAAAGTCTATTTTGTCTGGTATAAGTATTGCTACCCTGGCTTTCTTTTGACATCCATTTGCATGATAAATATTTCTCTCTCCCCTCAGTTACAATTTGTGGATGTCTTTAGCTCTGAAATGAGTCTCTTGTAAGCAGCATATAGATGAGCCTTGACTTTTTACGCACTCTGTCACCCTATGTCTTTTGATGAAATATTTTTTCCATTAACATTCAAAGTAATTATTTATAGATAAGTATTTATTACCATTTTGTTGTTTTTGTAGTTTTTCTCTGATCATTTCTTCTCTTTCTCTCTTTCATGGATTGCTGGCTTCCTTTAGTGATATATCTGGGTTCTTTACTCTTTATTTTTTGCATATCCATTACTCTTATTTGATTTGTGGTTACCATTCTATTTATATATAACATCTTCTGCATATAGCTTTCTATATTAAGTTGATAGTCCCTTATTTTTGAACTCATTCTTTACTCCTCTCCCCTCCACATTTCAGATATTTGGTATCATCTTTTACATCTTTTTATTTTTTCCTTCCTATTTTTTCTTACTCTTACTTATGGTTTTTACTTTCCACTCACATTGTGCCCCTTAACATTTCTTGTAGGGCTCAGCTCTTTGAATACATGATGCCACTCCCTTTTGGCCTGCAAGTTTTCTTTGAACAATCAGCTGATAGCCTAATGGGGTTTCCTTTGTATGTGTCTTCTTTCTCTTACAGTTTTAAAAATTCTCTTTATCAGTATTTTTTGCTATTTTAATTACTATGTGTCTTGGTGTGGACCTGTTTGGGTTTAATTTGTTTGGGGATCTTTGTGCCTTCTGAATCTGGATCTCTCTTTCCCTCCTTAGATTCAGGAAGTTTTTAACTATTATTTCTTCAAATACATTTTCTTCCCTCCTTTCTCCCTCTTCTCCTTCTGGGATCCCTATGATGAGAATGTTATTATGTTGATGGAACCACTGAGTTCTCTAAACCTATTTTCATTTTGCACTATTTGTCTCCCACTTTTTCAGCTTGATTGCTTTCCATTACTGTATCCTCCAGGTCACTGATATATTCCATTAATTCTTGTAGCCTACTATTTATTCCTTCTATTCTATTTTTAATTTCTTATATTGAGTTTTTCTTCTCTGGTATGTTATTTTTTATCTCTTTGTCAAGGATCTCACTGGGTCTTCCATCCTTTTCTGAAGTCCAATGGGTATCTTTATGATCATTACTTTAAATTCTGTATCAGGTATATTATTTCTCTTTTGCTTAGATCTCTTGCTATGGCTTTGTCTTATTCTTTCATTTGGGACATATTTCTCCATCTCCTCATTTTGTCTACCTCTCTGTGTCTGTTTCTCTGTGTTAGGAAGGTCAGCTATGTCTTCTGCTCTTGAAAATAGTGGCTTTATGAAGAAGAAGTCTTGTAGTGCCATATAGTGCAGTGTCCCCTGTTCACCAGAACCTGGCATTTCAGAGGAGTCTCCTATGGGTGTCGCTTATATCCTGCTATTGTGTCTGTGTTGCTTTTTCTATCAGTCCAGAAGTCTGCACTGATCCTTTGCCTATTGTGGGCTGTGCTTACTCTCTATGATGTTAGTGACATCCAGGCAGGCAGGCTCTGAGGGGGCATGACAGTAGAAGGGCTAGGGGGTGGGGTGACAGTGTTTAGCCAAATTTGCACTGAGCCACTAGTACCAAGCTGATTCCCCTCAAAGTGTGGCAGCAGTGCAGGGCATAGTGCACATCAGCAGTAGAGGCCAGGGGCTTGTGGTGTCTGTGGGCAGGGCAGCTGGGCCTGGTGTCTGGGGGCCAAACATGGTGGCTAGGCAGGGTATGTATGGTGATAGCAAAATTTGCACTGAGCCACTAGTCAACAAAAATTACACTGAGCCTCCAGCAGGCTTGGAGTGGGCAAGCCCTCAGAACTTGTGGATGGGCACAGTGCTAGCTGGTTAAGTAGCAAGTGTCTGGGCAGCTCTACCTCCAACAGATGGCTCTGTGTTTATGCTTGGGGGTGGGAGGGGGAGAAAAATGGTGACTGCCAACTCCTTTTTTCCCAGAGAATTCCCCCAACAGGCTCTGAAATCAGCATAAACATATCTCCCTCCCTGTTGTGCAAACTATGGCTTTTATGTTGCTTCTCTTTTGGCTGTTGTCTCTTTAACAGCAGCAGGGTTAAAGAGCTATCACTTGCCCTCCTAGCTTGCCCCGTGCTGAGTCACCTGACTTTTAAAGCTCCAGGCTTCAAGTTCTGCTGGTTATACAAATTCAGGGAATTCAGCTCCTATGGTTTTCAAGGCCAGAAGTTGTGGAGATTCATTTTCCCTGCATGGGCTTCATGATGCTTCCCTTTTCCACCACTGCAACTCCTCCCCCCCCCCCCCTGCACGGAGCTCCCAACCACCTTTCTGCCTTTTCTAACTTCTCAGAGGCAGCTTCTTCTATACATTCAGTTGTACAGTTTGTTCTATCAGTCTTTGGATCACTTTCAGGTTTATTGACATGTCAGTGATACCTAGTCATAAAGGTGGGACAGGATGAGCTTAAGCTCCTCCTACTCCACCATCTTCTCAGTATCCCTCTGTCTTGCTGTTTTAGTGTGTAACTTATGATTCATTCATTCAAAACTATTTCTCTAGTGCCTACTATGTGCCAGGCTCAGAGCTAAGGACGTGTTATACCAGTTACTACAAGGAAAACTCCAATGGGTATTATTTTAGATGGAGCCACTTGAGAACAGATTTAGTTATTTTCCTGTGATTCTCTTTAAACAATCAATTCCAACAATGGTGACAGAATCACTATTTCACAATTTCAACCCTTGGTACAGTATCTTACTACCACCTGGGTGCTACTCTGCCAAGTGCTTTTCACCTGTCCTCACTTCCATGAGGAATAAGGAGGCTTATAGTTGTTTTTGTGAATGAGAAACATTGTCTAAAACAGATATAGTCCCTAGATACCTCTGGTAGGGACCAGTTTTGCCATGGAAAATCCTGCCAAGAGTTAACACAATTGTTCTTGCTGTTTTTGTTTCCTATGGCCATTGACATGCAGTGAGGAGTAAACTTACCATAGCAGACCTCTTTCCTGGCATAGTATTGCAAGTCCTGAGTTATATTCTGCAACAAACTAGCCTGAAAACTTAGAATAAGTATGAAAGCAAATGGGCAAGAAATAGTAGAGAGAATAAAGGGAGGAGGAGAGAAGTATTTTCCCTCTAAGCCATCCAAGACTGAATATGAGTTGGGATACCCAAATCTTTAAACCAGAAAGGCAATCTTTATATTCTATTTAGGTAGGGCATTTGCTCCAAGATTTAGTGAGATTCAGTATAGTAATCCAGAACCCCTTTCACTGCTTGAGCTTCAATTCTGAAGCCTTATATAGTCCTACCTCCATCTCCAAGGTCCCTATTTTTCTATACCAGGTGACATGCTGAAAATTGGTACTCTCAGCCTAAGAATTTCAGACATATGATGACTTCTGTACTCTAGGGATGTATTTGAGTGTATCAGAACTTAGGGCACTATTCTTAGGCTCAGTCTATACCTGAGCCTGTTTTCCCCTTGTATCTTATCTTTAGACTCCATATCTGTCCACACCAGTTGGGATGTTGAGTTACCAAATTGAATGTTGAATCACTGCTTGAATGTTAAGACACTGCTTTGGTATGTGCTCTTGTGCCAAGCCTGGATTGGTAAGCATTAAATGCACTGCCTATTTTAACTGTATCCATATCCTATCCCCTCTGTTTTAATGTGACACCCAAGTCCCTGACTTTAGTTTTCCCTTTTGGAACCATTATACACTTAAACACCTTGTTATGTAAGATTTGACATCTCCTCTATTCTCATGTTGCTTGTGAAACTTGTTCTCCAAAGTATTCTTTCTGCTTTACTGGCACACATAATTGTCTGTGAGAATTGGGGAACCCAGGTACAGGGTCTGGACAGCAGGCATGAAACAACAGCTTCTTAATTTTGAGGCCAAGTCCTCTCCCCAGTTAGGAAGCCACTAACACTCATAGTGTTAAATCAGACATGACCATAAATCTGGGAATTCTAACTTATGATTTGTAGGGACAAAGATTCCTGGAGTCCTGCCACTCCCAGAGTGTATAAATGGGCAGCACTGAATTAGAATCTTCACAGGTGGTAGAGAAAAGACAAACTCAGAGTGGCCAGCACAGGCTCAGGAGCAGGGAGCAGAAATCAGGTAAGATTTCTGATTGCTACGGTATATGGACTAACCTCAGTTTGTGTGTGTGTGTGTGTTTTGTAGGTACTGAGAGCTTGTCAAGCAAGTGTTATTCAAATTACAGATTTTTCCCCTGGAGCTGTAGATTGCTCCAGCTTTCTTTCTTCCTTGGTTCACACTTACTACATGGGTAGATTGTGCCTGGTCATTGGTGTTTATAGAAGGGAAGAGTCTTCCTGAAGAAGACTGGATCTCTCTGGGTGAGACTAGAGCTGATAAAAAATAACTACAATCATCTGGCCTCATTAAGGAGGCAGCTGGCAAGAGACAGGAGGGTGCAGCCTCTTGTTTCCATGCCAGTAGGATTTGGAGGGAGCAGCCAGGGAGCTGGGAATCCTACATCAAAGCTGAGGAGGCCTTGAGGGTGATATCAGAAAGGTTGGCACATAATCTATTTTGATAATAATCCCTCACACTTGTAGTGCTCTTTGCACTGTACTTTGCAAAGTACTTCCATATCTATGATTTCACTGGGTTCTTCTAGCACTGCTCTGAGGTTTGGGAGGGGAAGGAACTTGCTCAAGATCACAAAACAAGCCAGTGGTAGAGGTGGAGCTAAAAATCAGGGTTCCTGCTTTGTTGTTCTGTGCCCTTCTGCTGGAGCAGACTGGCTGCCTCTGGACACATGTAAAGGGCGACTTCTCTGTGGTTGGTAGTTTTTCAAGAGTGTTTTAGGTAGGATAGGAACCCCCAGAGTGAAGGATTAACTTGTCACTGGTTTTCCTGGGGACTGGGGCTCCTTTGTCTCAGTATACTTGAAGAGCTTTTCAGAATTTGCTTTCTTTACCAGCCATTCTCTTCCCTCTTTTCTAACAGAGAGTTCCTGGTTATTGCTTTCTTTCTTTTTTTTTTTTTATTCCTTTGTTAATCCCCATACATTAGTTTTAGATGAAGTGTTCCATGATTCATTGTTTGTGCATAACACCCAGTGCTCCATGCAGAATGTGCCCTCCTCAATACCCACCACCAGGCTAACCCATCTTCCCACCCCCCTCCCCTCTAGAACCCTCAGTTTGTTTTTCAGAGTCCATCGTCTCTCATGGTTCGTCTACCCCTCCGAATTCCCCCGCTTCATTCTTCCCCTCCCGCTACCTTCTTCTTCTTCTTCTTCTTTTTTTTTCTTAACATATATTGCATTATTTGTTTCAGAGGTACAGATCTGAGATTCAACAATCTTGCACAATTCACAGCGCTTACCAGAGCACATACCCTCCCCAGTGTCTATCACCCAGTCACCCCATCCCTCCCACCCCACCCCCCACTCCAGCAACCCTCAGTTTGTTTCCTACAATTAAGAATTCCTCATATCAGTGAGATCATATGATACATGTCTTTCTCTGTTTGACTTATTTCGCTCAACATAATACCCTCTAGTTCCATCCATGTCGTTGCAAATGGCAAGATCTCATTCCTTTTTTTTTTTTAAGATTTTATTTATTTATTTGACAGAGAGAGACACAGCGAGAGAGGGAACACAAGCAGGGGG